>NC_138529.1:12260726-12723016 GCF_964234715.1 Podarcis melisellensis
TTTATTATAGGAGATAAGCCTAGGTAATCTTATGTGACACAGTTTGGCCATGAAATCTACAGCTCTGCCGTACGGCAGGCATGTAGCAAAGGGAAGGAGAGATCTCTGCAGCCACGTCTGTGTTTTAGTGAGCAGCTTGTGTTAAACATCTCATTGCCTTCCACAAGCCTCACCCAACCAGCGGCAGATTAATATTGGATGAAAAATGCTCTTTCACATCCTCAGTCATAAACTTCTGGAAAAGATGCTTCACGGTGGCCTTGGGAACCCTGATTCCAAGGTGAATGCAGATAAATATAAGGCTTAGGGCAGAAACAGGGGGATTTTCCAAGCACCGTTTGCAAATTGTCCCTTTCCAAACATGCCAATATGCATGGTTAAATGTATATACTTTTGCAGTATAATGATTTTTATTAATTTCCATTTATAACAATCCAATAAAAGGCACATTAATACAACACCAAATTACAATACAATTAAAAGAGCCGATTATTCAATACCAAATTAAACAATTTATTTGACTTCGTGTGCTCTGGTCCTCGGAGGTTGTTCTTCTTTCGTCCTGCTCCAAACTCTTATTTAGTTCAAATGCATCTGTTCCAATATTGATCCTTTATTTTATTTTAACAGCCATTGCTCCAGTGACTTTCATTTGTATTTAAATTTTCCATATCCATTAATTTTGCAAGGGGGTTTTCATCCTGTGAATTTCTGTGTGAAATGCTCATTTTACACTCATCCTTCTTTTCCTGTTGTAATCTGATGTCTTCAACTTACTTTTGCAACCTCTAAGGAGACGTAGGGAATTTTATCTCTGTTGGAGGCTGGATCTAGACACATCAAAATAACGTTTCAGGAAAATGCATTGTAAACCTCATAAAGGGAAATTACGTTGCTGAAAGAGAACTCTATAGGGCCATCTGGTGTCACAGTGTTATAACACATTCAAAACACCTTAACAACAACAACAACAACAACAAACAAATGGAGCTGATTCCAGAAACAGACTGATCCATCTACCTCTAGTCAGCACCATTGCTATGCATAAACTTATAGCCATACCATATTGCACCAGAACTCCCTGGGAAAGACCCTGATGTGGGAAAGATTGAGGGCACAAGGAAAAGGGGACGACAGAGGATGAGATGAGCTGGACAGTGTTCTCGAAGCTACCAGCATGAGTTTGACCAAACTGCGTGAGGCAGTGGAAGACAGGAGTGCCTGGCGTGCTCTGGTCCATGGGGTCACAAAGAGTTGGACACGAGTAAAATGACTAAACAACAACAACATTGCACCAGAAGGGAATCTCCAGGCTGAGGGCCTAATTAGATGGCCAGGGCTCCCCCATCATATATATGATGTCAGATGTGGGGCACACAAAGGTGTGGGCACATCAGTTTGCCCTTAATAACTGAAATCAGGTGGGTGCCATTCACTGTTGATTATATGATCTGTAACAAAAGGCAGACGAATCCCAAGAATGTGCAAGCAGACTTCCCTCCCCCATTTCCCAAAGGGCACCTGATCTAAGCTTGCTGAAAGCAAATGATGAATAATCTACCCTTTTATTTTGGCACCTTGTTCCAGTGGTAATTCACCCTTCCTGTTAAAATCATAAAACAAAGTTATAGAGCGTTCACTGTTTGGAAGGGATTTAGAATAATGATTCTAACGTGATTTACAAAGGGTAGGCACTCAGCTGAACAGCTCCGGATAGGCAGCTTATACCCATTTGTGGGGTTCTATTGGCCTACGAGATCTGCAGGACTATCAATTAAGCAAGAACGCTGGTTGTGAAGGGAATTCCATGCACACAGAAAATGACTTACTTCAGTAGTCACAGAATTCAGGTGGTGGCGCAATTGACAAGTCTTGGACGGGTTTGGAAACCAGTGTCAGACCTCTTCTCAGTAGGGACGTTGCCAGGGCCGGATTCAGGTTTGATGAGGCTCTGAAGTTAATGGGGCCCTTTATATGTCTAGCTGTCCTCTGTCAACAACAAATTGTCACAGGTTTTTTGTGTTGGATATATGCTATGTGGTAATTTATGGACCTAATAGGTATCTAAAGCCATTTGCCACTGTTGCTGTATGTAGGTTTTATTTTATTTATTTTTTATCTTATATTTTGGAAATTGTACATCCAGGTTTTTTTTTCTCCTTTAATTTTTTTGGGGGGCCCCAAGAGTGTGGGGCCCTAAGCTATAGCTTGTTTAGCTTATATGTAAATCTGGCACTTGATGCTGCTAATGGGTAGTCCAGGCCCCCCAAAACCCAGTTGTTTTGTTCTGTGCAGTGCTGATGAGACCCAGCTGCCAAACCTCTAAAGTTTGCTCGAAGGAAGATGCAATAGCTGAATAGGGTGGGGAAAGAGATAGGTTCAAAAGACTAGACTTCACTGTCCAAAATGGGGGCCAGGAGGTGTCACCCAGCATTACTCTCTCTCCTTCTCTCCCACCACTGCCAGTGTGGTGTAGTGGTTCAGAGCGGTGGACTCATAATCTGGTGAGCCAGGTTCGATTCCCCACTCCTCCACATGGAGGCTTATTTCTGAGCCCATTCTTAGTAAAAGCAAGGACTCAGCCTGGTTCAGGGTCACTTGAGTGGTCCCAGGTGATACTCCACATTGCTGCCGTGGCGATCTGTGATGTCATCTGCATAGTGTTTATGAGGGAACAATGAACCTAGTCAGTATCTGTCATGTGAGTTGCAGGCTATTCTGTCTCAGGTTTTATACTTGACCAGAAGGACTGGGAATGAGGATCCCCACAGCTCAGGATTCTTCCCCAGGAGATGCTCCCAGCCCAGGATTAAAGCCAAAGGGAAGATATAGAGAGGTGGAAGTAATAGCCAACTATCAGACTCCCTTTTAGGGAGAGTCCTCTGAGTCCCAGCACATTCGCTTATTTCAGAGCCCAACGGGCAGGACCCTAAAAAAGGGAAAAGGAGAATGTTAGCCGCTTTGAGACTCCTTAGGGTAGTGATAAAGCGCAATATCAAATCCAAACTCTTCTTCTTCATCATCTCCCTTCCTCACCATCAGCCTGCTTATTTTTTCTCCCCATTTTGCTTCCAAGTTGGCAGCATCTAGCTCTTTACCTCTCTGCCTTGCTCTGGAGAAGGGCTGTGGATGTCCTTTCCTCAGACTGAGACATTCTGGGCAAGGTAGCCAGAAGAGGAACTGTGCCGATGCAGCTTCGCCATGGCGGCTACAGGTTTTGCATAAGCTGATGCAAAGATATACAGTTGGGTTGGTATTTATTAAATGCCCCCTGCTCAACCCATAAGGTAGTCCACCTATCTTGCAAGATTTTTATCAAGACATGAGCAGACACGGCGACCCATCCAGCTTATGCGGCACAGGGCGGGAGGAATTAATAAGAATAAATATAGAGCTGCATAAATCCTGCGCCTATGTACTGTGTTGCACCTGGAACTGGAGCCAGACCCACAGCACATAGGCTGTGATATGCATCTGACTTGCCCATGCTGCAGGTCTAGCCCAGCAGGTGCCGTCTGCTTGTTGACAGGTATGATGTGGAGCCCAATTACATAGGCCTGTCGGGCATGAGTGAAATGCAATTCAAAATAACATGAGGAGAGAAGATGGACTTCACGTCATGGTTTTCCTGTCTAATTAGCTGTCTTATCGGGGCTGTTGGGTTTGTTGTTGTGGTGGTGGTTTTTTGATCCTGCAATTCATCCAAGGACTTTATGGCAGCATATATGGTTGCCCCCTTTCTCCTTGCGAAAAGCCTGTAAAGTTGAGACCCTCCAAGTGTCCCTATTTTCCAGAGACAGTCCCGGATTTACAGAAGCTATCCCAGTTTTTTATTTGATCCCAGAATGTCGTGCTTTTCCTTGGGATGTCCCAAGGATCAGAGACGTATCGGAGGGTATGGAGTTATGCGACCCCTGAGTCAAGGAGATAAGCAACTATACAACCTTTAGAAGATATCTGAAGGCAGCCCTGTATAGGGAAGTTTTTTAGCATTTAATTTATTATTATTATTATTATTATTATTATTATTATTATTATTATTAACCCAGTCAGATGGGCAGGGTATACATAATATAATTATTATTATTATTATGGAATAGGACTTCCCCAATTTCGAGAGTCCCATGGACTGCAAGAAGATCAAACCTCTCCATTCTGAAGGAAATCAGCCCTGAGTGCTCACTGGAAGGACAGATCCTGAAGCTGAGACTCCAATACTTTGACCACCTCATGAGAAGAGAAGACTCCCTGGAAAAGACCCTGATGTTGGGAAAGATGGAGGGCACAAGAAGAAGAAGACGACAGGACGAGATGGTTGAATAGTGTTCTACCAGCATGAGTTTGACCAAACTGCGGGAGGCAGTGGAAGACAGGAGTGCCTGGCGTGCTCTGGTCCATGGGGTCATGAAGAGTCAGACACGACTAAACGACTAAAAAGCAACAACAATTTTCATCAGAGAAATCTCAGAGAGTATGAAAATGTATTAAGGTATAGAACCCCTGACAAGCATTAAATCACTTGCTAAGTGTTGTAGCTGCGTATGATTTGAACTAGGACTGTGTAGCAGATTCACCCAAAGCCCAAATTAGATTGGGCTGATTTGATGGTTTTTGTCTGGATTGGTGCAGGCCAGGCCACCCAGAGCCATCAGGGGTAGGGGATTGGGATCCTTCTAGACTCATGGGAAAATATTGTGCTTCAAAATGTATGATACAGTGCTATTTCTGTGCAATAACGTATGCTGCACCATCTCCTTTAGAGCAAGAACAAGCAATTCAACTTTCATGGTATCGTGTACGTGTCAGATTACCCATTTCATGAGCATCCCATAACCACACACACATTAAATTCCTTTTGGGTTTTTTGGTTTTTATATATAAATTTTTATTAGTTTTTAACATATCATTTTCAACAATAATTAAACGTACCAGTATTTTAACATCTTATACAATATTTTGACTTCCATCAATCTTGTCTGAAAATTTTCCAATCTAATCACTAAATATACATTTCTCACTTCCACAATTACATTTAACTCATAACTGATATCACTATTCTTTCTCTAATTTGCAATGCTTCATACATTTCTCCTTACAAAACTTCTTGTAGTCCTACTAACGTAATTTGTTAATTACATTTGCTCTTCAAATAGTTAGTATATTTCTTCCAATCTTCTGTAAATCTCTGGTCCCGCAGGTTTCAAATCCTTCCTGTCATTTTATCTAATTCCACGTAGTCCATTAATTTTGTCTGCCATTCTTCTTTCGACGAAATCTCTTCTTGCTTCCATTTCTGGGCACATCAAATTCCTTTTGGCACAATAAGCATTAATATAGAAGGGACTTCTATATGTTCTATATGTATGTTCATGAATGAGACTCTGTGAAGTAGATAAACTACGGGTTGAGTGGGATGACCTGAAGTGATTTAATTAAAAGAAATTTTAATAGCAGCTTCCAGCTAGTCCCCCTTATTTTCTGCAGTTTGATTGGGTGATCCTGCCATTGCTCTGTCAATAGCTGGTATCCATCACCCAACACAAGCCAACAAGGCTCATTTAAGCAATTTTTACTAGCTATCAGTACTCACTAAAGCGCCACCTCTAGCTATTAACCGGACCAAGACCCGGGTTTGTCTTGCTTTGCAAGGTCATAATACTGCACAGTTGTATCTCCATTGTACCTCTGGATTTCCCGCCCACCAAACTGCTGTATTCCAAGTTTCTGTCTCCGACTCGGTAACCAAGACTTACATGTTTTTCTCATGTTTAGACACAACTCCAAGCCAAGCTCCATTCCCAGCTTTCTTTCTCTCTTAAATACAACTATGGCTCCTTGATGCCATTTGCTATTCTTGTCTCAAACTGGGTCAGGACAAGACATCAAATAAAAGCAAATTATATGGTTCCAGCATACAATTTTCGTCGTTGCTGCTCCGCTGACTCTTGGAGTTTTCCACCTTCTCCCATCAAATCTCTTGACCATTATTGGTCCATGAAACAAGGTGGCAAAATAGTTTTCTCTTTGCAGTTCGCTTAGCAGCTACTAATTCACCTTTGCTTTAACGAGTCACATGACGCAATCCCATTTTGGTTATTTCGAATCATGTCGTTACATGGGCTAATTAAGCAATAAGACACAACAGGGCATGGGTTTATTGTGTAATATTTTATGCCAAGGTGTATATTCACTCTACTTGGGTGTGAGTGATTACACAATAATTTAAGCGTCAAAAGGCTCAGGTTGCAATTTTAAAGACAATATTAATTTTTTTAAAAAATAATTAATTTGGGGGGTCGAGGGATGGGCTGCAGGACCTTTTAAAAAATCATTTTTGCTGAAAGTAACATAAAAAGAGAGTGCTCACTTTTCCTTCCCAAAGCACTGAATACAATGCAGTCCAGACCAGACAAGATGGCTCTCGTGGCAAAGAGATTACACTTTTATGGTTACATCCAGTATAACAGAGCATCTGTCTCCAGATGTTAGGAATGCTACAATTATCAGAGAGCTCACAAGTTTTGGCATCTGTGACCATTTGAACTATAAATTGGGTTTATGGATGTGGATAATTTCCTTTCATCATATAATGAAGGAACTCCGTAGTTCAGGGGTGGGAAACCTGTGGCCCTCTGATGTTGTTGGACTACAACTCCCATCATCCCTGATCATTACCTGTGCTGATTGGGGATGATGGGAGTTGGAGTCCAATAACATGTAGAGGGTCCAACGAATCCTGGAGGGCCACAGTTCCTCTTTCCTGTCATAGTCGGTGAGCAATTCATAACTGGCGTCTTGTCCAGTGCATTGTTTATGAACATTGGAGATTAGAAATGGAAAAAAAGGAAGGAAGGATTAGAAAGATATAAGAAAGGCAATTCACCATTGGAACCCCTGTGTTGAGGTCAATTTAGGGGAGTGCAACTGGTTTGCTGGAAGGGGATGAATTTTGGCATCACACGGGGTGCGGCAGAAATTTCTGCCGCTGTTAATTCTCACAAACAGCCACAAGGAAGAGTATACAAAGACATTCTAAGGACATTTTAACAGGGTATTAGAATATTCCCAAACAAATCCATGTGCGTGTTGTCAGAAGAAAAGTCCTTATAGCTAGCACAATGCTACTCTGAAGTAAGTCCTGTTGAATTCAGTGCTGCTTACACCCAGGAAAGTGATATGAGTGCAGCAAGTTTGCTTCCGTAGATCGGTTTTTTGGGGGGGTTGGTTGGTGGGGGGGACCCATAGTACAGTGGTATCTCAGGTTACAGATGCTTCAGGTTACAGACTCCGCTAACCCAGAAATAGTACCTCAAGTTAAGAACTTTGCTTCAGGATGAGAACAGAAATCGCGTGGTGGCAGCGGGAGGCCCCATTAGCTAAAGTGGTGCTTCAGGTTAAGAACAGTTTCAGGTTAAGAACGGACCTCCAGAACGAATTAGCGGTAAGCTCTTAACCCGAGGTACCACTGTATATTGTTTTACTCCAATGTTTTCCATTGGCACACACACACACACACACACACACACACACACACACGAACTTCAACAACAAAAATCAATAGATTTTTTGGACTATTTTGTGTCCTAGCTCCTTTTTGCTTTCAGGGAAGCACCATAGCTCAGTGGGAGAGCATATGCTTGGCACACTGACATTCCCAGACTCCAGGTAAATCAGAGAGAGAACCATGTCCGAAATCTTGGAGCCCTGCTACCAGTCAGTGTCAAGCAATAGTGAGCTAGTTAGACCAATGGTCTGATTCAGTACAAGGCAGCTTCTTAATTCCATAAGGGCACCTAAATGCATCCCGATGCTGGGAAATTGGCACTTTTGAAATGCATTCAATTCGCAATAGCATCTGTTTTGCACAAATTCCCGTTGGCTACACCAATATTATATTTCCTCCTTTGAGTCTGAAAGTATCAGCCAGGATATGTTATCATCCTTCCTGCTCTGCCCTGACTCTGTTCTTCCAAGTGGCATTTGACTCAGCGCAGTGTGTGTGTGTGTGTGTGTGTGTACTTGGTTGGGCTGGGCTGCAAGCCAAATTCTTGGATGACAGAGGCCTCCATGGACGTCTGCTATGTCGAATGGCATAAGAGACTCGGGAGACAACTTGATGAGTCTTTGCCCCCATTCAACCTCACATTCTTTCTCTGACTCAGATATTCAAGCGTCACCGACTCCTGAATGTCGGGGATAAGCAAAGGAGACTCATGAATTACCCATGGCATGAAACCATCGTTGGGTAAAGATCAATCCGCAGAGAGGACAGCCACACAAGGGACTGGTGGCTCATTGTTCTGAGAAGCGGAGTTGAGGTGAAGAAACAAGACACAAAGGAGAGCCGCAGGAGATACATTTGCCAAAGCCACTCCTTACTAGGGGTGCAGTGCTTGCTACTGTTGCTTCAAGGACAACTGAGGAGCAGTAAGAGAGAGACTGCAATTCTCTGCACTTCAATCGGATTGCATGGCAACCTATGCATATCATTTATTTAAACTGCTGATCTCCATCTTTAATGCTCAAGGAAACTTAGAGGTGCAAACAACTAAGTTATTCTCAAATGGACAGGACTAACTTGGGTCCGTAAATTTCAGTGGGTCTGCCCTGAGTAGGATAACTCTTAGCTGCGCGGCCTGCTCTTATGATTGCCAGCTTGCTTCAACTACAGTGGTACCTCGGGTTACATACGCTTCAGGTTACATACACTTCAGGTTATAGACTCCACTAACCCAGAAATAGTACCTTGGGTTAAGAAATTGGCTTCGAGATGAGAACAGAAATCGTGCAGCGGCGGCACGGCAGCAGCAGGAGGCCCCATTAGCTAAAGTAGTGTTTCAGGTTGAGAACAGTTTCAGGTTAAGAACAGACCTCCGGAACGAATTAAGTACGTAACCAGAGGTACCACTGTATTCACTGCTTCTAAAAAGGTAAAGGTAAAAGACCCCTGAGGGACGCAGGTGGCGCTGTGGGTTAAACCACAGAGCCTGGGACTTGCCGATCAGAAGGTCGGCGGTTCGAATTCCCGCGATGGGGTGAGCTCCCGTTGCTTGGTCCCTGCTCCTGCCAACCTAGCAGTTCGAAGCACGTCAAAGTAGAAGTAGATAAATAGGTACCACTTCGGTCGGAAGGTAAACGGCGTTTCCGTGTGCTGCTTAGTCGTGTTCGCCAGAAGCAGCGTAGTCATGCTGGCCACATGACCCGGAAGCTGTACGCTGGCTCCCTCGGCCAATAAAGCAAGAGGAGCGCCGCAACCCCAGAGTCGGCCACGACTGGACCTAATGGTCAGGGTTCCCTTTACTCTTTACCTTTAAAAGACACCTGACAGTTAAGTCCAGTCGCGAACAATTCTGGGGTTGCAGCGCTCAGCTCGCTTTACTGGCCGAAGGAGCCAACATTTGTACAGAGTACAACTACAATTCCCAGAGGGTTTTAACAATCAATTGCTCTTCATAGGGAACTTTGGGAATTGTAGCTTTGTAACTTATCCTTTAAAGGTTAAGGAACAGAATTTTAAATCTCTGTTTTTGTTATTTTCATTATCATTTCCATGTGTATAATGGCTGAATTGACTTCAAAGTGCTTTTAGTCTCTACCGTATTTTTTGCTCTATAAGACTCACTTTTTCCCTCCTAAAAAGTAAGGGGAAATGTGTGTGCGTCATATGGAGCGAATGCAGGCTGTGCAGCTATCCCAGAAGCCAGAACAGCAAGAGGGATTGCTGGTTTCACTGTGCAGCGATCCCTCTTGCTGTTCTGGCTTCTGAGATTCAGAATATTTTTTTTCTTGTTTTCCTCCTCCAAAAACTAGGTGCGTCTTGTGGTCTGGTGCGTCTTATAGAGCGAAAAATACGGTGCATGCTGTGCTTTTCTTGAGGCAGTGTGCACCTGTATGCTGAAGGTAATGGGGCCCTTTATATGTCCAGCTGTCCTTTGTCAACAACCCATTGTTGCTGTTTTTTTGTGTTGAATATATGCAGTATGGTAATTTATAGACTTAATAGGTATCTAAAGCCATTTGCACATGTTGCCATGCAGCCAGTCCACGCAGAATGTAGGCACCCTATATATAGAAATGATATTTTAGGGAGCAGGTGAGCAGGCAAGGCTTATTACGGTGGTACCTCAGGATGCAAACGGGATCCATTCCAGAGCCCTGTTCACATCCTGAAGCAAATGCAACCCACATCTGCGAGTTGTGATTTGCCACTTCCGCGCATGCGCGTGACATCATTTTGAGTGTCTGCGCGTGCACGAGCGGCAAAACCCAGAGGTAACGTGCTCGGTTACTTCCAGGTCGCTATGGAGCACAACCCAGAAAGGCTTAACCTGAAGCGACTTCATCCTGAGGTATGACTGTACTTATTATCATAGGAGCCTACACAACACAAAACACTGTTGCTGTATGTAGGTTTTATTTTATTTGTTTTTTATCTTATATTTTGAAAATGTACATCCAGATATTTTTTTCCTTTACATTTTTTTGGGGCCCACAAGAGAGTGGGGCCCTAAGCTATAGCTTGTTTAGCTTATACGTAAATCTGGCACTGTACAGCCACCTCTCTCTCCCCCCCCCCTGCCCCGCCGCCATCTCGCTGCTGTCACTGCTTGCCCGCCTACCCACTTGCTCCCCCCTTCGCATCTCCCCGCCACCGCTGCACAGCCTTCCAGAGGCGCTTTGGTGATGTTTCACAATCACCAAAACACCTTCTAGGAAGGTACATGATAGTCGTAAAAAGAAATGACTGGCGGAAATGACTGGCAGAATCCAAGACCAGGGAGAAGAGTCAGTAGAAGAAGATTGGAAGAAATTTAAAGACTATTTACAGAAACATTGTAAAATCAAAGAATGTTAGAAGGATGTTGGAATGCAGCTATGTGGTTTTAGTAGTAATGCTATAAAGGATTAAGGAAAGGTGGGTTGTTAACAGGCCAGAATGTAAAGCTATAATATATTAAGATAAACTATTAAGATAAAAATAAGGTGGAAAGGATTTGCTGAAATATCTAACGGAACCAGAATACAAAAAAGGGAGGTGTGAGGAGGTCAAGGAAACAAGCAAATGAAAATAAGATATGGAAAGTTGGATGTGTTTTTAACTGTTTTTTTAAAAAATTCTGTACTATGTTTTTTTTTTCTTTCTCTTTTTTTAGTTCTGTAAACTTTTTTGAAACTCCAATAAATATTACTTTTTTTAAAAAAGATAGTCGTAAAAAGGTTGTGGCAAAGCAGGCAAAGGTGCGAGGGGCGAAGGGGGGAGCGGATTGGAGGGGGGAGCAGCAGTGGCAGAAGGATGGTGGGCGGGGGGCTGCAAGCAGGCAAACAGCAGCGGGATGGGGGCATGGTGTGCACCAGAACCGGGGGTTTTGTTTGGTAGAAATAAAGCCCTGGCTAGTTCTCATATAAGGCAAATTAGCCAGATAGCTCTGGCCAGCGTGAAAAACAGCAGCCAATCTCCTTTGCCCATAACACAGCAAAAAGAGCTATAAAAACCTGACTTGAAGGAAGAGGAGAACGAAGCACCCCTAAGGATGTCTGTGTGGCAGTTTTCCCAACCCTTACGAGGCGAGAGGAAAGAAACCAAGCTAGAACTTGATTGAAAATTTAACAAGTTGGCTAGTATCTTTGGTAGAGCTGTCAGGCTTTATTAGGCACACAGTGGTCTTTGTGGATGTTAGCAGATTGACAAACCTGCCTGAGAACCAAGCAAAGCCCAAGGCATCGAAGGGATACGACAGAACAAGGCCCTTTGTTGAACTGCAGCTACACTGCTGGGAACTGTAGTTTTCAAAGGGCAGCTGGGAATTTGCACCTGAAATTGTGGGGCACGGAATGAATGTGAGAGCTTGAAGGAGACGTAAAAAGAAGTCAATACAGCAAACCACATAGGCGTGTACAAGAAGTATTCTGGGTGTGCCCAGGCATACCCTACTTTTCTTAAGGGCTTAAAAGAAACAGACAGAGACAGAAGCAGGCAGAATAAAAAAAACTGGAATTTATTGCAGCTTCTGCTGCATCTGTCCTTGCAAATGGCCCTCCTGATCTGCCCTGACTCTGGTCAATTTGAGAAGACATTAGAGCCGATACTTACAGAATGTCCCCCACAAAATATCTCTGCTATCTTGAACATTCTTTTGAAAACGTTTGCTCGTCAATCCTAAACCTTTTCAAGAATTGGAAGTTCCAGACTTGGCTGATCTAAGAGGCATTTATTAGAGGTACTAAAACTCATTCTTATGTTTCAATTTTCATTAAGCTGTTCTGTCCTGATGGCAAGGAATGGAAGATTTCAGCAGTGTGAAAATTATGAGGTTGTATCCAACTAAATAATTGCATGCGCCAAATTGCTTCTGCAAAAGCAACAGGACTCCCTTTTCCTCTCCTCCCTCCACACACACACACACACACACACACACACACACACCAGATCTTCTCCCCAAATCCCTGGGCCAGGTTTGGGGGGGGTGTAGGGGTGAGGATGGGGAAGGAGAGAGAGAGGAGGTTCAGTTGCACTCATGGAAGTTGTTGCGCATCACAATTATTTAGCTGGATTTACTCCTTACATATAATCTGAAATGTGTGTTTTAGTTCTTTTGAATTTTATATTGTGTTAACTATGAAGTTGCATGGACACCAAGAGCTCCTTCAGGAGGAAGTCAAATAAGTATCAGGAGGAGTTTGGTTTCATCTAATGTTTTGATTTCCTTCCTGTTTCATTTGCATGTGGGTTGATAACTGATAACCAGAAAATGTCAAGCAAAATACTCTGATTGAAATCTACATGGTGTCTAAAAGAATTTTTAAATTATCTTTTTTAAAATAAGAAAAACAACCCTTTTCCCAGATAAGAATTGCTTCGGGTGTTCTAGTGTTCTGGTGGCTAAGACTGCAGCTTCCATAATTACCACCCACATACCTGAATCCTAGAACCTTAGAGCAGGCAAAGGAAGCACATGTTTCTAACTATATATTAGGTAAAATCAGCACTTTTATTCTGCTCTGCTATGTAAAGAAACCTCCTCTTGGTGGTCTCAGAAGCACTAATATCCACAGTTCATCTGCCATTTTGGAAAATGTGACTCTAAAGTTAATGCTGATATATTGCCAGAATGTTGCTATCAGATAATCTTAAACCGTAGTATCAGGACCGATGAATAGAAATGTCCTTCCACTTGCCTCCACCTTTTTCTTCTTCAAAGGGGAGAGAAAGAACCCAGGCTGTAATTAGAACATGGTAATTCATTGTTGCAGGATGTCATCGATTACTATCAGTTAGCAATAATTAAACTGGATGCAGATAACAAGATTATGTCGAGTTAGCCTCGTAACTATGGAGCTCTCCTTACCCATTTTAAGAAGCACTTTAAATTGCTACTTACATACACCTCTGGGGCTGATAAGCCCACAGCTGCCTGCCATATCAGAAACAGCTGGCATTATACTTGGCTATGTGGATTCTGCAAAATCCAGCTTGGCAAGTGCTAAATACCCCCATGAAGACCAGCTTCTGCCAACTGAAAATTCACGTGTGATGTAGCTTAATTGTTCAAGTTATTGTGTTCTGAAGGGAAAGAAGGAACAACAAAATGGATCTCTCATCTGCCTCCAACAATGGAGGGAGAACGTAGGTAGTGCATGCGGAAAGTTCCAGGTTCAATCCCAGAAAGGGCTGGTATGACATAAAACTCCTCTTGAAAAACATGGTAATTTACTGCCAGGCAGTGTAGACAATACAGAAACAGGTGGACTAACCAAGACCGGCCCTACCATTAGGTAGAATGAGGCAACCACCTCAGGCAGGAAATGCTGGAAGGCCACAGGTGCTGCTCCCCACTTGGTCTTCCTGGCTGTATCCTCCTGCTGGGAAACAGAGCTGTGTGTGACACCAGTGGGCACTATCCTGTTGCCAGTGCTGAAGCAGGATTTCCCACTACCAGTCCAGCCACTTTCTACCCTGTTTCCCTGAAAATAAGACATCCCCCCAAAATAAGACCTACTTCCAGTTTTGCCTCTCACTGTAATATAAGGCATCCCCCTGAAAATAAGGCCTCCCCCGAACATAAGGCCTCCCCGGAATATAAGGCCCCCAAAGCTACGGTAAGGTGTCGGACTCCTCTGGACCGTAGCGGCGGGCACTGCCGCACAGCTCACTGATTGGCCGCAGAGCAGCCGGAGCTGGAGACCAGGCTGTGCAAGGTCCCTTTAAATCAAAGAGCCCATGCCGCCGCCAAGACAAGCTGCCGCCTGCTGCTCGCTCTGCCCTGACGGTGTCTGTCTGACTCACAATTAGACAATAAATGTGTACCGTATTCTTCTTCGTGGAAAAATAAGACATCCCCTGAAAATAAGACCTAGCGCAGCTTTGGGAGCAAAAATTAATATAGGACACTGTCTTATCTTCGGGGAAACAGGGTATGTATGGAATGAAGGTACTGTGGTGCTCAGGCTGGGTTAGGCATTAGTCTATGTGCTAGCCAGAGGTAAGTCTCCCAAAACAATCCATGGCCTGAGGGGGTAGGGCCAGCCCAGAGCCTAGAGACACTTCGTTATCAAGAGAATGGCCCAAGCTGCAGCTCTGACATGTCATCACAAGAGTGAAACCACACAGAGAAAATGTCAGCTTGTGGCACCAAGGCTTATCGCTGAGGCTTCTGGGCACAACTCTGTCCTCCAGCAGAAGGATACAGCCAGGAGTCTGGTGAGGACCAGCCAGAGAACTGGCCCTGCTGCCCTCTAGCATTTGTGACTTGAGACAGTTACCTCATTCTGCCTAATGGTTGGGCCAGCTTGCAAAGTGCTGTGCTCAGGGATTTGCAAGTGCTGCCGATCAGCTGATTGGTGGTTTCTGCACATCTCCTTTGGTTCAGCCATGCCTCACACCTGACATCACAGGACATAGGGTATAAGGCAGGCCAGAGGGTCTCCACCATTAATCTACAATGAGTGGCAATGGCTCTCCAGGGAGTCTTTCCCAAGGCTTACCTGGAAATGCTGGGGCTAGAACTTGAGATCGTCTGCATACAAAGGCTGATGTTCTCCTAGTGATCTAAACCACTGAGCCTCTTGGGTTTGCCGATCAGAAGGTTGGCGGTTTGAACCCCCGTGATGGAGTGAGCTCCCATTGCTCTGTCCCAGCTCCTGCCAACCTAGCAGTTCGAAAGCACACCAGTGCAAGTTGATAAATAGGTACCGCTGTGGTGGGAAGGTAAACGGTGTTTCCATGCGCTCTGGTTTCTGTCACAGCATTCCATTGGTCCAGAAGTGGTTTAGTCATGCTGGCCACATGGCCCGGAAAGCTGTCTGCGGACAAACACTGGCTCCCTTGGCCTGAAAGTGAGATCAGCGCCGCAGCCCCATAGTCGCCTTTGACTGGACTTAACCATCCGGGGTCCTTTACCTTTTACCTTTTAAACTCCTTCCCTGACTGTATACTGTAGATTTTGTGCAATGGTTGCCCACCATTATATTTTCATTGTAAAAACAATCTGCAAATGTGTGATTGTGCCCCCCCCATCCTAAAAAAGAATCAAGTAATCACCTTTCCCTAATTAGTAATTTGAACTCAATACTTTTCTTCACTGCTTTGGGAGGTTGTGTGTGTTTTTTAGAACTTTTGTAAGCTCTGATTCCCTTGTCTCATCCTCACTGAAATCTTCCTGACATGGGCAGTTAAACCAAGTTTCAAAATGTCCTTTGAAAATGTCAACAAAATCAACGAAAGTTGTAGATGCCTTTCCTAAAAAACAATATGTTCTTCACCAATTGACTCGTTGTGGGAGAGAGGAGCTGGCAAGGACCTCTGCAGCACAAGATTTACTGTCATAGCCAAGTCATAATTTTGCCACTTGGATGGCTTTCCTTTGTTTTTATGTCTTTCCTTTCTTGCCTTCTGGTCCAACGAGGTTCATCATCCCATAACTTGGCAAGTGAAAACAGAACCTGGGGTGGAAGGAGCCACTAGCTGGCTAGAAGAGCAGAGACCTGGATGAGGAGCAGTCTGAACTCAAAGGGGCAGAATTCTTTCCATTTTCTCCCAGTTACAAACTGGTGTGTGTTAAGACTAAGGATGGGGGTGGGGAATTTGATTCAGTTTACATTTAAAGATGACCCTACAAAGCACACAGTTTCTTAAACAATATGAGGACCAAAGAGCAGACACTATTAAAAATTCACAATTGCATGCAACATTCTGGGATCAAATCAGAAACCGGGATGTCCTCTGTAAATCCGGGACTGTCCCTGGAAAACAGGGACACTTGGAGGGTCTGTATTATGTACTATTATGTATTATTTACTGCTATGTATTTTTTATTATTATGAATTGTATTTATATAGCCATTTTAAATTTTTGCAACATTATGTATTGATGTGTTGTTTATTTAAGTTCTGAGTTGCAAACCGCCCTGTGGTCTTTTGACGGCGGGCAGTATAGAAATGTTAAAAATAAATGAAGCAAGGATCTATTGTCTGGTCCTCACTCAGGTGGAAAAACCAGGGAGCCTCGAAGTTCAGGATGCACATGTGTAGATTGGTTGATGGCGACCTGATCTGAACTGTGATGCCAAATATCTCCACCCCCACAAGAAAGCATCAAAGTAGAGACAAATCTGGGCTTGATGCTTTAGAATGCAGCCCGGAAGGTTTGCATTATGCGGAACCTATAAACAGTGGTCAGAGAGTGCTTGCCCTTTGAGAATGTAGCAGCTCAGGGCATTCAGTGGGAAACCCTTCCCAAACATGGGCTCAAACCATGCAGAAATCAAAGCCAGCCAGCCTTTGTGAGTCACCAGGCCCTTGCATAAGAGGGAGGCAGTTGGATAAGCCAAGACGGCAGGATGGGCATAAATCAACCAGCTTTGACCTCCTGTAAGGAGTCTCCAGTGGCTGAGGCAAAAATTAAAAAATGTCAGTGCCTCGTTAAAAGCTACAGAGACCCTCTAATAGGCCATCATTAGATCTTAGAGGCCTGTGGAGTCACACCATTAAAAATGTGGTAATGTTCTTCCCTCCTGCTTTCATTAAAGTAGTGGAAAAGCACACACACCCCAAGCAAGGCAGAGTCAGGCACTGGCAAGAAAAACCTGCTTGAACCAAATGCTTCTCTGTATATGGATTTGGGTAGCCCAGAGGGCTGAGAGCACCCCTGGCATGCCAGAGATGACATTGTTGACTCCGTCTTCCAAGCATTAAGCAGTGGAGCTTAACACTGGGAAGGGTTATTGCTTTTTGAGGAGGGGAGCATTAGAGATTGAAGGTGTTCCTGAAATCATGTACAGGTAGGAGCGGTGGCCCTGAAATCATGAGTGGCTGCTATTAGTGACTGCCATCCAGGAAAGACAAGGGAACCTAGTTTGAACAATGCCTGGTTTTTCCAGAGTTTTCAGGGGTGACTTACAGGCTCTGCTTTTGTTTTGTGGCAGCAGCACACTTTGAAAATCTGCAGTAGCGCCAGAGGAACAGTTTGTTATAAAGGTTCCACACAAATACACACCTCCTATTGCAACTCCCATCTTTTCCAACTTACGTGCCCCATGGCCAGACACCATGTGAGTCTGTAGTTCAACAATCTCTGTAGGGCACAACACTGGCAATTCCTGAGTTATACTGTAGCTATAAACACAAGAACATTCAATTATTGTCTAAAATGCTCTGCACAGATTAACCAAATGCTTGAGATCTGCAAAGAACGATGTCAGGGGCTGGACTGAGGAGGAATGGTGGGAACCACCACCCCCTTCTCCTGAAGCTTCCCAAGGGCAGGAGGACAGTATTGATTTAGAACAGTGGTTTGCAGAGGGGCATAGTCCAGAGGGGAAAAGCTGGGAAATACTGGGTGAGGAACAGCTAGAAACACCAGGAGAGAGACAGCTGGCAGATTCAGCATTCCTGACCACCACCACCACCCCCCTTTGCCTAGGACTAGATGGGCTCTGAGAGTGATAGAACAGAAAGCGCAGAGGCAACAAGCTCAGATTACCCAACATAGGAGTGATGTAGATTAATGGGGATGGAGGGTGTGAACCTTAACTGGGAGCAACGCCATTTTTAGAGAGATACACATTCCTTTGTCTCTTGCTGTGGTTATTAAAGAAACTATCTGGTAAGAACACTCCTTTTGTTTGATTTTCTTAATTACTGCCACCGGGGGGAGGTATCCGATTCCCTGAAGCCTGACACACAAGTGCAATTGCCACATACTTTTATGAAAGTATGGAATTTTCAGCTGAAAGCAGAAACCTAATAATCAGAATTCTGGAAAGTTGTGTAAATGTTTGCCAGATAATCATGTAATTATTGGGGATGTCAGAACTGGAATTGGAGTAGAGCTGGGAGATTCTGCCTGTATGCCTATGAGCAACCTTTCATGGCTAGTATCATGGATTCATGCTGATGCAGTCTAGCAGAGTCCTCTCTGGGTGGTCTCCATAGACACAGCTGCATCATTTGAACCAGGTCTACCATCATTCCGTCTATAAATACCCACCCACTTCATACATTGCCACCTAGGACAGGAGTGGGGAACCTGTGACTTTCCAGATGTTGTTGGACTCCAAGTCCCATTGGTCATATCCAGCACTGGCCAATTGTCTAGGATGATGAGAGAATGATGGAATGAGAGTTGGATCCAGCAACATCAAGGGAACCACAGGTTTTCCACCTCTGACCTAGGTTACAATGGCTGCTTCTAAGTTCTTTGGTTGCTCCTCCATTGTGATAGTCAAGAACAGCCCTTTTGGAGAGTAGGGCCTTGAACTGCCAGTGTCTAGAAGATGCTGCATTGGTGGACAGCCAACTTCCAAACCTACCAGCCAACATCCAAGACCGCCAAAAGTGCCCTCTATTCCCTCTCTCTGGAGAGAAGAGCCTGGAACTTGGATTATGGCATCAGCTACCAACATCAGAAGAGACTATGCCATAAATAGCTTTATGGAACCATTTTGGTGGCTTATAACTTTGAACTGCTTCAGGGTGCCCAATCTTGGCTGGAGGGGAAAGGCATCATTTGGTATGTTTTCAACCAGAATTCCTTTACTTGTGAAGTTTGCTAACACCATGAAAACAACTCACAAAAATGTGTATATTAGTCACAATGCCATACGATATGTTCATCAGGAGAAATTTGCAAATTTCCCTACGGATTTTTTTTCTCCTATCCACAAATTGTTGTAGAAGTGGAGAACTGGAAAATTAGAAAAAATGAGAAACTAAGAAAATGAAATTGACAGATTTGCCTGTCCTTATTCCCAGCATGCCCATGTTGTTCCAGGTGCCAATACAGTCTCTTTGCCACCTCCCACCCCTCATCACTGGCCACTCCCTGGCCCTGGGTTATCAATTCAGGGACCCTTGGATTGTGGGGCCCTGGGCTTTGGGCCGAACTGCACCACTGCATGAATGCGTCCCAAGCCTTTGCTGATGCTTGTTCATTTCAAAGCTGGCCTCTCTTGAACAAGAGGTTAATCACTTCATCCGGCAGTGACTCAGACCTCAAAGGCCAGGAAGAGGGGTTGAGGGAAGGAAATTGTGTGTCTCCCTCTGAAATGGGCAGACAGGCTGGCACCACCACACAACAGTTGTCCTCTACTGATCGGAAACACAGGCATGATGTAATAGATACTTCATTGTTGCCCAGCCTGTGATTCTGATGCTTGGTGTCCTCTTGCTGGCCTGGGTGTCTCCTTCCTGGTGGTGCTAACCCTGAACAGTCCAAAGAGGAATGTGATCAATTTCTCAGTTACCTATTATGCCTTGTATCAAATGGAGTAGTCACTGCTTGGGAGCAAGCAGTGAGGAAACATTCTGGGCCAGTTCCACATCTGGAATCCCAGAGATGAGGCGTGTACAGCCATCCTTATTTATTAAGGACCTTTCTATAGCACCTTTCCTCCAAGGAGCTGAGGATGGTGTGCAAACTACACACACAAATCACATCAGCACAGATTTCACACATTCAGGAGTGACCCACCAAATCTTCCAAGTGTTGATAGATTATACAGTGGTACCTCGGGTTAAGTACTTAATTCATTCCAGAGGTCCATTCTTAACCTGAAACTGTTCTTAACCTGAAGCACCACTTTAGCTAATGGAGCCTCCCGCTGCCACCGCACAATTTCTGTTCTCATCCTGAAGCAAAGTTCTTAACCCGAGGTACTATTTCTGGGTTAGCGGAGTCTCTAACCTGAAGCATCTGTAACCTGAAGCGTCTGTAACCCAAGGTACCACTGTACTGAATCAGACCAACTGCACCCTGAACAACAGCTCAGGAGAATACAGTTTTAGGGGTGGAGTCTACCTGACTGTACCATGTGTAAAAAAAATATCAATCTACCCTGGTAGAAATTACACGTGTTTCTTTGTTTTACTACCAGAAAAACCCAGCAATGATCTTGAGCCATCTAGGGTAGGAGTAGTCAATATGGTGTCCTCCAGATGTTGTTGGACTCCAACTCCCATCAGCCCTAGCTAGCATGGCCAATGACCAGGGTGATTGGAGTTTGAGCCCACTATATTTAGAGCAAACCATGTTCTCTACCCCTACTCTTAGGGAACAACATGAAAAGGAAGCATTGCGGGGAGTTGAGCTAGATGACCCTTGGGATCACTTCCAACTCTACAGTTCTATGATTCTTTGACATTTCCAGTATTCAGACAGTTCACTTTCCCCCACCCCCAGACATAGCCAGTTAGCTATCTGGATTATCCTTAAGCATGGCATCTTCTACTTTATTCACTGCAAGGAAGGATGCATGCCAGCATTGTTTGGCTTGGAGGCAGATATTGTCTGGATGTAAATAACAATCTTAGAAGCTATCATAAGGTTACAGGCTGTTACAGCAGGAATGCAGACCACCAACAACCACAAACAGCTCTCATCAAAAGTGTTGCAGAATATTTTGGAGGTGAATGTGTATGTCCTCCTGAGCTTTTAGAACAGACTAAATGTTGTAGTTTAGTTGTTTACTGTAGTCGTGTCCGACTCTTCATGACCCCATGGACCAGAGCACGCCAGGCACTCCTGTCTTCCACTGCCTCCCACAGTTTGGTCAAACTCATGTTCATAGCTTCGAGAACACTGTCCAACCATCTCGTCCTCTGTCATCCCCTTCTCCTTGTGCCCTCAATCTTTCCCAACATCAGGGTCTTTTCCAGGGAGTCTTCTCTTCTCATGAGGTGGCCAAAGTATTGGAGCCTCAGCTTCACGATCTGTCCTTCCAGTGAGCACCCAGTGCTGATTTCCGTAAGAATGGATTCTTGCAGTCCATGGGACTCTCAAGAGTCTCCTCCAGCACCATAATTCAAATGCATCAATTCTTCGGTGATCAGCCTTCTGTGTGGTTCAGCTCTCACTTCAGTACATCACTACTGGGAAAACCATAACTTTAACTATACGGACCTTTGTCAGCAAGGTGATGTCTCTGCTTTTTAAGATGCTGTATAGGTTTGTCATCGCTTTTCTCCCAAGAAGCAGGCATCTTTTCATTTCGTGGCTGCTGTCACCATCTGCAGTGATCATGGAGCCCAAGAAAGTAAAATCTCTCACTGCCTCCCTTTCTTCCCCTTCTATTTGCCAGGAGGTGATGGGCCCAGTGGCCATGATCTTCGTTTTTTTGATGTTGAGCTTCAGACCATATTTTGCACTCTCCTCTTTCACCCTCATTAAGAGGTTCTTTAATTCCTCCTCACTTTCTGCCATCAGAGTTGTGTCATCTGCATATCTGAGGTTGTTGATATAAATGTTAACACACACCCAAAAAAAAAGCGGGGGGAGAGGAGCAGTGGCAGGTTTGGTGGTTACCTCCCCTGCTGTGCACCCCCCCTCCCCTGCAGCTGTATCCAGGAACTGACATTCCCATTTTACAGATTTTGTTTTGTTTTGCTCAACAGCTGGGGGCTATGCTCGCCTCCTCTAAGAGACCTCAAGGAGCTCCCAGAAAGCAAGACATGGTACTCTGTGCTGGGAAATCAATCACACTCTGTTCTTTCCTGTATATGCACACTCACTATCGTCTCCCGGCCATCCAAAGCCCGCTGTCTGACTCTGATTCAATGCCCTGAGTTCCCTGAGAAGGAACATGGCTCTGTGCAGAAAGCATAACTGAAGCACTAGTGCCCTCTACGTTCCTTCTGCAAAATGACAACCTTCCTCCAATGCTCACAGGCTTCCCACCATCTCCAGGACAGATGCTAACGCAGTGCCAAAAAAACCAGGGGGGGGGGAACCTCTTCCCCAAAAAGAGGACACATGTTTTCATAAAATGCACACCTGCAAAATCTGCATGTGGAGATGCAGATTTAGAAATAAGCCGTGTGATTTGAATAGAAGCACAATGCATCTCACCACAGTTGGGAGGGCTGCGACCACCTGCTGCCCAGGTACCTACAGATGTTGATGGACAACTTCAAGGTCCCCTCCCTGCACTTCCTCCCTGGGCTCTTCAATGTTTTAACCAGATTTGGACCAGACAGCTCTTCAAATAGAGGACCGTGCTCTATAAAGCAGGATTTACAGCCACCAAGCCACTCTTACCTTCAAGGAAGGGAGGGGTGCTGTGAAGCAGCAGAGAGGGCAAGGCGATGAAGAGGTCAGCACTGTGCAGACCAGCAGGAGCACCACATTGACTCTGCCGGCGCACCTGCACAATGCTGACCTCCCTACAACCTCACCCTCTTGCTCCCAGTAAGCATAGAGATATTGCTGATGGGAGGCCTGGTGCATGATACTGATACTGTCTCTCCCTGCTGGCTACTCCTACTCCCCCCCAAATGCACCTTGTCAAAACAACCTTTTGTTTCTTCAGATCTCAGGCACAAAGCCTACCGAGGGGATATAACCTACCTAATTTGCTTCATAGGCTCCTTGTGATAATAAGGCAAGGACTGCAGGCAGAGGGTGAATGGTAGAATGGTCAGGTGCAAAGGTGAACAGATCTCCAGCACCTCTGATGGCAGAAAAGAACATTTCAGCAGGTGTCGCTGGTATGAAACATATTCCCACAACCTTCCTAGGAATAGGGATCAGTTTGCACAGACTAGGATGGCGTTTGATGCTACAAGAAAGAAGGAGCTGCTATCTCTCCATGGGTCTTTCTTATAATGTCACAGTGGGAGACGGGATGTCATTGCCCAGCCCCTCTGTGATGTCACCGCTCATGACAACCTACGCATGAAGATTCTAATCTGATTTATGCTGTGTCAAACCATTGGTCCACCTAGACTTGCATTGCCTACCCTTGTCAACAGAGGTTCCTCAAAGACTTATTCAGAGGTTTATTCCATTTCTGGGTAGCACCCTCTGTTCCTTTCTAACCACTCCTTTGGTTGATCTTATTGACATCCAACACTCTTTTAGAATGTGATTCTTTTGGGGGGTTTTATTGGGTTATTGTTTTTTGGTTTGATTTTATATATTGTGGTCTTGTTTGTGAACCACCCTGAGACCTCCGGGTATAGGGCAGTGTATAAATTGAAAACCTCCTCCTCCTCTGTTTTTTTTTAAAATGAGAGATGCCTGAACAAAAAAAACCAGGCGGTTGCAAAACATGTGCCCTGCCGCTGAACTATGGAGACTCCCATGTCTGAGGACAAATGTTGCAAGGCGAGGGTGGGGTGATGTACAGCAACGTGAGGTCATGTCATGTGCTGTCTGAAACCAGGTGCTGAGGGAAAGTGACACGTGGAGCAGGGGCAGCTGAGCATCTCTTGCACAACTGCTACTTCTGTCCACAGTCTTTTCCTAGGAATGAAGCTTATATAAGAGCAAGGAGGACCCAGTGACTAATCAAGTAGAGAAGCAGAGCAGGCAGGTATGGAATCTGCTTGCAAGAGGCTGATGAAGCCCAGAAGGTGTTTGGTTTTCCTAGAAGGAATGGGCAATTCAGCGAGCAAAATCCCAAAGCCGATGGTCTCCTGCAGCCAGCACATCTGGCCATAAGAGGGCAATGCCACTGCTTTTAGTATCTCAATCCCCTCCTCAGGGGTCATGCCCTTCCATCACCCACATTTTATATCTCAGAGCAAACTTAGAATTTTCTGCTGGCTGTTTTTGTGGTGGTGGTTTTTGTCCTTAGCCAAATCTGAGATAAACAGAGAAGTGCATAGCTTTGTGAGACTCAATTGCTGGGCAACAGCCATGTGGGAAAGAACCACATCTTAGCCAGAAGTCATGAAAAGCTAAAGGACACTTTTCAGTTCAAGGGTCTCATTCCCTTCTGGGCAACCTCCCAGAGGCCACTTGCCAGGGGTGGGCAGGGCCAGAGTCAAAAGTGGGTGGAGCAATGAATGTGAATTGTACCTTTGTACAGTATGCCTGCTTCTACACACCTTCACCCATGCATGCTCTCTATACTCCATCCATCCAAGCAAGCAAGGAAGGAAGGAAACAAAAGACTTTATCAGCATTTAAGGACACACCCCAGCCAGGCAAAAACACACTGGAAGAGGGCCCTGGAGACTGGACAGAGAGGCCTGGAGGAATGCATTTGACTGTGGGATAAAGGTAAAGGGACCCCTGACCATTAGGTCCAGTTGCAGACGACTCTGGGGTTGCCAGCCTCAATAAACCCTTTACCCCAGTCTACCTGAGAAGCTCAACATGTGAAGAGGTTTGAGCTGGATGCTCCAGCTCAAATGTATGGCTCTCATCAGCCATTCTTGAGTTCCTATACCAATAATTTAGGAACTTTCACCACTTTGTAACCAAACCAAATTTTACTGCCTGTGCTACATTCCGAAATTCATGAATCTGACCTTTGGAGAGTGTAAGTAAACCATTTTTTAACTTACCAAGCATGTGGTGTTTTTCCTATGCTGGGGGAAGAGGGAAACTTTGGAAAGAAACCCTTTAAGGGGGCATTTTGGAACTCACTCAGAGGGGCACATTTTAAAGGTCTAGCAGCTTTATTTTGCTGCATATTTTGTGACTTTAAATCTCTGCTGGGGTTCTCTCACTAAAGCGTGCTTGTCTCAAACCTGGATCCTAGCACCCAGGAGTTCTCATTTAGATATATGTATTTTTGCACCAGCATTGTCCTCCAGGTCTGAGGTTCCACAGCCCTGTTCTTAGCCCTGTGGTTTTCTCATCCAGATGTTAATGGATGGATGTGGGACTGAACCTAGAGATACAATTTCCCCTAGAGTGGCCACTGACACATTGCCAACAAGAGGACAGAACAAGGTCCAGGCTTGCATAAAGTGTACACATGCTGATTGATGTGCAGAGGTCCAATTCTAGAAATAATTATTCCTAATAAAAATGCATCTCTCCATATTGGGGGAAACTGTGCATACTTCCATAAGAGCATAACTACTGTCCTGTTGTGCAAGATGAAGATCCATCTCATTCAGAAGCCCGTTTCCAAAGTCAGCCACACAGATGCCTTTGGCTGCTCATCATAGAAACAGCCTGCTATTTATCCCTCCAGCTACTCAGAGACAGACTGCCTCTGTAAATGGAGGTTCCATTTAGCTCAGGTGACTAATAACCTTGGATAGGTCCACTTTCCGGGACGCAGGTGGTGCTGTGGGTTAAACGACAGAGCCTAGGACTTGCCAATCAGAAGGTCGGCGGTTCGAATCCCGGCAACGGGATGAGCTCCCATTGCTCGGTCCCTGCTCCTGTCAACATAGCAGTTTGCAAGCACGTCAAAGTGCAAGTAGATAAATAGGTTTCCAGCGGGAAGGTAAACAGTGTTTCTGTGCACTGCTGTGGTTCGCCAGAAGTGACTTAGTCATGCTAGCCACATGACCCAGAAGCTGTACACCGGCTCCCTCAGCCAATAAAGCGAGACAAGCACGGCAACCCCAGAGTCGGTCACAACTGGACCTAATGGTCAGGGGTCCCTTTACCTTTACCTTTAGGTCCACTTTCCATAAATTTATCTAACCGGGACATGATCCAAAGGTACAACAGGCCACCACTTTGCTAAAGCAAAGCAGATCTGGGTGTGGGCAATAAACAACAATAAACTACAACAACTTTAGCAAACACTCAAGCGCTGACATTCTTGTCACGTTGCCCATTTTCCTCTTTCAGTTCACACGTCTGTTGCACAACACCTCGAAGCACTCATGAATCTGCATTCATGCATTTCTCCACGTGCAAAGGCGGAGGCACCTTAGCCAATCTACATGATGAAAGATGTCAAAGTTTACAGAAACTCACTTTAGGTCCTCTGCTGAATGGTGTTGTGTAAATTTCCATGCATAGCAAGCTGCTAGAGATTGGCAATCCCAGCCTTTCCTGAAACATCTGCTGCCGTCCAGTGACATGCTATTTCTGCCTGACTTGAGCACAACCTGACCTTTATGTGCTTGCTCCTTTTGGTCAAGCAACACACAGATCCATTGCCGATTCTGGAAATACTGTTGGCTCTTGTACTTTTGTGATGTGTAGGTGGGTGCACAGTGCAGAACATTAAGTAAAGGTAAAGGTAAAGGTAAAGGGACCCCTGACCATTAGGTCCAGTTGTGGCCGACTCTGGGGTTGTGGCGCTCATCTCCCTTTATTGGCCGAGGGAGCCGGCATACAACTTCTGGGTCATGTGGCCAGCATGACTAAGCCGCTTCTGGCGAACCAGAGCAGCACACGGAAACGCCGTTTACCTTCCCGCCGGAGTGGTACCTATTTATCTACTTGCACTTTGATGTGCTTTTGAACTGCCAGGTTGGCAGGAGCAGGGACTGAGCAATGGGAGCTCAACCCGTCGCAGGGATTCGAACCGCTCACCTTCTGATCGGCAAGTCCTAGGCTCTGTGGTTTAACCCACAGCACCATCCACGTCCCTCAGAATGTTAAGTAGATTCTATTAATTGTCTGCCTACACTGGTCAGAGAACAAAGGACATTGTGCAGCAGCCGGCAATCGTCTCGTAAGAAGTTACGGCCTTGTCCAGAAAAACAACGGCACATGTCTAGGATCTTTCTATAAACCCAGAGCAGTGTTCTTGCCTTCTGGCTTTGCACATGTATAGCAAAGGTCCCAGCTGCACATGGACACACTGTGCAATGTGGCTGCTGCAGTCCAGCTGCATGCTGTGAGGTTCTTTTGTCCTCCGGCTACACATGTGTGCGCATGCAAACCCAGCTCTCCTGCAACTGCACTGCCAGGCATCCTGCATTCTGGCCACGTGTAGCCGCTGACAGCACCTCGATGCTCCAGCTGTGCTCCAGCAGCAACGGAAACCTTGTGCTGCAGCTGTGCACGCCCATCACTCGGCCGTTCGGAGCTGCCGGGGGTCACATCCGTCTCTCGGCATCTAATTTGGCTGCCAACGACTCTGTGCCGTGTGGAGCATATGTCCTTTGCTTGCAGAACAAAAGGCTCTGAAGCCGAGTCTCTGAAGCTGCGGCTGGGATGTGCATCAGGGTCTGCTGCAGAGCTTGCAAATGCCTTGCTGAAACACACAGCCACCTTGAGCCAAATCGATCACCTGTGTGAAGAATGTGGGATCAATTCTCCGGAGGACAGGTCGGCTGGAAAGACAATCCGTTACTGCAACAGCCAGAGGTTGTGCCTATGGGGCCCAGGGGCTAAATGAGAATCTTTAAAACTCACTTTGCTGCCTTGCACCTTTGATCATGTTCACATTTGCCAAGCTGAGGCCAGATGTGGGATCTATTAAGGACACCGTTTATATAAAAAAAGCACATGTGGTTTACCTCTTAAAAGGATTTGGAAATGGTGTCAGCGTTGTACCAGCCAGAGAAATGCAGACTTCCCTAAGTTATTTTGCATGGTGGTGTGTGGAAAGCCCATCAAAATTCTCCTATTTGTGGGCACAGAAATTGGTAGGGGCCACATTCACCCAATTTCTCCAGGTGAAGTGTAACAGTGGCAGTAGCACAATTTCTTCCCAGGTGTGAGCCACAGTGGAGAGATGCGGGGAGGGGAATCAGAAGCAGCCTGCCAGCTTGGGCCATTGTCGTTTACCAGCAGGGAGAGGGGCAAGGCAGCAGAAAGGTCATTGTGGTGCAAACGTACTGGCAGGAACACTGGATTTGCTCTGCCATTGCATTTGCACCACTCTGTCCTCTTTGCCACCTCAGCCCTCTCCCTCCCAGTGAGCAATGGAGCTCTCTTCCCCTGCTGCTTCTGCTGCTTTCACCTCCCCACAGCTGCTCTGCACTTGTTGCTGCCACTGCCAAGCTCCTCTTAGAAGGGTGCCTGGCTGGCTTGCCCAGGGGCAGCACTTTGTGTTGCTTGTAAGGAGCCAGACCAATCCATCCTTTGTGTTCAGAGTGAATGTTATGTACTGAGTTGAATAGGATTCAGAATGCAGCAGTCTGACTGGTCCTAGAACAATGCAGCAGTATGATTGGTCTGCAGGAGCCACCCAATCCAGCTCCAGGTGGAAGTGAATCCACAACCTGATTGGCCTACAGAAGAATTCCAGAATTAGCCAATCATGTGCAGCCCATTGTGTAAATAATGTATATAAAGCAGATACTTTGGGGGAACTTTCATTCCTCCTCCCACTATGAGCTGAATAAAGAGCATGAAATCCACTCTCGACTCCGAGTATATTTCACTGGCGACGAGGATGGGATCCCGCTGAGCTGACCGCCACACACAGCACTGCAGCACCGCCACCTGCCGCACCGCTGCCTTGCACCCTGTATCCAGGCTTCAGCTCCGGGACCCAAGTAACTCAGAATGGCAACCGACAGGAGTATATTTCAGTGAAGATGCTGAAGAGCAAGGAAGTGCCTGGAACAAACAACACAGCTTAGCCATAAACCCCCAGAGAGGCTTTTGTATCACTTCCTCGTCACCTCAAAAAAGAAAGAGAGGAAATTCATCACTGAAAAAGGGAGGGAAGAGAACACTGGATTGCATGTGCACATTAAAATGTATAGGTGCAAATCTAGAAATAATTAAAGGTAAAGGGACCCCTGACCATTAGGTCCAGTCACGGATGAATCTGGGGTTGCGGTGCTCATCTCGCTTTACTTGCTGAGGGAGCCGGCGTACAGCTTCCGGGTCATGTGCCCAGCATGACTAAGCTGATTCTGGCAAACCAGAGCAGCGCGCGGAAAAGCCATTTACCTTCCCGCCAGAGTGGTACCTATTTATCTACTTGCACTTTGACATGCTTTCAGGTTGGCCGGAGCAGGGACTGAGCAACAGGAGCTCACTCCGTCGTGGGGATTTGAACCGCTGACCTTCAGATCAGCAAGTCCTAGGCTCTGTGGTTTAACCCACAGTGCCACCCGCGTCCCTAGAAATAATTACTATAATGTAAATAGAAATGCAGTACATCTTTCCATAGCCACTGAAAAGTTGTGAGCAGGAGACCTGAGTGTGCCTGCTCAGTCTGCTGCTAATTATTGATGGGCAACTTCCTCTCTCCAAGCTCTCCTTTTGTATGTATTGTTATACTGGATGTGGCCTGGATAGTGCTGCAGATTGAGAACTCTGTATGGCAGGAACCCCTGGCCACTCTGTCTTTTAGATCCGGCATCTTTCTGTTCCCACCCAGGCAATGAGGACTGTTGTGATAATGAATATGAATAGTGCAATTGGATCACTTAGGGAAAGTGCTCCAGTGCATAAATGTTTACTTCAATCCTCCTCTCGTGGCACCCTGAGAAATGTGGGATCAAGCAATGGAGACATTAAGCTGGAAGAAAATGTACAAAATGCAAACACGTCTCTCAGTCCTGGGTGTTTTCCCAGTTAGGGCTCTGGTGTAAAATTCCCACAGAGGCAGAAGGAGGGGGGGACCCAGTGCTTCCAGCTTGACACAGGCAGGAGCTGGAATGCTTGTGGAAGGGTGCTTCTGAGTCCTTGGAGCTAGAAGATTGGTCATAAATCTTTATTTTCCTTGATGGGGAGGTAGGGGGAGAAAGGCCCCTCCTGGCTGGTGATGGCTATAACAGCAGAAGCAAACATGCAGAGATCTCTTTATTTACTAACGTAAATGAGAACTTGTTGAAAGGAAGAGAGCACTAATCTGTCAGCGTGCCCAAACCTGAGACAAAGGAATCAAAAGGGGTCAGGGAAATCCCAAGAGTAGCCATGGGCTCATGTGAATGAGTTGAAAGATGTAGACATGTCCGGGCTGTGAAACAAAGATTCACCTCCCAGCTCTGGCCTAGCAAACCACCAGGTCAAAATTCATTCTTGGGTCCATAATTTAAATAGTGCCAAAAAAAAAAAAAAGGACAAAGATACCCTCCAGATGTTGATGGACTACAACACCCATCGGAGCTGAGCACTGGCTGTGCCAATTGGAGCTGGTGGGATTTCTCAGCCAGCAACACATCTTTGCTTTAGATAGCAATTCGTAACAATTGTTTACTAGTCCCTAAGAGAGGCGGAATAGCTTGAGCTATAAAAGTGGCTGGTGACTCCTAAAAGTTTGCCCACCAAGCCCCTTCCACATGCCACCATCTCTACTAATAATAATAAAGTGCTGGATATTGTGCTAGGACCTTAACAACAACAACAACAATTTGTTATTTATACCCTACCCATCTGGCTGTGGAAATCCAGCCACTCTGGGAGGCTGAATAATGATAATAATAATAATAATGGTGATAAAAGATCAACATTAAAAACTTCCCTATACAGGGCTGCCTTCAGATGTCTTCTAAAAGTCAGATGCTTGTTTATTTTCTTGATATCTGTTGGGAGGACTTTCCACAGGGCTGGCGCCACTACCAAGAAGGTCCTCTGCTATACAAATTCAGAAAGAAAAACAAGCCCCTGCCATTGGCCTGTAAACTAAGACCACGAAAAGGAAGAGAATCAGAAGGGGGGGAGTAATTGACATTTTAAAAATAGAACACGCCATAAAGGCGAAGGGCAAGTCTTGCTGATGGACAGAATTTAAAGAATGCTGTCAGGAAGGGAAAGCAAAAGAGAAGAGGGCATAACATAGGTAAGAAAGGGGAGAGTTCCTACTGTAAATGGAGTTTCTTTGTTTCAAAAGCATTGCCTCTGTAATAACTGAGTGCATGGACTATTCATGCCAATAAAGGAGATTTCGACTAAATATCAGGAAAAACTTTCTGACAGTAAGAGTTGTTTGACAGTGGAATGGTCTCTCTCAGGAGGTTGTGGGGTCTCCTTCCTTGGTGGTTTTTAAGCAGAGGTTGAATGGCCATCTGCCATGGATGCTTTAGCTGAGATTCTTGCATTGCAGGGGGTTGGACTAGGTCCCTTCCAACTCTACAGTTCTATGATTCTGAGTCCCAGATCAAGTTGGGAAGAAAGAATCCCCAACCTAACATAGAAAACATTAATATAAAGTCAAACCACTGGTTTATTACTCTCAGTAATGTCTACAATGAGTGTCATCAGCTCTCTCAGTCCTACCTAGAGATGCTTGGGGAATAAACAATTTGAAAATCTTACAACATTCAACACTACCCAGATTTGGTGGAAGTCAAATTTGAGTGATTTTAATTCTTCAAACGTTGTCACTAGAACACACCCCATTCTTCTGTTTCCATCTTCCTGCTCTTCCAGGCTATTCCCCAAATAATGTCCTGAACTGTGGCAAGAATAGTCCAAGTTTTTCTCTTCCCAGGTAATAAATCTGCACAGACTGTGTGTTTTACTCGCTATTGCAACCAACCCCCCCCCCTTCATTTTCAGAGAGGTTACTTTAAGATTCAAGACCCATTCCCACTATCCTTTGTGCTAAATAATTCACAGGTGTGTTAAATGCCTAATTTCTCATTAACTGTTAATGTGACCACAGAAAGGAAATCAAAGTGGTAAATCTGGCTGGGTGCTTGAGCTTTGAATATATGGATTGCAGGGTGATATAACCTCTGGAGAGACAAAGAAAGAGTCAGGTACCTGGAATGACTTAAAGCATAACCACCAAGCAAGCTAAGATTACCCCCTTTTGGTCCAGAGATGATTTCTGTTTCTTTCAAAGTTCCAAGGCATGTTTACATGACAAACTTAAGCTGGCTTAATAGGCATTCTCCAGACAATCCTCAAGTTTTCTGGAAGGAAGGCTAGGAGAACAAAAAGATCATTACCAGTCCCCAACACAACCTAACTAAAAATAATGTCTAGTGATTTTTCAAGAAGGCAGAACTATGACAGTTAAAGTGTTATAAGCTACATAGCTTTTCATGAATGTATCTGTAGTGCTTTAAAGAAGCAGCAATTTTTTTCTATTTCCCCCCCAGCAATTTCACCCTTAGGGAAATATTTTCCATTTTATTTACACTGCATTCATTACATAGGAGAAAGCTGGGATATAAATGTAATCAGTGCATGCCAGACCAACTATAACAATGTTTGTGAACATTCCATGACACCACAGCAGCTCAGTCAATGGCGATGGGGTTCAAAGAGAGAGAAAAGATGCCATAGTCAACATTGACCCCCAAGTATGTATTGTTACCTCCCCATAACTGTCACTATTATTACATGTTACAAAGAGATGAGGCTGAGAGTAAGCAGCTGGCCCGAATGCTACCTCAAAGTTCACAAGGGAGGTGAAATTTCAATTGAAATCTGTATCTCACTGATTAGATCTTCCATTCATGACGCTGATAGCAACCAGGACACACTAGGAAAGGTCTACTATGTATCCACCTGAGAAACGCGCTGCTCAGAAATCACACAGTTCAAAGATGGAGTTATCTATTTATTGGCAAAAACACGATCTGCACAGACTTGGTCAAGTGCCGGGCCTAATGAGCAGAGCAGCTCATTCCGTCCATGAAAATCAGTTGCCAAAAGTCACCGCCTCGTCTCCAGGGCTTCCCCCCAAGCAATCAGAGACTAGACCTGCATGCAGCCATCCTCCCCTCCTCCCTTTTCATCCCTCTTCTGGTTCTGGAAGACAAGCAGGGAGGGGAGCTGGTCGCAGCAGGAGGGAGAGGCACCCATGACTCTTCAGCAGCATGACTCCTCTCTGCCTCTTGGCCTCCCTCATCCCAGCTTCCTGCTTCAACATCTGCCTCTGATTCTGGACTTCTTTCTGCCGTAGACTCTCCCAGCTCACTAAGCCCTGTTACCTTTCCAGCTTCCAACCCTTCCTCCTCCCTCTTCTCCCTCTGACCACTCATTGAGTGGTTAAGAGCGGTGGACTCGTAATCTGGTGAACCGGGTTCGCGTCTCCGCTCCTCCACATGCAGCTGCTGGGTGACCTTGGGCTAGTCATACTTCTCTGAAGTCTCTCAGCCTCACTCACCTCACAGAGTGTTTGTTGTGAGGAAGGAAGGGAAAAAGAGATTTTTAGCCGCTTTGAGACTCCTTCAGGTAGTGATAAAGCGGGATATCAAATCCAAACTCTTCTTCTTCCCCAAGCTCTGAGCCTCCTTCCCTTGGGGTTCCCCAGCCGGTTCTTCCCACCATTCCAAGACAGTATCTGTTAGGAAGCAGCTGTCCTTCAAGTGGGTATTTAGGAAATGGATGTATTTGTTGGTCCCTTTGTCAATACCCAAGAATATATATCTGTAAGCTGATCTAGAGTCACCACTGGCTGGAAGTAGAATGTAGAAAAGCAAGTCCTGCTGAGAAACTTTGTTCATCTCATTGAAATTCTTTCTAATGTCCTTTGACGTTCCTTGGATGTTTCACCTGCATGAGAAACCAGGAACTACCAGATTTACTTCACGTTTCTTCGGGGCTTTTCCTCCTCGGGGAAAAGCCCCCAAAAGCCACACACACACTCCGCTTGCTCTTTAAAGGGAGCACGGCTCTTGGGGGATGAAGGCTCCCCTTGCCCGGGAGAGGCTGCGCACGGCCAAGCAAAAAGCCAGGACAGCCAGTGGGATCGCTGTGCTGCCATCCCACTGGCTGTCCTGGCTTCTGGGATTCAGAATATTTTTTTTTCTTCTTTTCCTCTTCCAAAAACTAGGTGCATCTTATGGTCTGGTGCATCTTATAGAGCGAAAAATACGGTAAATATATCAAAACCGTGAGAGAGAATTTACTGAAGAAGCCCGAGAATTTTCGTGGGCGAAACAGGTGACAAATGTTGGCACCCTGTCTAACTCTTGTGCGTAACATCACCGACATCACCATTTGATCCAAATTACTTTTGGTACCTTTGTTGGCACCTACAGGAGCCAGGCTAAAGGAACCTTTAAAGACTGAATCTTCCTTTTGGACACAATTTGAATGAGTTTTCTGTTTGTGGCTTCTGTATTGGATCTTGTACATAGCTCTCTCAATTTTTGGATTATTAATATAAGATTTAAAACGTAGAATGGTTTGGTAGTGTTTTGTGTGCCGCTTATGGGCTACTTACTTTATACTGGTCAACAACCTCTGAACCTTGGCAACTGGCCAACTGTGCCCAGACAAACGTCCAGATCATGCACAGCCTCTCCTGGCTCAGATGTTATGGAGGAGTAGAGTTGTGGACCATCAGTGTTCTGATGACATTTTGCCTGAGCATTGAGGCTTACTTACATTTCAGATACAAGCCCTTTTTTCCCTCCTCCCTTTCCTGCCGCCACATTCTTCTCATCCAAATAAAATGAAAGGCCCAGGCCTGCTTAATGCGCGAAAGAGCTGTTCATTACCCTTCTCTTTATGCAAATGAATGCACTGAAAGTTCTGCCTTGGAGTCCATTAATTGCTAATTAATCTCTCTTCCTCCCCCCCCCCAACTATTCACTCTCCCGCTGTCTGCTGAAGAGCTGCTGTGAGGCCAGAAATCAGCTTGGAACGGCAGTGAAGAATTCTCCCCCTGGGCATCGTGCCCAGCAGGTAAAGTCTTTGACCCTTCATTGAAAATCCTGACAGTTCAGGACAAGTGTCTCAATAAATGCGGGTGATATTAATGGTCCCTCCACTCCTGACCTGCCACCTAGCAGACACCAGGAGGGCAAGGCCTTAAAGCCAATGGCTGAAAATTACTGCATAATAAACTGATTTTTTTTTTAAGATTCTATTATCCCAACAGGGATGGTAAAAATTGGATACAGTGGAAAGATCTTTTCTGGGGATTTTAAGTGTTCTAACTGTCCTCTCCACCCCACCGACAAGGCATGGTGTATGATGCTCTATAGGGGTGAAGGGGGAGCTGCCGTGTGGGAGATGAGCCAGCGCTACCCCCTGCTGGATGGGAACAGAAAGGCCCTATCCTGGAATATTTAGTGGAGAATCACTGTTACCTTGGGGAAGAAAGATCTAAAGCAGGGGTCCCCAAACTAAGGCCCGCAGGCCGGATAAGGCCCGAGGGACTCGTTTATCCGGCCCGCAGCACCCCCTGCTGACTGCTGCTGCCACCCGCTCTTACCAGCACTGCACTGCATGGCTGCCCACTTCCGGGTCAGAGGAGCATCGGAAAAAGCTTGTGCGCATGTGCAAGCATTATTTGCGCATGCACAAGCGTTATTGCCAGTGCACATCCGGGTCAGAGGAGGCTCGTGCACATGCTCACAAGCTATTTCCGGTGCTCCCCCAACCTGGAAGTGCAGCAGAAATAGCATGTGCGCACAAATATGGGCATGCGCTCCCCCGCCCTCCAACCCGTTGCACAATCGGCACTGGAGACACCAGCCCGAGGCGCGGTACGTTTGCTGACCCCTGATCTAAAGTTTGGGCACCCATATGCTTCTCAGGCCTTGGAGATAGCCTCTGAAGAATCCTACCACCCCACGAGGTTAGATAGATTACACAATCCTTGTGATTCCTGACATGTTGCTTTCCTTTGTTATTTATTTTCTCCCTTGTCCACCTCAAAGTTGCCTCCCATGATAGTCTACCGGTGGAATCAGTTGCTATTATTTGAAGCTCCTTTACCATAAGGTCCCAGGGCAGGTTACAGCAATATAAACAGTGATGTAGAATTGCATCAAAGTAATTTACAATCCCAAACAATACATCTCAGATGGCATACATCTGCAGCCCACTGTCCGACAAGCAGTTGCTTAAGATTGACAAACTGGAATGCACCGATTCACCTCTCCCTTTCCTGTTGCTTGGGTTGTGTTTTGTACTCAGCACCATTATAGACATCAAAGCTCAAAATACACATGCTCTGCACCAGTTCTGGAGGATGAGGAAGAAGAAGAAGAAGAAGGAGAAGAGGAGGAGGTGAGTTTGGATTTGATATCCCACTTTATCACTACCAGAAGGAGTCTCAAAGTGGCTAACATTCTCCTTTCCCTTCCTCCCCCACAACAAACACTCTGTGAGGTGAGTGGGGCTGAGAGACTTCAGAGAAGTGTGACTGGCCCAGGGTCACCCAGCAGCTGCATGTGGAGGAGAGGGGAAGTGAACCCGGTTCACCAGATTACGAGTCCACCGCTCTTAACCACTACACCACACTGGCTCCCAATGCTGATGACCCCCTTGATGTCCTGGCTCATACATGCATTTGTACTACATGATGCCTGCAATAAGAAGTGATGGCTTTCATGTGTGAATGTGCTCCAACAGGTACAATGCTGCAGTAGTTAACCTTGATGTTGCCACAGACACATTGCTTTTCAAGGATGCCACTCCATGCCCAAGACATGGTCCTTCATGCTATAACCCTATTGCCCTAACACAAATTTGCATGCCCATGTACTAAAGCTAAAATTCCTGTTTACAGTTCCTTGGTGGTGCTAGTGGGGACTTCATTGAACAGAGCAGGTCTTACCTCTGAAGAAACAGCCATCAAATTCAGCTGCATGGGTTTTTGCATGTGAGGCTTGAAGCGCATTTGAGCCTGTTTCAGATTATATATGTTGGGGTAGCCAACATGGTGCTCTCCAGTGCTGCAGGCTTCCATTATCCCAAAACACATAGCCAATGGTCAGGAGGACTGAAGGGAGTGGTAGTCCAATGATATCTTTAGTATTATTTTTTACTAATTTTTTCAAACATTTTTACAATAATCTTCATATCAAATAGTTACATAGTTTCATAAATTCACTTCCCACCCCAACGTCTGCAATGTTTTTACTCAAAGCTTTTCTACTGCATTATATCTTTTTCTACAGTTATTTTATCATTTTTCTTCCACTGCTTTTATCCTGAGTTCTGCCCCTGGTTTCATTTGACTATAGTATTTTTTTTTAAAAAAAAAAAATATTCCACAAAAGGCCTCCATTCTTCTTTTACAAGTTCATCATTTTGATCTCTTAATTTCACTCTCAGCTTCACCATTTCTGCATAGTCCATTGCTTTCAAAAGCCACTCTTCCTACATTGGGAATAGTCTAACAATATCTGGAGTGTACCACACCCCTCATATTTGTGAACATTTGTACCAATATCCCTGTTTTTGTTAATAACTGATCACTTTTTTCCACATGGGAAAGAACTGAAAAGGAAGAACATTTGTTACACAAATTAGCTGCTGCCCAATTCAAGTTTTATACTCCAATTGAAACCAAGTTGAAAAAAACTGTTTCAATCATCACACATGAAGTTACTTTAGAGAGGGGATAGGGAACCTCCAGGCCTTGTGAAAATCCAACTCCCATCAACCCTCATCATTGGCTATGTTGGCATGGCTGATGGGAGTTGGAGTACAACAACATCTGGAGGTTCATAGGTTCCCTACCCCTGCTATAGGACTACAGCCATGGGGAAAGCAAAATGTGGGAATAGAACCATGGGTGCAAACTTCCTCCTAAAAGGGGCTCTGCTCTCAAAACTGGAGAGTACCACTAATCCCCTCTTTAACTTTTATTCATTGATATAAGTCTGGGTGCAGAGCTGAGCGTCTGAGTTGTAGCTGGCGAATAAAGGCATTTTCTTTGCAATAAGCACACATGGCATTCCCATAATGATCGTGCATTGTAGCCCCAGTCTATTAAGAAAAGAGCAATCTCAATTAATCATTTAATTCTTAATAAAGTATTTATAAATGTCACCTCCATTCTCGCTTTCAACCAAGCCTGGTGTTTGTAATATAATATTCCTTTGCAATCACAGCAGAGTGTGTTGGCAAATTATAGGCTATGGGGAAAGGGTACTTTGGGGAGTGGGGATCAAAAGGGAAAGAATTGTGGGTGGGGGACTCTTGAATTTTAAGAATGAATGTGAGTGGAAAGTTACAGCAATGTTGTTGTTGTTGTTTAGTCATTTAGTCATGTCTGACTCTTCGTGACCCTATGGACCAGAGCACACCAGGCACTCCTGTCTTCCACTGCCTCCCACAGTTTGGTCAAACTCATGCTGGTAGCTTCGAGAACACTGTCCAACCATCTCGTCCTCTGTCGTCCCCTTCTCCTTGTGCCCTCCATCTTTCCCAACATCAGGGTCTTTTCCAGGGAGTCTTCTCTTCTCATGAGGTGGCCAAAGTATTGGAGCCTCAGCTTCAGGATCTGCCCTTCCAGTGAGCACTCAGGGCTGATTTCCTTCAGATTGGAGAGGTTTGATCTTCTTGCAGTCCATAGGACTCTCAAGAGTCTCCTCCAGCACCATAATTCAAAAGCATCAATTCTTTGGCGATCAGCCTTCTTTATGGTCCAGCTCTCACTTCCATACATCACTACTGGGAAAACCATAGCTTTAACTATACAGACCTTTGTTGGCAAGGTCCCTGCTTTTTAGTGAGGGGCAAAGTACACATTACGCATAAATGCAAGTAGACCTTAGACCTCCTTCCCTCCCTCCGTGGGTTCCATCTTTAAGATTAAATTTACTGCATCCTTTCCCCTATTATATAACCATAATTACCATAAAAAATTCACATTACAAGGATTTCATGAGTATTAAAAAAACCAAGTTCACAAGTTTCTTTGGGAACGTGGAGAACTAAATTCCAAACCGTGCCTTAGACTTTGTGAAAGGATTTTGTGGAACTGTAACAACCTTTCATGTGGATGGTTTGGATTTTAGGGTTTTAGGAATAAGATGGACCTTATTCATGAACTGACTATAGAATGATCTGATCCACTGAGTCTTCTGCATTCTTCGTTCGTTGAACTTTATGAGTCACTTCTGTTGAAATTTACAATTTGATACTATGAATAGTATATCCTATTTCTCTAAGAGCACAGCTGGTCACGTCTCATGCTTTACCATAAGTTTGTTTGTTCTTGCTTTGTCTGGTACTTCTCTGCATTAAACCTATGCCCTTAACTTCACTCCTGTATTTGCTAGATGTGGAGGAGGGTAGGATCTCTGGTGGGATCCAGATGTGCCCTTCCATGAACAGAAGGACTCCTCCAGTTCACAGATCTGGCGACGACTCCTACTGAACGAAACCAGGGATGGGGGAGGATTTCATCCCAACCTTCCAGAGCAGTTTTTAAGACAGCTCCAGAGGAAGGAGGAATTGGCTTTTAAAAAATAAAAATTTAAAAAACCAATACATTTTCCTTCCTTCCTCTAGCAGCTGGAGCATTCCATGAGCCAAATTCTGCTCCTGCTAAGTCTGGATCCAGGCCATCACATGGGCATGGAAGTTCCTTTTCCTGGAGGTTTATGTTGAGGGAACTCTTCTTGCAAAGGTGACTTGCAACAATGTACACCTAATTTAAAAATTACCAATGCTCATGAGATACAATGACACAGCTCAGAAAACATATGAAAGCAAGCCAGGATACCTAGGCTGAAAATAAATCCTCAAAGGCCTTGCTTGGGGAGTTTTCTACAGTTCCTCCAGAGAGTCTATAGTAATGAAAAATGAAAACCATCAAAGATGGCGTTGTCTGTTTTTTGAGAAATGGAGTGCACATGGACGGAACTGTATGCGCATGACTGGTAAGGCCCTGTTCTGCTTCTTCAGAACCTGTAGGTGAAGTGGCTTATTTTGAACTGTGGAAAAATAAGTCAGCAACCGTACAGAAGTTTCCAGCCTACAAAATGTATCATGAGTCTGTTGGATGGAGAGCTCCATCCTTTCTCCAGCAGCTCATTGCCTTTTCTCTGCTGGATTCAAAGTCCCGTTGTCTAGCACCCTGTTTGGTTTCTCTACTGAGCACCGAGGTGGGATAGAAATTTGAGTTACTTCTGTGCCAGCCAGCTCACTTCTCTGCTCACTTCTCTCCTATGGATACTGTGGTGGTTCTAGGGGTTGCTCGTGCGTAAGTTGTCGTCACTCCTGGCTAGGTTACCTGGGTGAACCCTTTCTGTCTGGACAGCCTCTCACCCGTGGCTGTCTCAATCGCTGGCAGAATCCGTCAGTGGGCGTTTCTTGAACTTCTTCCAGCAAAGAAGTTATTTGACGCCAAGTCTCCTCCTACTCTCCCTGCGCGGAAGCCTTCTGCGCAAGGAGGGTGTGGGCAGCGGAGGACCCGTGCTCTCCCCGCTGGTCTCCGGCGAGGAGTCCTGGAGCCTCCTCTCCAATTCCCCCATCTGCCCACCTTCTCCACTGGTGTTACACTGATTTCCTTCCCCAGCAGATGGGCTGCCTCTCTCCCTACTGGGACCCTCTCCGGCATCCCTCTGGAGCCTTCCCTCCGCCTCTGGCTCCGATGGCAGTTCCCTGACAGATACCTGGCAAGTGCTGAAATGCAAAAACACTGATTGCATGCCGGGCACTGTTCATTTATTTATTTAGAACAGTTCTAAGCTTCACCTTCATCCAAAGCATAGATTCCAGACCGGTGTACATCCTATGCCCTTTTTAAATGTGGTGGGTTTTTTGTGGGAGGGATGGTGGTTATTGGGTTGTTTTAATTTTGATTATGTATTTTGTGGTTTTATATTTTGATTTTATTCTGTGAACTGCCCTGAGACCTCCGCGTATAGGGCGGTATATAAATTCAAATAAATAAATAAATAAATAACACGCTAAGGGACCTTAGAGCAGAACATGTATGTTAAGGTATAATCCCTATTTTGACTTCAGATCTTGTAACCAAAGGCTAAGAAGGTTTCTCCACTGTCATTAAAAGAACAAAAGTGAATGCCAGTACACCCTTACTCCTCTGTCCCATTGTACCTCTCAAGACATTACTGGATGTCGCTGAGTTGCAGCTATTCTATATCATAGAGGTAAGGAACCTGTGGCCCTTCAGAGCCTGTTGAACTCAAACTCACATCAGTCTCAGGTTTGGGATGATCTGAGTGCTGCATTGGCCACTCTCTGAGTAAGTCCTTTCTGTTTCAATAACCATGTTCTGTTTTGCCCCCTGGAACTGGTACATCTGGAGGGCAACTGGTGACCCATATCTGCAGAACTTAACTACTACATGTGCACCTCTTATGAAAAAGCTCCTCTTTAGTGTGGAGTAGACAGCAAGCAGTTAGGCAATGAAAGCAGTCTGGGCAACTGGATATCACTTGAATATCAATGTGTGGATTCACTTCTCTACTCACAGCTCTCCAACTCCACATATTTGACTAGCCAGGAAAACATATAACTGACATGCTGAACTCTAATGCATGAAGGGGTTAAGACCATAAGTTGTCCTGTTAGACTTACCTAGGTCACTCCCCCTCACATTGGGAGGGTTACCAAACTCTTTGTTCTCTTCACTTTCCACCATTTTTTTCTACCATGTGAAGCCAGCCAGGAAGGATGTCTGGGCTGAATGCTCCAAGCTTAAACTGTGTGGCTTTAGCAAGCCATCTTTGTGTTTCTTTGCAAATAATTTAGAAACATTAACCAATTTTGAAACTAAAGCTACACTGCGTGTCTTTCCTTGCTGCTGTATGAAAAAGCGTATGAATCTGACTTTTGAAGAGCTTTTAAGTAAACCCTTTTAAACTTACCAAACATGTCAGCTCTTTCAATGCTAAAGGAAGTGCGAGCTTCGGAAGTGACTTGGAAGGGGATATTTTAAAGGTATAAAAGCCAATAATTTCATGCTTTACTTTACTTGTTTTTGTTTTGTGATTTTAAATCTCTGCAGGGGGTTTCTCATCAAAGAGTACTTGCCCCAAACCTGGACCCTAGGCATCCAAGGAAGTCTGATTTTATTCCCTAACCAAATTACTAAAATATCCAGCAACAACCATGTTCCTAAAGCTCGGCATGTATTGGTCTGGTCAGTTAATGGGTGGGTGACTGCCTGGGGAACACATGCTTTTTAGACTTCCCTGCTGGAGGAAAATAAGAATATAAACCACCACAAATCCTCATCTGCAAACATTTTATTATGGGTGGGCAAGGATGGAGACATCTGCTGCTTGTCGTCTTTCTGTTCAACCATAGTCTCGCTCGTACCCGTATGTAAGGAAAAAAGACCAATTTTCATCTCTGCCTAAAAGCAAAAAAATAAATAAAATTACCACTGTCTTCCACAGGGAGGTGCCGACTGCAAGTTAACCAGCCACGCCGTTGTTGAAATTGGCAAGGGTTTGTCTTCTTTATGGGCTAGACGGATCTGACAAGGGTTGCCACAGCAACCAGATGTGCAATAACTTGAAAAATGTGGGAGAGAGGTAAGTGGAGCAGAGGAAGGAGATTTTTCAGGACAAGCTAGCCCTACATTTGCCAAAGGATAAGGGTTAAATTGTACATGTATTTGTTTAAAAGCATTTGCAATTCTAGCATTCTAGCACGAAGCAAACATCCACAAGTGCCACACTATTTACTTTAGGTTCAAAGATGCTTTGTGGCGCTTTCCTTGCCACCTGCTTCCTCCTAACTTTGCCAAATGCCTTGAAAACAACTGTCTTGCTCCCTGTCTCTAACAGCAGCTTGATCTACAGATATATAGAAGATAAGCTTTCTCACCGGCTAATGTTTGTAGATCTAGCTGATGTGAAGGACACAGAAGCAGTGACTGGTAAAATCATTGGCAGCCCTGCTTCTGAGTAGAGTTGTGTCCATCCGTCCCCTTTCTGGGCCTTTAGCATGCAAAAATTCAGCAGGTGTGAAGCTTTTCCTGGATCAAAGTGGTAGAAAGAGCTTTCCTCTGTTTTGTTTTAGAGTCTCAGTCTGCTGTTTAAGATGCGCAGGATCAAGGCTGGGTATAAGAGTAGCAACCCTATTTCTTTTGACCATGATAGGAATGAATTCCCGGCACGCGTTCTATGAAGGTTACATGGAGGCCAATGTCACATCAGGTACACAAAACACTGCACAGACTGGCATTTTGCAAGCTCTTGACCCACAGTGCAGACAAAGCAGGCAACTATCTCAGACAACATCGTTCCAAAGGTGGGAACTAGCAACAACTGAATTTGTCCATTTCAGTTTCTCCTTTTTCCAATCTTGGCTTGAGTTCAATTTGGGGATTTCTTTATTTTTTAAAAATAGCTTTTTTGTACCTGTTGCTTCCTCGGGTACACTTGTTGCTGTTGTTTAGTCCTTTAGAGTCATGTCTGCCTCTTCGTGACCCCATGGACCAGAGCACGCCAGGCACTCCTGTCTTCCACTGCCTCCCGCAGTTTGGTCCAACTCATGCTGGTAGCTTCGAGAACACTGCCCAACCATCTCATCCTCTGTCGTCCTCTTCTCCTTGTGCCCTCCATCTTTCCCAACATCAGGGTCTTTTCCAGGGAGTCTTCTCTTCTCATGGGGTGGCCAAAGGTACACTTAGGCCACAACAAAATCCTATGGTTGGAAGGGTCTTCAAAGGTTATCTGGTCAAATTCCTTGTGCAAAAAACACCCACTGCTACAACATTCCTCCTAGGTGGGTCATCCAGCCTCTATTTAAAAACCTCGAATGAACTACCTGCCTTTTGAAACAGTATGTCCCATTGTCCAACAGATTCCACAGTCCAGGCGTCCTTCGTCTAAGGACCGTTTCTTGTAATTCTGAGCCCAGTGGCTCTCTGGAGCAGAGAGGAACCTTTTCATCCCCAAGTGGCCCACATATCTGTTCATCTTCCATCCATGCAAACAAAACGCAGGACCACAATTGAAGGACACAAGCAGGCTGGCAAAAGCACTCAGAGAGGGCCAGTGAGGGGCTTGGTGAAAGAGTCCTTGTTGGATATAGAGAAGCCCTGGGGGGCCACACTGGCCCTCCAGGCCTGAGGTTCACCAGCACCACCTCTGCTCTGCAGCAAAAGAAAGCAAATTTAACAGTCCTTCAAATAGTGGAAGTTAGCAATCCTGTCACCTCTTTACCATCTCCTCTTCTCGAGGCCGAAATGTACCCAGTACTTTCCTCTGAGTCATACAACGTCTGCACAGTAGGACTTTTAAAAAACCATCATGGAAAGCATGTCATAAGCAAGAGTCAGCCAGTACGTAATACTTTCTCGTGACTGACCGTGATGCTGGATCTCATGTAGGGATGAGGGAGAGATTTGATTCAGTTCATGTTCAAAGATGAACATACCTTGTTTGTACTTCCCGAAACAATAAGACAGTAAAAACACAGGCAACCTTCAAAATTCACCCTTCTCCAGATTGGGCAATGTATTTCTTCAGCTGAGTGATGTGTACAAAGATGCATATACTAGGGTGATGTGTGCATATATTAGTGAAAATAACATTATATTTAGGGAAATTTTGCTAGCATATTAGGCAAAACTGCATAGAAGTACGTATATATTCAGAGAAATGCACACTAAAATGCAGATGAGTTCTCATGAGAATATATATATATATCTGTAACGAACTGATGTGGAGAACTGAATTTAAGATTAGAAATATGAGAAGTTGAAAATGATAGATTTGCCCATCTCTAGTCTCATCTGTATGAAATAGAGAAAGAACAGAGAGTAAAGAACTCATAGTGCAAATCCTATTTTTTTGAGCGAGGGAAGTGTTGTATTTTTCATAGCAGAGGACTCTGACTCTGACTCCCATTAGAGTCATGCAGAGGGGAATAGGATTGGCTCATGAGCTGTTTGAAGCCCAGGTGCTGAGCCAGAAAACATGGTTGGTGTTCTGGAGTCAAGGGGAGTGCACAGCCACTCACACCACAAATGAAAAGCCTGATGAATAAAATTGAGAAGAAATGATTGATGAAAGGTTGGCAGGAGCAGGGACCGAACAACGGAAGCTCACCCTGTCACGGGGATTCAAACCGCCAACCTTCTGATTGGCAAGCCATAGGCTCTGTGGTTTAACCCACAGCACCACCCGCTGTATCGCTGCCCCTTTAAGAACAGTTAGGTGTAAGAAGGTGATAGAAGCCCATTGCAGATGCCCCCCCTTTCATGTGTTCAATGAATGCATTTGGGTGGCGGGAATGGGATCGCACCCACTAGCCATGCTCCCAGTGCCGAAACGTCAGATACCTGCACATACCTGCAAACATATAGATGTAAACACATAGAGTATCTTTTTTACAAACAGGAACCTGGTGCAACCAGGATCGCTGCTCATGTGGAGAAAGCCTAAGCACATAAGATTTGCACACATGTAAGCCCTCTCTGATATTACTGCTGAATGCATGATCACCATGAACCCGATCCCACATGAGAGAGGTTTCTCGAGATAAGAAGCCTGCCATAATACAGAGACAAACAGGTTTTGTGTACTAGAAGCCTTGTGTGCTAGAAGCGCTGTGGTCTAAACCACTGAGCCTCATGGGCTTGCCAATCAGAAGGTTGGTGGTTCGAATCCATGTGACGGAGTGGGCTCCCATTGTTCTGTCCCAGCTCCTGCCAACCTAGCAGTTTGAAAGCACACCAGTACAAGTAGATAAATGGATACCACTGCAGCGGGAAGATAAATGGCATTTCTGTGTGCTCTGGTTTCCGTCATGATGTCCCATTGCGCTAGAAGCTACTGTTAGTTCCATCATGAGATGTCCGCCAGCTTCTAATCACAGATACCAGCAGACTTCAAGCAAGTAGACTTGCCTTATTATTACTCCATAGCATCCCACTGCCAGAGGATTGCCTCATTCCATTCACCAGTTTGCCTCCTCCAAGTGAAAGAAACCTGGGCAGTGCTGAAGTCACATCCATTGCCATGTGTGTCCTGCTGGAAAGAGAAAAGGGCTTTTCCTTTGGCCTGCCTTTATATCCACTCAGTTGCCAAGTGTTTTTGTGACATCACAAGTAACCCACAGCCAATGACAACAGCTGGGGAGGCATCATCTTCATTGCTTTGAGCTTCACAGTGGTGGGTGGACCTATCAGTGATTGTATGCTTGTTTATTCAGGACACGGGTAGAGCTGTGGTCTAAACCAGCATTTTTGTGCACTCTGGTTTTCATCACAGTGTCCCGTTGTGCCAGAAGCAGTTTAGTCCTGCTGGCCACATGACCCGGAAAGCTGTCTGTGGACAAACGCCGGCTCCCTCGGCCTGAAAGTGAGAAGAGCGCCGCAACTCCATATAGTCCCCTTTGACTGCACTTAACCATCCAGGGGTCCTTTACCTTTTACTTTACCTTACAGTTGATAGTTGCAGGGGAGTAAAAGGAATTTACTTTTCTCCCATAGGTAACTTTTGTTTGTGGATCTCGGGCACTGATAAAACAGTGTTATCGGGGCCCAAAGTGCTACTGCAATCTTCTTCTTCTTTCTTTCTCTCCGCCCCCCCCCCGCCTTCTTCTTCAAATCCATCCCCAAAAGCACTAGGATTTAAGAAGCCTGGTCTTTTTTTCCCTGTCTGATTACAAGCTTGACTGTCAGCCCCAACAGAGCACTCCCTCCTCCATCTCCCCATCCCGACATTTTGCTCCATCTTCCCCACTCACCTCACCTAACCTGGCAAGCTTACAGGCATTACTTTTGCTTTTAGCAGACACCTCTATTGATCTCTACAGTGGTACCTCGGGTTAAGAACTTAATTTGTTCCGAAGGTCTGTTCTTAACCCGAAACTGTTCTTAACCTGAAGCACCACATTAGCTAAGGGGGCCTCCCGCTGCTGCCGCACCGCCGGAGCACGATTTCTGTTCTCATCCTGAAGCAAAGTTCTTAACCTGAAGCACTATTTCTGGGTTAGCAGAGTCTGTAACCTGAAGCATATGTATCCGGAGGTACCGCTGTATTTGCCTTGGATGAGCCCAGAAAATCTCAAAAGCGCCCCCACCAGCATGAATCCAAACCAACTGTACACCCCTAGCAAGCAAGACATTATTTTCTGCATATCCTTATATAAATTTTGGCTTCAAGAAACATTTCACTTGGCTTCAAGAAACATTCCTACATACCAGATTTCTGATAAATGAACAAAAAGAAGACAGGCTTGGTGTGTGCTATATTATTATTATTATTATTATTATTATTATTATTATTATTATTTAGTAATGAGGGTTTTTTGGCCAATTGGCAACTCTCCACCACAGTCAAATCCATATCAGCAGTAAGTTTCACTGCATTCCTTGGGACTTTCTCCTGAGTAACCAAGTACAGGATTGTAGCTTCAATTTTGTTATATTGGGCTTAGAGGTATTGGGGCAGTAAAAAAAAAAAAAATGTTGGCTATCTTGCTTGTTGAATAAAAATAAAAATAATACAGACATTTGGAACAGGACAAAGGTGTTTGGTTCATTTATCGCTCTTTCTATCCCAAACAATATCCAAATCATACCTGTGGGCAATCACACGGCCACATTCAACAGAGCAAATTTTGAATGCAATAATCTTGAGGAAAGTCCCATCTTGTTTCAATTATTATGCTTTCAGTACTTAGGAGGAAGGGGGAATGTGGCCTTTCTGCTACCTTGAAAGAAAAAGCCCTTTCAGACTGGTGTGTGTGTGTATTCTCACTGATGCAATAATAGTGCCTTAATAGTGGAATTGGGGATGCGGGTGGCACTGTGGGTTAAACCACAGAGCCTAGGACTTGCCAATCAGAAGGTCAGCGGTTCGAACCCCCGTGACGGGGTGAGCTCCCGTTGCTCGGTCCCAGCTCCTGCCAACCTAGAAGTTCAAAAGCACATCAAAGTGCAAGTAGATAAATAGGTACTGCTCTGGTGGGAAGGTAAACAGTGTTTCCGTGTGCTGCTCTGGTTTCGCCAGAAGTGGCTTAGTCATGCTGGCCACATGACCCGGAAGCTGTACTCTGGCTCCCTTGGCCAATGAAGCGAGATGAGCGCCACAACCCCAGAGTTGTCCGCGACTGGACCTAATGGTCAGGGGTCCATTTACCTTTTAATGGTGGAATTATACTGGACCATCTGCACATCATTCCATTTTGTAAGTTGTTCTATGGGGCTTCCTGAATGATACTGCCACCCCGAACCAGAACATTTGTAGAAGAGTTTCGGGATTTCAGAAGGAAGCTACAGGACATGCACTAACTGGAAACAATGCAGTAACACACACACCCCCCCAAAAAAAGATGGTTGCAAGCTGAAATGGTATTGAAAGAAGAATCACATATAAGCACTCCAATATCATCATGAGCACAAATCATCATGAAAGCACAAAAAAGGACATCTATAGGGGGCCAAAGGTGTAGCTCAAATAAGAAACCAATATGCAAATATTACACACACAATCCCACAATGTAAAACTGCTAATGCATAGAAGGCTCAGCGTGGAAATATGAAAGTGGTATAAGTTGAATCTCATCAGGGTGTAAAAACCAAGTTGACAAAAAATGTAGCTTGGTCGCAAAATAAGTCTTAGCATAGGGTCACTTCTGTCGTGTCCTTCTGTCCAGAACTTCAGGTTATGGAAGCTGATGGGCCTACATCCATTGGCTGCAATCTAGCCTTTGCTTTAAAAGGAAAATAAAAAGGCGCTGCAGCAGTGGAGTTCCTAGCCCATAACTTTTCGCTCCCCACCCACACGAGCACACAACAACAAAGGAAATGAAACAGTCTCCACACCCACTGCTACCCCTCAGGAAATTGCAGATTCCATCCACGCAGCCGCCTCCTTCGCCCTGGACTCCAGTCCTGGTGTGTGAGCAAGGCCCGTTGGTTGCCATGGCAACAGAGGGAGAATGGCTTGGGTCTCTGTTTCCAATTTAATATCAAATAAGCCTTAACGTGCAGTTTATGAAACATGTTGAGGGGGAGAGACGGGGGGGGGGTGGATCCCAGGACTCAGGCTGCCAGCTAGGAAAAGGCTCTCTATGCCGCATTAGAGAAACTTTAAAGCCAAGTGTCCAGTAATTGTAAGCATAATTATTTGGGGATCCCAAATCCCCAGCTTTGCCGGAGATGGCTTTTGGGCTGATGTCTCCTGATGACCCACATTGCTCTAGATTTCTCTTGCAAAAAGAGATGCTTTGCATATCCCCCAGCAGGAAGATGTACATACAAGCTGTCCCATCAACTGTGAGTTTGTGCCTTGCCCAGCAAGGGAGCCACAAACATTTCACACCAGACTGTATCATTTGGAAAAATGGGAAGCACACAATGAAACCATGCTTCCTGGTTCCTTTCATGTGACTGGCTCATCCCAAGCCATTCTTTGGCTGAAGCATATGGGCTTGGAAGGAAACCGCATTGAAATCTATGGCTGGGGGAATGAGTTTAGTAGTAGGATGTTTGGTTTTCAGAAGCCACTAAAAGAAATCCACTCAGAATAGTAATCAGCCACAGAGTGCACTTTAACCCCTTTCTTCTTGTGTATGTACTGTTACAAGGGACGCGGGTGGCACTGTGGGTTAAACCACAGAGCCTAGGAATTGCCGATCAGAAGGTCGGAGGTTCGAATCCCCACGACGGGGTGAGCTCCCGTTGCTCGGTCCCTGCTCCTGCCAACGTAGCAGTTCGAAAGCACGTCAAAGTGCAAGTAGATAAACAGGTACCACTCCGGCGGGAAGGTAAACGGCGTTTCCGTGTGCTCTGGTTCGCCAGAAGCGGCTTAGTCCTGCTGGCCACATGACCCGGAAGCTGTACGCCGGCTCCCTCGGCCAATAAAGCAAGATGAGCGCCGCAACCCCAGAGTCAGTCACGACTGCACCTAATGGTCAGGGGTCCCTTTACCTTTATGCACTGTTACATTACTCTGCCACCTTTCTTCCAAGGAGCTCGAGGTGATTCGCCACTTCTCCATTTTATCCTCACAACAACCCTGTGAGGTAGGTTAGGCTGAGGGACAGTGATTGGCACATGGTCATTCTGAGTTTCATGGCTGAGTCCAGCACTTTAACCACTAAGGTAAAGGACCCCTGGACGGTTAAGTCCAGTCAAAGGCAACTATGGGGTTGTGGTGCACATCTTGCTTTCAGACCGAGGGAGCTGGCGTTTGTCCACAGATAGCTTTCTGGGTCATGTAGCCAGCATGACTAAACCGCTGGCACAACAGCTCACTGTGATGGAAGCCAGAGCACCTATTTATCTACTTGCACTGGCATGCTATCGAACTGCTAGGTTGACAGGAGCTGGGACAAAGCAATGGGAGCTCACTCCATCATGGGGATTCGAACCGCCGACCCCCTGATCGGCAAGCCCAAGAGGCTCAGTGGTTTAGAGCACAGCACCAACTGCATCCCACACTGGCTCTGAGGTAGGATTTTAATATGAGACCTGACCAGAGTATTCAGCTGAGGTAATGAAAAAGAAGGAAAGTGTCTGATATGGTGGGCATGCCTTAAGTTTTTAAGTCTAAAGTGTTTTTACGCTATACACACACATGGGGGAAGGTACTGAGATTGTGCCAGATGGCCCTACAGACACACCATGACCTCTGCACATCGATCCCACATGCCCAACATTTATATATTGGACATCATGCTTTCAAAGGGCCCAGTGCCTCTTGACACCATTGAGCATAGGCCCAAAACATGCTACATGCACACTCCAAATTTGCAACATGTAGACTGTGGAATTTGGGTCTATACGCAGAGCACTCTACACAAATGTGTTGCATTGTCCATGGAAACCAAGCATTCTCAGGAGAAGATGTGGACAGCAACCTCCCACCCAGTATGGGAAGAATATTCAGGCAATTGTGAAAGCTCAAACATGCATCCCATCCGGTCACTATGGCAGTGTAGGATGTTGAGGGTCGTACGGTTAGGACATAGTCAAAATTATGTAACACAGTGTAAAAGCCCACAAAACAACAACAACAACGTGAGCTGTTGCACAAAGTTGAGAAACTTTCAAAACTGAAAAAAATTGAAAGTTTCCAGTTAATTTTGTTTTTGAAAGTCAACCTGGAGCAGTCTTGGCGCTTCCCCTTGTAAAACTCAGCAAGGAGGAGCATAGAGATGAAACTAGAATGAGCTAATTGACTCCATGTACTATTTGGGTTCCCTGCCTTCCGCCCCACCTGTCCAAATGGGGACCAGCCACAACTGGCCGGCAGTGGGACTGTTCCCAGCAGGAAGCAGACAGGAAGCATAAAGAAAGTGGGAATCATGTTTGGGGTTATCAGTTCTTATAATTCTCTGGGAACGTTGAAATGGTATATTCTCTGGATCAGAGGTGACTAAGTGGTGGCCCTCCAGATGATGTTGGCCAGTATTGAGTGCTGATGGAAGTTGTAGTCCAACAACACCGGGAGGGCTATAGACAGTGGAGACTGGTTCATTGGGGCAGGTGGGGCACTGCTGAACCTAGATCAGCCTGCCCTCAGCCAGTCCCTACCTATCTGCCCCCTTACTTACAACCATCTCCAACTTCTCAAAAGATTCCATCAATGGTGTCTCCAAAAAAAATTTGCACATCACTTGGGAAAACAGGAGAACTAATATCAGTGTACTGGAAGAATCAAAGATCATCAGTGTTGAAGCAATGATTCTTCAACATCAGCTTCGTTGGACTGGTCATGTTGTGCGGATGTCTGATGATCGTCTTCCAAAGCAACTATTCTATTCTATTCTGAACTTAAAAATGGAAAACATAATGCTGGTGGTCAGCAAAAGAGGTTAAAAGACTGTCTCAAGGCAAATTTTTAAAAATGTAGTATAAACACTGACAACTGGGAAACACTGGCCTGCAAGCGCTCCAGTTGGAGAACGGCCTTTATCAAAGGTGTCATGGGCTTTGAAGACACTCAAATTCAGGACACAAGGGAGAAACGTGCTAAGAGGAAGGCACACTTGGCAAATCCACACCGTGATCAACTCCTGCCCGGAAACCAATGTCCCCACTGTGGAAGGATGTGTGGATCCAGAATTGGCCTCCACAGTCACTTATGGACTCACTCTTAAAACCATGTTTGTGGAAGACAGTGTTACTCTGCTACAAGTAATCAATGAAGTATTGTTGGAAGGGACCCAAGAGTCATCTAGTCTAACCCCCTGCAATGCAGGAATCTCAGCTAAAGCATCCATGACAGATTACCATCCAAGCTCTGCTTAAAAACCTTCGAGGAAGAAGAGTCCACCACCTCTCAAGGGAGTCCGTTCCACTGTCAAACAGCTTTTGCTGTCAGAAAATTCTTCCTGATGTTTAGCCTTACAAGAAACTTGAAGCCACTGGTTTGGGTCCTACCCTCCTGAGCTGCTTCATCTTACAGCTTTTTAGATATTTGAAGATGGCTATCATATCTGCTCTCATTCTCCTCTTATCCAGGCTAAGCATATGCCGCTCCCTCAACCATTTCTCATAAAACATGGTTTCTAGAGCCTTGATCGTATTAGTCGCCCTCCCCTGCACACATTCCAGTTTGTCAATGTCCTTCTTCAGTTGTGGTGCCCAGAACTGGATACGGTACTCCTGGTGTGGTCTCACCAAGGCAGAATAGAGCAGTACTATTACTTCTCTCCTGCTCCTTAGTCTCAGGGGTGCCCCTTGTAGAACTCATCAGGGAGGAGATTGAGCTGAGGGGCTCTCTGTGAGACTGGTGAGACTGTCTCCACAAAGTCCAGCTAGTAAAGACCTGTGGAACTCATGGGTAAACAGGTGGAAGTGGAGAACAAAGGAACCCTTAACAAACCACAGTTACTAGATTCTTTGGAGGAAGCCATGTGCTTTAAATGTGCATTCAATGTGCTTTAAATTATCTGTCTTTGATCTGGGATTGGGGGTGGGGAGAAATGTTATCTTCAAAGTTTAATTCCTAGCTCACTTAATCAGCAAGACTTTGCTTTATCAACCAGGTTGTAGCGGATCAGCACTCAAGGTGTGGACATGAGCTTTTCTTTCTTTATTTTTCCTACCCCTTTCTTAATCGTACTAAATGTTCCCTTTATGCCAATGTTTCCAGGGACCAGTTTACATCAGCTCCACACCTCTTGACCAGCAACAGTTAATATAGGTCCCAAAATGTATGTAAATATAGTTGTGGATTATTCCGCAGACACCCATGCACGCAGAGGCCCACACATATATTACACACCCACACAACTCGTATTGCTTTGCCCTTATCAACAATGAATTGCATCTGCTATTTCATTGCCTGCATCCTACCGGCGTCATGAAATCCGCCAGCTTTATGCCTCAAAATACATTTATCCTGGGCTATAGAGTTTAGAGTACACACATAAAATGATTAATTTATATTCTTAGGGCGAATGCATTCAATATTTATGTGTATAGTAACTGTAATTGTATAGAACCTAGCTTAATTACAATAAATAAATGTTACTTATTATTACTGTTATTCCCTGGACTCCAGAGTGTGATTAAAGCAGGATACAAATGCAGATCTACTGGTAGTTTCTTAAAGTGAGACAGGCAATTTTTGTCACCACTTGCTTTACATTTAATTACAGGCTCAGGGAGAGTGCAAAGCTGGTTCAACACAACAGTTTTGACAGGGTGAAGTTTTCGTTGTTGATCAGTGGCTGCTGAGCAGAGCTGGCCAGGGGCATTTTGCTGCCTGAAGATCAGCCTCCCCACTCCCACCCTATCCCATCCCATAGCATCACAGAAGCCGACGCCAGCAGCTGAATTTTTCTTCAGCACTAGCGATGGGACAGCATCCTCTGCCACAACTGAAGACAGTAGCCAAAATTATGGATGGCATGGAGAAATTGGATAGAGAAAAGTATTTCTCCCTGTTATAATAACACTGGACTTCATGGAAGATGAATGTTGGAAGATTCAGAACAGATAGAAGAAAGTAACTTTTTCTTCTTCCCTTTTCTTTTTTATTGATACCGCAAGAAGAAGGGAAAAAGAGAAAACACAAATACCAAATTACATACAGAATTTCCATTAACAAACAATAAAACATAAATTGGTCTTAACACTAAAGACCCAACCTCCCGTCTAATCCATATTTCGATTTCATATTACTTATTGCCAATACACACTTTTATCGTAATTAAACCTTTTCTTAATATACGGTATCTTAATTCTTATATCTGCCTTGCAACTATTCCTGAAGTTTCTGCTGCAACAGAGTTTAAACTACTATATTTATATTTCAAATATTCTTTGAGTACCTCCCACTTTGAAACAAATTCCTGGTTTGATTTATTCTTTTATTTTTTCTGATAGACCGTCTAATTTGGCATATTCTGTCAGCTTTTGGATCCAATCTTGTATAGAGGGAGAAGAAAGTAACTTTTTCATGCATCACATAGCTAAAACATGCGGGCTGCTCTTGTGCTTGGGTCCTAGTTGCAGGTTTTCTGCAGGCATCTGAGAACATGTGAGAACAAGATGTCGACCAGATGGGTTCTTCTTTTCCTTATGTGCGGTTATACCAACTTGCACATTATGTTCTTACTCACAGGGCAGGCCACAGGGCCCACACAGATCTACTCTCTAATACCTTGTCACCACATCCTGCCCTCACCTTCACCACATCTGCTACCTGAGGCAGCTGCCCCTCTTTGCCAAATAATAATAATAATAATAATAGTATATTATTTATACCCCACCCATCTGGCTGGGTTTCCCCAGCCACTCTGGGCGGCTCCCAACAGATTAAAAACAGAATAAAACATCAAACATTAAAAACTTCCCTAAACAGGGCTGCCTTCAGATGTCTTCTAAACGTCAGATAGTTGTTTATCTCTTTGACATCTGATGGGAGGGTGTTTCACAGGGCAGGCACCACTACTGAGAAGGCCCTCTGTCTGGTTCCCTGTAACCTCACTTCTCGCAGTGAGGGAACCGCCAGAAGGCCCTTGGAGCTGGACCTCAGTGTCTGGGCAGAATGATGGGGGTGGAGACACTCCTTCAGGTATACTGGGCCGAGGCTGTTTAGGGCTTTAAAGGTCAACACCAACACTTTGAATTGTGCTCGGAAACGTTTCCTTGACATCTGATGGGAGGGCATTCCACAGGGTGGGCGCCACTACTGAGTAGGCCCTCGGTCCTGTTGTGGAAACCGGTGGGGTTTGTTTAGCTCATCAAGCCATAGGCTCATCTTTGTGGCTAGGAGTAGAAGATAGGGCAACAAATGCCATGGAATCTGTGGGGTGTGCATTCTACTATCATTTGTGCAATTTCACTTCTCAAGTACAAAATATACACAGTGTGCAGGACTTTGCATCTTTCTGAAAATCTGTTTTGGGTTGGTTTGTTGTTGTTTAAAATCCTAGTCTTAAATGATTGATGGTTTGTTGTGTTTTTAATATTCTGTTGGGAGCCACCCAGAGTGGCTGGGGCAACCCTATCAGATGGGTGGTATAGAAACAATGTATTATTATTATTATTATTATTATTATTATTATTATTATTGCTAAAGGCTGCAAGTCTTTGGCTTGCATGACACTGTAGCTCAGTGGATGCCCACATGCTCTGTAAGAAAAAGATATCAAGCTCAACTTCGAGCATCTTCAGTAAGCATATCACAACTAGAGAAAACCTCTGTCTCTGAGATCACCATGGGCCAATAGTCAATCTTTACCAACCTGGTGCCTTCCAGATGCTTTGGACTACAATGCCCCTAACAAGTCTATGCCCAACTGGCACAGTCAATGGTGAGGGGTTATGGGAGTTGTAGTCCATCAACATCTGGAGGGCACTAGACTGGGCCAATCAGGGCTAACCATTTTTACTTTGCTGCCTGAGCAAACGGCTCCCTTTCCCCAGCTCAGGGTATGTAGTACAGTGGTACCTCAGGTTAAGTACTTAGTTCGTTCCGGAGGTCCGTTCCTAACCTGAAACTGATCTTAACCTGAAGCACCGCTTTAGCTAATGGGGCCTCCTGCTGCTGCCGCACCGTCGGAGCACAATTTCTGTTCTCATCCTGAAGCAAAGTTCTTAACCCGAGGTACTATTTCTGGGTTAGCGGAGTCTGTAACCTGAAGCGTATGTAACCTGAAGTGTATGTAACCCGAGGTACCACTGTGCTTAAGGCCCACCAAGCTATTGTGTCGCCTGAGGCAGAAAATCCCAAAATCACTTTTCCCCCCTCCTCACTGGCAGTGAAAATGCAACAATAACAACTAATAATCTGCTGCCTGTTCATGACACATAAAAGCTGCTGCTAGAGAGTGAAACGAGGGAAACTGCATTTGCCTTGTCCCATTTTTGGAAGGGAGAGGCTCCCAAAAGAACTCTGAGGGGGCTTTTGGGTTCAGCCATTAAAGGAGAGGGGGTGAGTTATGAGGGACTAATATAGCTTTGGGGCTATTTTGGGATGTGAAGTTGTTGGATATTTTCACTTGACCTATAGGTGAACTTTATGCTCACTTAAATTTTTATGTATGTTAAATGAACTGTTGACTGCTGATTATTTTTGTGTTCTCTGCTGTAGTGATATTATGCTTTTTATTACATATGTTATTATTCTACTATGTCCTCCCTCGGCTATCAGAGGCAGCATTCCTCTGAAAACCAGGTGCTGGGAATCACAGGTGGGGAAAGTGTCGTTGCACTCAGATCCTGTTTGTGGGCTTCACATAAACGTATCTGGTCAAGTGCCTTGATCCATCTGGCTTATCTTAGGTTCTGGCTTTCTTATATTTGGGGTGCAGTAGCCAGCTACTTGTGGGACGGCGGCTGGTGCTGTGGTCTAAACCACAGAGCCTAGGGCTTGCCGATCAGAAGGTCAGCAGTTCGAACCCCCATGACGGGGTGAGCTCTCATTGCTCAGTCCCAGCTCCTGCCCACCTTGCAGTTCAAAAGCACATCAGGTGCAAGTAGATAAATAGGTACCGCTCCGGCGGGAAGGTAAACGCCATTTCCATGTGCTGCTCTGGTTCGCCAGAAGCGGCTTAGTCATGCTGGCCACATGACCCAGAAGCTGTATGCTGGCTCCCTCAGCCAATAAAGCGAGATGAGCGCCACAACCCCAGAGTCATCCGCGACTGGACTTAACTGTCAGGGGTTCTTTCCTTTTTTTAGCACATGGATTCATGACCATTTGCATGAAGCAGAGCTGAGAAACCTGTGGCCCTCCAAATGTTGAATATCTCCACCCCCTTCATCCTTGACCCTTGGCCATTCTGACTGGGGCTGATGGGACTTGGAGTCAAAAACATCTAGAGGGCCACAGGTCTCCCATCCCTGGCATAAATGTATAGCAGTTGTTAAATACATCTTTTCTTGGCAGAAAATACAATTACAGCTGACACAGAATTTGAAGGACTAGGTCTCCTGAATTCCTGGCTATAACAAAATCTTGATTTAATGAACGGGCATAAGAAGAATAGGACAATGCCTTCTTGGCAAGCTACTCTGGTGCATAATCAGCTGTTCGGAAAATATTTGTGTTTTGCTTCTCATCTGAATTAGTCCAGATTTAACAGCCTGTTCCTGCGTCTTGCTCTGTCCTCCGTCTGCTTGATTAAAAGTCTTTTATTGCCTAATGCTCTCTCCCATAGTGATACTTCTGAAAGATAAACCTGGCACCTGGCGACATTCGTTTCCAGAAGCTAAACAGGCTGAGGTTCTCACAACACGTTTGCCCTGAGCTTTTGGGGGAGGATCAGATGTATTAGTTCAGCACTGGCTATCTCCACAACACCCACACTGAAGTCTGGATCAGGGAATTGAGGAAAGTGGCATGAAGATGCACTCCCTAAAGGTCTTTCTCTAGCACTATTCCTTTTATTGGCATTTACGTTTTAGAATGAAAGCTCCATCAAATAACCTCCAGTTTTGATTCTGTGGTCAACAATAGTGATATTTTAGCAGGGTAGAAAAGCTTCCTGATAAACACTTCAGTCATGTGAATATTCACTTTTTTTCATCCCCTCCAGTGCCACAGCAGTTTATAATGCTGAACATTACTTCTGCATTTATATCAACTGTTTTGCATCGGTTAAGGAGAAAACGAATTGAAAATTATCAAAGGGGAGAAAAAAATTCAATGAAATTGACTGCATGTACACCATACATAGACATCACCTTGCTGACAAAGGTCCGTATAGTTAAAGCTATGGTTTTCCCAGTAGTGATGTATGGAAGTGAGAGCTGGACCATAAAGAAGGCTGATCGCCAAAGAATTGATGCTTTTGAATTCTGGTGCTGGAGGAGATTCTTGAGAGTTCCATGGACTGCAAGAAGATCAAACCTATCCATTCTGAAGGAAATCAGCCCTGAGTGCTCACTGGAAGGACAGATCCTGAAGCTGAGACTCCAATACTTAGGCCACCTCATGAGAAGAGAAGACTCCCTGGAAAAGACCCTGATGTTGGGAAAGATGGAGGCACAAGGAGAAGGGGACGACAGAGGACGAGATGGTTGGACAGTGTTCTCGAAGCAACCAGCATGAGTTTGACCAAACTGCGGGAGGCAGTGGAAGACAGGAGTGCCTGGCATGCTCTGGTCCATGGGGTCACGAAGAGTCATACACGACTAAACAACAACACACCATACATTTAAAGCGCATCATTTCCTTCTAAAAATATCCCAGGAACTGTAGTTTGTTAAGGGTGCTGGAAATTATAGCTCTGTGAAGGGGTTTACAGGATTCTTTCAGGGTCACCATGTGTTTTAAATGCATGGTGTTTCCAAAGACGCACTCCGTGATGGAGTGCAGCGTTTTTGTTGCACTTAGTGTACTTTTGAGGTGGTCAAGGGGTGCTGGTGAATACCCTTTCTTTTATTCTGCAAAACATCTCTCCAGCACTCTGATGCTGCAGCCTTCCTGCATTCCTACACTTCCTGAGAAACATGACATCCTTGGCTGGACTTTCTAGGAAATGCAGAAGGCATCACAGAAGGGCCTTGTTTTAGAAGGTAAAAGGAAAAACTTCATTTAATAACAAAATCAGTGAGCACGCCAATGTCAGAATCTCCATAGGCACCCCACCCAATCTGACTTACCATACTTTGGTCAAAACCGAAAAGTCAAAGGGCAGCTGAGGTAGCTGCAGAGTGCTGAATAAATAAAAATAAATAAATACTTAGTGGGAAGGAAAACATGCACAGTAACTATGGCCACTTCACAACAATAATGTAAGCTCAGTGCCACAGCCACCAGAAGTATAAAGTAGGATTTTGCAACACAGTTCTCCAGCTAAATAGTATGTACAAAAAATGCATATGCTTGGGTAAAGTGTGCATAGAAATTCATATATTAGTGAAAATGACATACAAACATACTTTATACTGAGAGAGATTGCTTTGCAAAACCGTGTATATTAGGCAGCATTGCATGAAAAAATGTGCATATTAAAAGAAATGTACACTAAAATGCTGGTGAATTTTCATAAGGACTTTTTTTAAAAAAAAAATAATGTGAAGAACTGAGTTTAAGACAGGAACTATGGGAAACTGAGAGAACCCAAAGTTGACAGATTCCCCCATTGCTAGCAGAGACAGAAAGGCATGCAAGGCCTGGATTCCACTGCTTCCATCTCTCATTTCATCGGGAATTTATTGAAATGTTGTGGTTTCAGGACTTTCCTTTGGAGGCCAAGTCCTCTGACGTAGTCACACAGGAAGCCGCCTTCCATGAGGCCAGATTGTTTGCCCATCCAACCCAGTGTTGTATGCTGTGACCAGCATTAGTTCTCAACCACAGGTCTTTCCATGGCCTACTATCTAACCCTGAGACCTTCTGCATGAGAAGCAAACAACTAACCCTTCTCCGAATCCCAGCTGGCCAAGGGTGGCAGTGGCAGCTCTTTCACTATGTGCTGGAAATCAGTATTTGTTTACTATCTCACACATTCTGGGACTGAACCTTGGCTTCTGAGGGAAGCTCCCAGGGCTAAGCCCTGAGGTGAGCTTTGCTTCCAATGAGGTGGGCAATTTCTGCAATTTCTGGTGACAGTTTGGAAACTTCAGCTGGTGCAGAATTCAGTGGCCAGGTTGCTCATGGGGTGAGGTTGTTTGAGAGGTGGTTTGAGCATACAATGCCAATCCTGACCTGACTGCACTCCATTTCCATTTCCAGGACCAATTCAAAGTGCTGGTTTTGACCCATAAACCCTTAAATGGCTCAGGACCACAATACTTTAAGGACTGACTCTCTCCATATGAACCAACCATTTTAAAAAAATAAATACCATATTTGATTAAGGTCTAGTTAACTATAACAATTCCCCCCCCCCCCTCTTTTTTTTAATGTACACGGTATCTTTTTTCTGCTTTGTTTTCTACATGGGTGCTTGTGGCGTTTGCCCGTTAGTTTGAAAATGTCTGTACAGGGGGAGAGAAAGGGTTAATAGGTAGGCCAATAGAAAAGCCAGAGGCGGAGCCTACCTGTTTATAAAAGGGCTTAGCCCAAGGTTTAGTTAGTTAGTTAGTTAGTTAGTTAGTTAGTTAGTTAGTTGGTTGGTTGGTTGGGAAAGGCAGTTGGGAAAGCAGCTGGCAGACAGATGGAAACAGAGAGACAGTTAGTGCAGTTGGTTCTTGTGTGAGGGGAGGTAGAAGAGTTAGAGACAGAATAAAATAAGACTAAGAGAGGAAAGGGTAACAGCATCTCGAATGCATTTAAAGTTTATTTGTGTTTGAAATAAACTACAATCTTCATTGTTAACTTAAGAACCTGACTGAGGCTAAGTGATTTATCGGGGAGGACCTGGTTGGTGGCAGCGGATTAGTGGTGTATGGGTCAATAGTCCATGGGATGACCGGGGGCTCCATGCGAACGCCACAGTGCTATTTCTTGTTCTTTCTTTTTGTGTGTCTTACTCTGTGCACTTGTCATTTTGTACTTTTTATTTTTCAGCAAAGAGCATGAACCAACCCGGACTCTGTGATCATCCTCCAAGGCCCTTCTTCGTGTGTCTCCTCCATGTGAGGTCCAGAGGGCAGCAACACGAAAACGGGCCTTTTCTGTGGTGACTCCCCACTTGTGGAATGCTCTTCCCAGGGAGGCTCGCCAGGCACCTTCATTACATATCCTTAGGTGCCAGGCAAAAACATTCCTCTTCTCTCAAGCCTTTGGCTAATTAAACAGTCTATGGCCTTTGGAATGGTGCGGGAGGGTTATGGCTTTTGTTTGTTGCCGTGATGTGTATTTTTGTGCTTCTCTATTGTAAACCACCCCGAGATAGGCAGTATCGAAATTTAACAATAAAAATAAAAATAAATAAACAAGGAGCCTCCCGTTCCCCGAAGGTGACGCACACAGCCACCTTGCGCTGCGAAGCCCTTCCAGGCCCCGCAGCCCCGCTGCCTCTGTAAGTAGGCTGAGAAATATGGGGAGAGGAAATGTCTAGCAAGGGATTCTTTATTTTTCTCCCTCCCTTGCCTTTTAATAATGAGGCTTCTCCGCGGAGACAGCATGAAATTGGCTGAAGACGTAATGATTCTTCACAACCTCAAGGCGGGTGGCCGTCCACCAGGGAGCCATGCTCTCCTCATTTAGCTTGTTTATTGTTCAGGCCTAATTAAAATGTTACACTATCCTGCCTTTTACATCTTATTCCCAGCTAATGAATTCACCGCCGACTCGGAGCAATTTTAATAAAACGGCTCGGCAGAAGCGGACGGGTCGGGAGTGGGTGGGGGGAGCAGTTTGGGGAGAGGGGTTGGCGGCGTAGGAAAAGGAAGAATGAAACAGCAATTATACAAGATAAGCATTAGATACTTGGATCAGAATTACCTCCCGGAGCAATCGGGAGGCTGCCCGCGGTGCCGCCGCCATAAATACATTGCAATCCATTTTATGATAATTGAAGTCATAACTGCAGCTTTTGGAGGTGGGTGGGAATTTTTTCCCCCCAATGCAGATTAAAAAAACCACACACATCAAGAGAGGTTTGGCCATTAAAGAGAGGGAGAGGGGGAGAGAGAGCTTTCAGCCATCAAAGCACATGCCTGGGCCCCCTCCCCACCGGCTCCCCATACCAGGTCCATATGGAGGCAGCATATGGTGCTAGGAAGAAGGGGGGGACCTTAGGGAAGGCTGCTTGTTTGGGTGGACATGCAGTCAAAGGCACCAAAGCGAGGGGAACAGCTTTAGGAGGGGACGGATGGTCCCATCAGCTGCAGACTGTGCTGGCCCCAAAGGCGTGGGTCTCGTTTTGACTTCGTCCAAGCGTAGAGTTGACGGTGCCCATGAATAATTTTCTGCATGAGCCTGGATTTGATCAGGCTGTGCGGTCATCGCCACATGCTGAAAGCAGCCTCTGGGTGCTGTTAGGCACACCAACTCCAACCCAAAACCTAAAAGAGTGTTGTGTTCCACCAGGTGTCATTGACACTCACAAGTTAGAGATATGCAGTCCCTGTTTTCCAGAGACGATCCCAGATTTGCTGAAGCCGTCCTGGTTTCTGATTTGATTCAGAACATCCCACTTTTCCTTAGGACGTCCCTATTTTCATTGGAGGCTGTGTCATTAACAAGCAGCCACGAAATTAAAAGACGCCTGCTTCTTGGGAGAAAAGCAATGACAAACCTAGACAGCATCTTAAAATGCAGAGACATCACCTTGCCAACAAAGGTCCGTATAGTTAAAGCTATGGTTTTCCCAGTAGTGATGTATGGAAGTGAGAGCTGGACCATAAAGAAGGCTGATCGCCAAAGAATTGATGCTTTTGAATTCTGGTGCTGGAGGAGACTCTTGAGAGTCCCGTGAACTGCAAGAAGATCAAACCTCTCCATTCTGAAGGAAATCAGCCCTGAGTGCTCACTGGAAGGACAGATCCTGAAGCTGAGGCTCCAAGACTTTGGCCACCTCATGAGAAGAGAAGACTCCCTGGAAAAGACCCTGATGTTGGGAAAGATGGAGGGCACAAGGAGAAGGGGACGACAGAGGACGAGATGTTTGGATAGTGTTCTCGAAGCTACCAGCATGAGTTTGACCAAACTGCGGGAAGCAGTGGAAGACAGAAGTGCCTGGGGTGCTCTGGTCCATGGGGTCACAAAGAGTCGGACACGACTAAACGACTAAACAACAACAATTAACTTGTGGGCTTCACTGTTACGAGAGGAAGTGGTGGCTGATGGCTTGGATGACTATAAAAGGCGACTGGAGGACGGATCCAGCAAATAACTGCGAAATGAGAACAACTGTCACTTCATCTGGGATGCCTAAGCATCTTTGTGGGGCTTCGCCTGCGATTAGGTTGGAAGCTGCAGCTGGATCAGAATTGCTACACGTTGCTAAATGGACATATGTGCTCCAGGAAGCTGCACCAACTGCTGATCGGCTTCAGGGCCATGTTCAAGGTCTTGTTACTAATTGTGATGGTCTGGGACTCGGGCTCAGACTTGGAGCCAGAGGAGTCTCAGTCCGCACCGGATCCTTTGCCTCAGGCGGCATCTGAACCTAGTCTGGGGCCATAGGTGCCGACTCCATGGGGCTTGAGGGGGCCCGAGCCCCCTCAAAAATTCGTTTGGGGGGGCTCCGCCCCCCCAATAATCTCCGGCGCCCCTCCAGCAGAGCGCCATCGCCGCCCCTCCCCCAGCCCAAAATGCACAGGGAGGGGCGGGCTGCATGCCTCCTGCCCTCCCTCCCGAGCAAAAGCTCCACCCAATTTCCTTTGGAGCTGATTAATAGGCGCAGCACGCTCTCCCCTATTCGCTCACGAGGAGGCGACGCCACTTTATTTGCATATTCATGAGCTTATTTATTATTCATGAGCTTTCCCGGGCCCCCCCCCCAATATTTTTTATAAGTCCGCGTCCCTGTCTGGGGCCTGATTCTGAAGAGCCCCAGTCTGCACAAGCACCAGCTGGGCCGAGTCAGGGGCCTGATCCTGCCCTGGCTCCAGATGTGGGGATTACTTTGTTGCCTCACTGACAGCTGCTCCACTACCAGTTGGGTCAGGAGAGGCTGGGGCGGCCTCTGGGTCTAGTAACCCACCAACATCTCCTGAGCTGCAGAGACTGAGGTCTAAGAGAAGGAGAGACCTGAGTACTTGCCTTTGGCCAAGACAGGGAGGTGAATCACCGGGGGATCAGGACTGGCCATTACCCTGACAGAGATAAAATGCAGCTGGACCCTGCCCCAGGTTGCGGGAGCAATGTTGCTGTTTGACAGAACCTGCCTGTGATCTGGTGCCTGACCTTGCCTGGTTTCCTGCCCTGTGTCCTGCCTTGGCCCTGTCGGACTGACTCCTCGTGGAACCCTTGGATTCGGGACCGGACCTGGACCGTGTTACTCAGGTTACCCCCAGGCCCAGCACACTAATATAGGAAGACCTGAATAGCTTGGGCCAGATTGCCATAAAAAACTTGCCCTTGTACAGACCTCTATGGACACTTAGATCATCTGGGAAATCTTTACTCATGGCACCACACCCTATGGAATATATCACAGGGTGGTGACCTGAAAATGAGCATTTTTCACTATTGCCCTGTGTGCCTTAAATTAAGCATTATCCATCTGTTGCTTCAGATGTCTTGCAAATACATGTTCTTTTGCTCAAGCTTTCCCTGACCCATAAAATTGGACCCTGTTATTACTGAATTCCTGCTTTTATATGTGTTTATAGTACTGCTGGTTTTATGCTGTATCTGTTTTTATTATACGGCATACTGTACTTTTGTAACCCGCTTGGAGATTTATTTAAATATTAAGTGCTTTAGAAATGCTTTTAAATAAATAAAATAAATTGAGGGACCCACAGATCTTTGCTGGGATAGGTAGCCAATCCTGGGGAATAGCTGTAGCTCAGTGGTAAAAACTTCCAGTCTGTGTGAAGAAGGATTGAGAATCAATCCCCACATTTCCATGTTAGGTTGATAGAGGCCCCTGTCCCGAAACCTTGGGGATCTGCTGCTACTCAGTGCAGACTATTATGGGCTAGATGGGACCATTGGTCTGACTCAGAGTGGATCTACACACGGGGGGGGGGGCACTATAAATAAGTCATAAATAAAATTGTTATAACAAAACAGAAAAAAACTAGGTAAAATCTCATAGAAAGGTTTTTTCTTATAGCACCATCTGGTGTTGCACGGTTATAACGCATTTAAAACACTGTTTTTGACTAATGTAGCTGAGCCCTCAGGAACAGGCAGCTTACTTTGTTTCTGTGGTTTTTAGTAGCTGCCGAAGCTCACATACCCTCCAACGTTTCTCTGATGAAAATAGGGACCTCTCAACATTTCTCCAGTGAAAATAGGGACATCCTACCACATCCTCCAGGGGTGCCAACTTGAATAAAATAAGGTAAGCCCCACCCCGCATAATCAGACATATGACATGGTGCACGCACACCATTTGAACGACAATGCCCATCAACGTTGGGGGGTGCCCCCTCAAATATTTATTGGGGGGTGAAGACTCCTTGGCTCCTAGGAGTTGGCTCCTATGATACCCTCCAACATTTCTCCAATGAAAATAGGGATATTCTGTCTGTCCCTGGAAAATAGGGACATGTGGAGGATCTAAGCTCAGCTTTATCATTCCTTCCCCATGGAGAGAAACTACATGTATTTCTTTGGGGGACGTTGTTGCAATCAAAATGCCTTAAAGCTCATGTAGATTTGTAGCAATAGAGGCAGACATCCAGTTCCTTTGGCACCTTACATTCCAACACTTCCAAGGGAAATGGAGCCTGTTCATCTCTGTTATACATTGAGGGAACAATGACTATTTTCTGATATGTGGGTGCTTTATCTTTTATCATCATCTTCTTTTTTTAAGTGATATGAATAGAGCCTCCACCACAAAGGGCTCTTGGGTAATTTTGCCACAGCAAAGGCTGCTATTTGGCTCGGCCACTGTGCTGCAGTGTAGCTGGTGTAAGAGTTAAAACCCAGTTGGTCCTTTCAGCCTCCGAAGGGGAGATAACTCTCAACCAGACATGCTCCCCCAAGTACTTTATAACAGAATGCCCTGGTTGCATTTGAAAACTACATCTGCACAGTAGAAATATGATGTGCTCAAAAGAGGGAAAGATTTAAAGAGAGTGAGATTGAGATTGAGAGCGCTCCCAACAAGCCATACATACACCTCCGGCCTAGATTCTGACTGAAATTGTAAAAACCTGTATCTGGACCCTGAAACAGGCGGCTGCGAGGGTCACATAAATGAATACACCCCATGTATATAGGCATATAATATATGAAGCTAAATTAGAATCCTGCTCCCGGCTTTCTGCAGGAACCCACCTTATTTCTGTGATTGTAAACTAAGTTCCCTCGGGATTTTAGAGTGAAGGGTGGGTTAATAATAATAATAGTAGTACAGTCAACAAACATTTCACGCGGGTGTCCTGTTCTAAGTCCCCACACGCATTGGTGAGATGTGTATAAGTGAGCCCCACCCATAGCTGTCAACTTTCAGATTTGAAAATAAGGGATCAGGAGCCTCGAAAATAAGGGATCAGGAGCCTCGAAAATAAGGGATCAGCAGCCTCACCTGTCCCGGGAACAGTCTACGGGATATCTAACAATCCAGGATAGCAGTGGGAAGCAGCAGGAAACGGCACTGGAATAAGGGGATTTCCCGCAAAAAAAGGGAAGGTAGACAGCTATGGCCCCACCCCGTTATACCCCACCTGTTAAGTGACATTTTTGGATCACTCTTGGGTTTGGAGCTGTGCGCATGTGTGTGATTGTGCATCATTTTTATGCATGGTAATTGGTTATGGCCTGTAACAATAATAACAGAAAGAATTTAGAGGAGCTGTTATGGACAAAGGTCCGATGCTGGGGTGACCCCAGCCACAAAAATCACACCAGGGACTCGGCTACACTGGTCAATTATAACGTTAAAATCCATTATAAAAATGTGACACCAGAGGGTTCTGTAGAGCAGCAATCCATCGCCAATGGAAAATTGCACTGAGAGCTTTTTAAAGAACATTTTTCACATCTGTGTAGATCCAGCCCAGGGTGGAGAGGAATATATTTTATTCAGATTGCAGTAAGAAGGTACAGAGGATTGACGTTCAAAGCCTGTACATCTCATGGGTGCCCAGGAAATATTCTTATACATATTTCTTCCATCAAGCCACAAGGCAGGCATATTGCATGGGTAGGCAAGCTAAGGCCCGGGGGCCGGATCTGGCCCAATCGCCTTCTAAATCCGGCTCATGGATGGTCCAGGAATCAGCATGTTTTTAAATAAGTAGAAATGTGTCCTTTTATTTAAAATGCATCTCTGGGTTATTTGTGGGTCATGGGAATTCATTATTTTTTATTGTTATTTTTAATATAGTCCGGCCGCCACAAGGTCTGAGGGACAGTGGACCGGCCCCCTGCTGAAAAAGTTTGCTGACCCCTGGTATATTGTGCGACATGCTGATGAGTTACAAAGCATTGACGTATACATTGCCATAGAATCATGGTATTTGCACACTATTCGGGTTTTTCTACTTCTTCTTTGGTTTCTTATCTTCACTATTGTCATAAGGGGGTGTTCTCCTCCCTGTTTCTCAAAAGTACATTCTGAAGGGAGGGGTAGTGATTACAAAAAGCAGAGCAAGCAATACGTGGTCCTTGTCTCAAAGCAGTGGCTCTTAAGGGTCCAAAATGTCATTTCTCTGGTTCTGATGCTCTTCAGAACCACCTCACCTGCAGCTCCAGAAGTGATGGAACTCAGATGCAGGTTCACCATCTCCAAGTGAGAGCTGAACTACTTTGCAAGGTTTTAAACTGTCTTTTACTTTTGGTGTTTACCCACCTGCTGTATTTTAAATCATTGCGGCCTGCCCAGAGATCATTTGCAAGGAGGCCTTGTGAATTTGCCTCCTGTGTGTCCATGATGCATCTGTTGTACACATGGCCACACAGATTGAGATTAGGCAATTAGCTGAGATTTCAAATTGTATTTTAGTTTTCGGTTTTGGCATGCTTGTTGTATTTTAAATCATTTGCAGCATGGGCACACAGACGACAACTTCAAAAGGTCTGACCGAAGAGGAAATACAGAACTTTTAACTGGATTACATATTAAAGTCATCACTACTATATTTAGCTTCAAGGACTGACTCCCTCAACAGAAGATTCAAGGGCCCAAACCCAACACTTTTTCTTCTTTATTTCCTCTTCCCTCCCCTTCCCTATTGTGTCACTGTTTTCTTTAGATGGCAAGCCTGTGGGCAGGGACTGGCTTTAATTTATTGTTAACATAAACCACTCTGGAATAGAATTTGAAAGTGATCAAAAAACACCACTGTGCCAAGCAGTTGTCAAGGTGCTGGCTGTGCAGATTAAAAGAGTATTATTGCATTAAGAAGAGTTTGGATTTGGATTTGATATCCCGCTTTATCACTATCCTAAGGAGTCTCAAAACAGCTAACATTCTCCTTTCCCTTCCTCCCCCACAACAAACACTCTGTGAGGTGAGTGGGGCTGAGAGACTTCAGAGAAGTGTGACTAGCCCAAGGTCACCCAGCAGCTGCATGTGGAGGAGCGGAGACGCGAACCCGGTTCACCAGATTACGAGTCTATCGCTCTTAACTACTATACCACACTGGCTCTCGGATTGGGGAGAATTTTTTTTTTATTTTCATTAAAGGAGAAACTACCTTATTCATACTTCTCAAACCCAACATGAGAACTGACACAGAATGGTCTTTCAAAGTTCACACTCCTCCGAATTTTGCAATGCAGCTCTCCACCTGAACAACATGTACAAGAAAGCCCTTTTTAGCAGAAAGTCTGTATGTATATAAATGCATACATTTGTGAAAGTGCCACACCATATTTAGGAAAACTGCTTCCAGAAATGTGTATATGAATCCAAACTGCATACAAGAATGTGTCTATTCAGAGAAAGTTTCACTAAGATGCTGATGAATTTTCATGAGGATTTATTTATTTAATACAAATTATTGCGTAGTAGTGATGTATGGAAGTGATGGAACTCATCCCAGTAGTGATGTATGGAAGTGAGAGCTGGGCCATAAAGAAGGGTGATCGCCGAAGAATTGATGCTTTTGAATTATGGTGCTGGAGGAGACTCTTGAGAGTCCCATGGACTGCAAGAAGATCAAACCTATTCATTCTGAAGGAAATCAGCCCTGAGTGCTCACTGGAAGGCCAGATCCTGAAGCTGAGACTCCAATACTTTGGCCGCAACATGAGAAGAGAAGACTCCCTGGAAAAGACCCTGATGTTGGGAAAGATGGAGGGCACAAGGAGAAGGGGACAACAGAGGACGAGATAGTTGGACAGTGTTCTTGGAGCTACCAGCATGAGTTTGACCAAACTGTGGGAGGCAGTGGAGGACAGAAGTGCCTGGCGTGCTCTGGTCCATGGGGTCATGAAGAGTCGGACACGACTAAACAACAACTGCGGAAATGTAGTGAACTGAATTAAAGGTTGGCAAAATGAGAAGCTGGGAGGAATAAAAACTGACTAATTCCTTAATTGTGTGAGCCACAATCCTTATTTGTGTGAGCCCAATTTGTGAAAAATTGTAGCCAAACCCTGTTACTAGAGCCACAGGTTAGATCTGATCTACACATGTAGCTGAATTTGCCGGTTTAGGTTTCCCTGGAATGTACCATTCAGAATACAGGCAGGAGGCACAGGTCGGGCAGAAAAGTGTTTGACCCCAAAAGAAAAAAGAAAAGAAAAACAATGCAACAACCCTGTGAAAACAACATATAGAAAATTGGTATATTAAAAGAGAAGAGTGCTAGGCTAGAGTTTTCTCTAAGCCTTCTAGTTTTCTGTTTGCATATTGTTGTTTGTGTGTGTGTGTGTGTGTGTGTGTGTGTGTGTGTGTGTGTGTGTGTTGTCTCATAGGGTTTTTTTACATGGGGAGAAACAAATATGAGAGACTCCCCCTTCAGCCAGAAGTGGTACAGCTGATAAAAAGCTATTACACCCAAGAATATGTCACAGGGTATATAACTTGGTTGTTAGCCTTCTGCCTGGCCTTGATGGAGGCATCAGGTTATATACCTCTCTGTGAAATAAGGCCCCCAACTTTTTACTATGATGTAGAACAAAAACATTTCAGCAGGAGCGTTCAGAGAAAATGGATTTCTTCGTGTAGTAGCAGTGGGTCAACAGAACCCTTGAAGGGTGTGGATAAATATTAAGCATTGTAGTAGCAGAAGTGGAGATAGTTATTTGAGATCGAAGGATCTGACGCTCAGCCAAACTCTCTTGCAGATAAATTCAGTATTCTTGATACAGCATGAACTGATTTGCTAATACAGCATGAGCCAAGTTGCTGTGTCGGACTAGGGTGGAATCGAGACACATATAAAAGAATACGCTGTGAAAATGCTTTGAAAAAATGTTTTGAAAAATATATTGAATTTGCCATAAGCTCACCATAGCCGTCTAGTGTCACATTTGAATAATGCACTTAAAACTCCCATAAAACAGTCTATTTGCAGCTGTATAGCTGAGTCCTAGGTCCTGGGAGACATGGCTTCATTTTAGCCATGATGTTCAGTGGCTGACGGTGGGCAAGTCTAACCTACCTCACAAGGTTGTTGAAGGATAAAATATGGAGGAATAGGAAACATCTCTGAGCTCTCTGGAGGAGAGGTGGGCAATCAGATAGATAGATAGAGTGGTACCTCAGGTTAAGTACTTAATTTGTTCCGGAGGTCCGTTCTTAAACTGAAACTGTTCTTAACCTGAAGCACCACTTTAGCTAATGGGGCCTCCTGCTGCCGCCACGCCTCCGGAGCACGATTTCTGTTCACATCCTGAAGCAAAGAACTTAACCTAAAGCACTATTTCTGGGTTAGCAGAGTCTGTAACCTGAAGCGTATGTAACCTGAGGTACCACTGTAGATCCTTCACAGTCTTTGGAAGACCCAAGTATATGTCCTCACTGAGCTGTGAAGCTCACTGGGCAACCTTCCATTTCGTTTCCTTTTTCACTTTTTCACTTTTAATTTGTATACCGCCATTGGATACTACTATACGCAAGGCGGCTTGCAAGCTGAAGAATCAACAAAAGAGACAGCAAAGATTATGCACGTATTAACAATCGGACCCAACACACACAAAAAGTCACGATAACTTTAAAATAAATAACTTATATCAAATAAAGCAATATTCAATCATCCACTAGAATATAATTCAATCATCCATTAGAATATAGTAAATATATACTATCGATTAGTAAACAGTAAAATTAAATATCAGCAAATAATAATTAAACAGTTTATACTTATTGGTTACTGTAATGGTTCTAGGGGTTGCTCGTGCGTAAGTTGTCGCCACTCCTGGCTAGGTTACCTGGTTGAACCCTTTCATCCGTGGCTGTCTCAGTCGCTGGCAGAATCCGTCAGTGGGCGTTTCTTGAACTTCTTCCAGCAAAGAAGTTCTTTGACGCCAAGTCTCCTCCTACTCTCCCTGCGCGGAAGTCTTCTGCGCAGGGAGGGTGTGGGCAGCGGAGCACCCATGCTCTCCCCGCTGGTCTCCGGCGAGGAGTCCTGGAGCCTCCTCTCCGATTCCCCCATCTGCCCCCCTTCTCCACTGGTGTTACGCTGATTTCCTTCCCCAGCAGATGGGCTGCCTCTCTCCCTACTGGGACCCTCTCCGGCATCCCTCTGGAGCCTTCCCTCCGCCTCTGGCTCCGATGGCAGTTCCCTGACAGTTACTAAACTATAATCAATAAAAACAACCTTTGGCTGGCTAACCTACCTCTCAGGGTTGATGTTAGGATAAATGGGAAGATAGCCTGCTCACTTCCCCAAGCTCTTGGAGGAAGAGTAAGATAACATGTTGTTGGGTTAAAATAATAATAATAATAATAGAAAGCAGAGAACTTCTATATTTCCTGACCAGAAGGTAAACAGACTACATTGAGTGGTGAATTGAAGAGTCTTGAAATAAACAAGGGATTATTAGCAGGGCCAGCCCACTCATAAAGCTTTGAAGGCTGGTGGCTACTGGCTGTTACATATATATACAATCTGCTTTCATACCCAGGGCTACTGAAGGTAATGGGGCCCTTTATAGGTCCAGCTGTCCTTTGTCAACAACAAACTGTCACTGTTTTTTGTGTGTTGAATGTATGCTATATGGTAATTTATGGACCTAATAGGTATCTCAAGCCATTTGTACATGTTGCCATGCAACCAGTCCACGCAGAATGTAGGCACCCCTGTACAGTGGTACCCCGGGTTACAGATGCTTCAGGTTACAGATGCTTCAGGTTACAGACTCTGCTAACCCAGAAATATTACTTCGGGTTAAGAACTTTGCTTCAGGATGAGAACAGAAATTGTGCTCTGGAGGCGTGGCGGCAGTGGGAGACCCCATTAACTAAAGTGGTACCTCAGGTTAAGAACAATTTCAGGTTAAGAATGGACCTCCAGAACGAATTAAGATCTTAACCTGAGGTACCACTGTATATAAAGGTAAAGGGATCCCTGACCATTAGGTCCAGTCATGACTGACTCTGGGGTTGCGGCGCTCATCTCGCTTTATTGGCCAAGGGAGCCGGTGTACAGCTTCCGGGTCATGTGGCCAGTATGATTAAGCCGCTTCTGGCAAACCAGAGCAGCACACGGAAACACCGTTTACCTTCCCGCCGGAGTGGTACCTATTTATCTACTTGCACTTTGACGTGCTTTCAAACTCGAATCCCTGCGACGGGGTTAGCTCCCACCCCTCAGTCCCTGCTCCTGCCAACCACTGTATATAGAAATGAGCAAATCAGTGATATTTTAGGGAGCAGGCTAGCAGGATTAGTGCTTACATCATAGGAGCCTACCTAGCACAAAACACTGTTGCTGTATGTAGGTTTTATTTTATTTGTTTTTTATCTTATATTTTTGAAATGTACATCCAGGTTTTTTACCTTTAAATTTTTTTGGGGTCCCCAAGAGAGTGGGGCCCTAACCTATAGCTTGTTTAGTGTATACGTAAATCTGGCACTGTATCATACCCCTTAAATTGATTTCCCTCACTCTCACCCACTCTTTCTGTGCTGCAGTTCCTGCGTACCACTTATTAAGAATTGTAGAACACTCATTCACACTTTCCCCCACCAGCATTCTAGGCAACAACACAACATTTATTATTATTATTATTATTATTATTATTATTATTATTATTATTATTATTTTGTATACCACCCTATACTCACAGGTTTCAGGGTGGTTACAACATAAAATCACAATACAAAAACACAAAATACATAATAAAATGAAAACAACCCAATAATCCCTCCCTCCCTGACACATTTTAAAAGGCCGTAAGTGGTACAGCTGATAAATGGAATGAAATAAAATTTTGGTTTTAAGATGCCTTAAGACCCTGTCAGGGAAAAAGACAGGATTGTTGTTGTTATTGTTGTTGTTGTTGTTGTTGTTATTCTTTATTGAATTTATATACTGCCCTAAGCCCGGAGGTCTCAGGGCGGTTCACAAAACAGGAAATAATAATAATAATAATAATAATAATAATAATAATAATAATAATAGAAACTGAGAGGATGATCAGGAAGATACCAGAGAGTAAATCCTATTTAACTCAGTGGAACTTAGTTCTGTGTAAAAATGCTTGAAATTGCAGTGTAAGGCTGCACAGTCCAGTTACGTGGGAGTAAGCTCCATTAAATACAGTGGGAGTTACTTCTGAGGAGACATGCGAAGGCTTGCAGTGTAAGGCTCAATTTACAATAAAGGAATAAACCCTCCACACGTTTCCTTTAAAAATGGCTGGCTGCGGAAGCTTTGCAATTAAAGAATTTAAAGTGGGCGACATTTTCCTTAGAAATCATAGGAAGGGCAGCTTCATCGTTTCCTTCATTTGGTATTTTATTTCTGGCATAAATGGGACTCTTTTTTTGCACCAACACACACACCCACACCACTTTTAATTGCTCTCCTAGACGTGGAGGAGGGGAGGGGAACTGGGATGCTCTGGGATCAAATCAGAAACCAGGACGCCTTCTGCAATTCCACCACTGTCCCTGGAAAATTGGGACATTTGGAGGGTATGCTACCACTGTGGCAGCTGGTCTCCCTCTTCCTCCATCCCCAGGCAGGGAAGGGCCAGAGCTGTAGCTCAGGGCCAGAGCCCAAGTTTTGCACGCAGAGCCCAAGTTTTGTATGCAGAAAGTGCTGGGTTCGATTCCCAGAAACTCCAGGCAGGTCTGCTCTCCTAGGACTAGCACTGGCTACAACCCTCTTACTAGGGACGCGGGTGGCGCTGTGGTCTAAACCACTGAGCCTCTTGGGCTTGCCGATCAGAAGGTCAGCGGTTCAAATCCCCTTGATGGGATGAGCTCCCGTTGCTTGGTCTCTGGTCCTGCCAACCTAGCAGTTCAAAAGCACATCAAAGTACAAGTAGATAAATAGGTACCACTCTGGTGGGAAAGTAAATGGCGTTTCTGTGCATTGTTCTGGTTCACCAGAAGCGGCTTAGTCATGCTGGCCACACGACCCGGAAGGTGTACACCGGCTCCCTTGGCCAATAAAGCGAGATGAGCGCCGCAACCCCAGAGTAGGTCACAACTGGACCTAATGGTCAGGGGTCCCTTTACCTTTACCTTTTACAACCATCTTATCTCCTCTATTGGCCCACTATGACCTAGTAAGCTTCATGGCTGAGCAAAGAATTGAACTGGGATCTCCCCCAGTCCTAGCCTGAAACTCTAACCCCTGCACAGCACGGTCTCTCCCTCTCTGGCACACAGTTATTAAAGATACAGGAGCCTCCTGACCGCTGTTGCTCCTCCTGGCTACCTGCCAAGGCAGATGGAACATGTGGGTTATTTCCAATAGGTGCGCATTTCTTTCTTTCCACACGCACCCCCCTTTCTTTCCCTTCTCTTCCTTCCCCTCCCTCCATGCCTCTTTCTTTCTCTGCCTCCCCCCAATCGCTTTCCAGTTTCCTCCTTGAAATCTTCCTGCAGCTGTGTGTGTGTGTGTGTGTGTGTGTGTGTGTGTGTGTGTAGCACGCCTTTGTGCCGGGATGATTGATGCTGACACTATAACGGCAGACACACTGCAGTCCATCACTGCAGTCCCCCTGATTAAAATTCTGCGCCGGCCCCGACTGCAGCACTCCACAAATGGAATATTCTACATAATTTCCGAAAATGCTTCTTTTTATCACCCATTTCTCCTCTATCAGATGACACCCAGATTGATGGGAGATGACTCGTCTGACATCTCCCCGGTTTTACAGGCCCAGATTTACCACCCCCCTTAACCGCTTTATTGCCGGCGATCCAAACCGACTGCTAATGTTCCTCCCGGTTGCCAGCGCAGGTGTTGACTTGTAGGGAAAGAGGGGGGTGGGAGGTGGGGAGGGGGCAAGGTAGAGGAAGAGGGGGAGGGGGAGGGATGTGGGGAAAGGGCTGCTCGGGAGGCCAACTGGGAAGCCGCACTGGTTTGATGGGGAAACGAGAATTGCTCGCCAACCCAAGGCTGCCCTTTCGAACAACAAAGGAAGGCGTAAAATGGAAACAATGCACGAAGGGCCCCTTCCGTTACCTCAGAGCATCTTCTCCCGGTTTTAGCACCCGGCAAATCCTCACCGCCTTTCCTGTTGTTCAGCAGCGAGATGGGATTTTCTTTCCACCATCCATTCCCAGCACATGGGGAATTACAGTGGTACCTCGGGTTACATACGCTTCAGGTTACAGACGCTTCAGGTTACAGACTCCGCTAACCCAGAAATAGTACCTCGGGTTAAGAACTTTGCTTCAGGATGAGAACAGAAATCGCATGGCAGCAGCAGCCGGAGGCCCCATTAGCTAAAGTGGTGCTTCAGGTTAAGAACAGTTTCAGGTTAAGAACGGACCTCCGGAACGAATTAGGTACTTAACCCGAGGTAGCACTGTACATGTTTACTACCTGCAGCTCCACTAACATGCAGGAGGAAAAAGAAGGGGGCGTGCCCCCCATCCACATGGAGGCCAAAGCACCCCACTAAAATCTGGCATGCAGATTTTGCTTCACTGACAATGATCCCAGAGGCAGCCATTCGCTTCTATCCAAAGGGCCCCTTCAAATGTCCTTTTAATCACACATTCATGGTGATTTGAGTCCATAATGCTATTGGGGTGGTCATACACGATTCTGCTTTCCATTCCCTCCCTCCCTCCCTTCCTCCCTTTCTTTCTTTCTTTCTTTCTTTCTTTCTTTCTTTCTTTCTTTCTTTCTTTCTTTCTTTCTTTCTTTCTTTCTTTCTTTCTCCCCCTCCTCATTTAATCCCCTCAACAACCCTTTGTGGTAGGCTAAGCTGAGAGGCACTGGCTGGGCCAAGGCGACCCACCGAACTTCATGGCTGAGTGGGGATTTGAACCCTGCTCTCCCAGGTCCTAGTCAGACACTCTAACCCAGAGGCAGGCAACCTAAGGTCCATGGGCCAGATGCAGCCCAATCGCCTTCTCAGTCCAGCAATCAGCGTGTTTTTACATGAGTAGAATGTGTCCTTTTATTTAAAATGCATCTCGGGGTTATTTGTGGGGCATAGGAATTCATTCATTCCCCCCCAAAAAATAAATACATAGTCTGGCCCACCACATGGTCTGAGGGACAGTGGACCAGCCCACGTCAGAAAAAGGTTGCTGACTCCTGCTCTAACCGCTATGCAGCACTGGCTGTTTGCTCCAAGAAATGTTCCAGGCTAGTTGCACTGTTTCATTTACAATCAATGTACATCCAGTAACTTCCTTCTGAGATATGGATTGGGGCGGGGGTGGGCGGTTTCTCCGGCTGTTGTTGTGCTATGATCTCTCTGGGTGGCAATAATGTGGCAGCATTTTTGGGGAAGCATTGCAGAACAACTAAAAAAGCTGGGGGAAAACCCCCACCTCTGCAGCCCTGTTATTGTGTAAATAGTTCCAGCTCTTTGTATACGTAGTCCCATCCTTGGTATGTAATGTTGGGCAATGGACCAGAATGTTGGGAACTGGCTTGTTCACTTTGAAATTATAATGGAGCATTGTGGGGAAGGAGAGGTTTAAGAGCTGTTTCCTAGTTCTGTTGGATCTCTCAGTGGCTTTTGACACCATCGACCATAACATCCTTCTGGACCGTCTAGAGAGGCTGGGAGCTGGGGGCACTGTTATATGGTGGTTCCGCTCCTTTGTCCTGGGCCATGTCCAGAAAGTGGTGTTGGGGGATGAGTGTTCAGACCCCTGGGCTCTCACTTGTGGGGTGCCTCAGGGTTCTGTCCTCTTCCCCATGCTTTTCAACATATACATGCAGCCGCTGGGAGAGATCATCAGGGGGTTTGGGCTGGGTGTTCATCAGTATGCAGATGATACCCAACTCTACCTCTCCTTTAAATCAGAACCAGTGAAGGCGGTGAAGGTCCTGTGTGAGTGCCTGGAGGCGGTTGGAGGATGGATGGCAGCTAACAGATTGAGGTTGAATCCTGACAAAACAGAAGTACGGTTTTTGGGGGACAGGGGGCGGGCAGGTGTGGGGGATTCCCTGGTCCTGAATGGGGTAACTGTGCCCCTGAAGGACCAGGTGTGCAGCCTGGGAGTCATTTTGGACTCACAGCTGTCCGTTGAGGTGCAGGTTAATTCTGTGTCCAGGGCGGCTATCTACCAGCTCCACCTGGTACACATGCTAAGGCCTACCTGTCCACAGACTGTCTCGCCAGAGTGGTGCATGCTCTAGTTAGGTCCCACTTGGACTACTGCAATGCACTGTATATGGGGATACCTTTGAAGGTGACCCAGAAACTGCAATTAATCCAGAATGCGGCAGCTAGACTGGTGACTTGGAGTGGCCGCCGGGACCACATAACGCCGGTCCTGAAAGATCTGCATTGGCTCCCAGTTCGTTTCCGAGCACAATTCAAAGTGTTGGTGCTGACCTTTAAAGCCCTAAACAGCCTCGGTCTTGTATACCTGAAGGAGCGTCTCCATCCCCATCGTTCAGCCCGGACACTGAGATCCAGCACCGAGGGCCTTCTGGTGGTTCCCTCATTGCGAGAAGTGAGGTTACAGGGAACCGGACAGAGGGCCTTCTCGGTAGTGGCACCCACCCTGTGGAACACCCTCCCATCAGATGTGAAGAAAATAAGCAGCTATCCTATCTTTAAAAGACATCTGAAGGCAGCCTTGTTTAGGGAAGTTTTTAATATTTAATGCTGTACTGCTTTTAACATTTGATTGGAATCCGCCCAGAGTGGCTGGGGAAACTCAGCCAGATGGGTGGGGTATAAATAATAAATGATGATGATGATGATGATGATGATGATGATGAAGATGACATTTTAAAGAAAAAATAAGCACCTTCCAAGATTTTAGTTCAGCTGTAAAGTGTTTATATGGGTTCAGGAACCTGAAACCTGACTCTTGAAGCAAGGAATTCTGAGTGTCCTATGTGGAAGGGAAATGAAAAGTGGGAAAGACAACATTTAAGTTCTTATTCCTCCTTCGTCTTCACCCCACAGACAGTGCTTTTTCTCTTATAATGGCGATGGTGCCCACATGAGAGGTGCCGGCAAGTTCTGGCTAAAAAAATCCCTGCCCACAGATGTGGCATAACCAAGAAGTTTTCAAGCCAGTGCTCTAGAAACCAATGTAGGGGAAGCCAGTGTAGCCCATACCAGATGTCAATGGACTACAACTCTATCATCCCTGACCATTGACCATAATGGCTAGGACTGAGGGGAGTTGGAGTCCAACAAGAGGGCACAATGTTGGCTAACCTATGTAGCAGGATTGGGGAACCTGTGACCCTGCAGATGTCATCAGGCTCCAACTCTCATCAGTCTCAACCAAGGTGGCCAATGGTCAGGCATGTTAGAATTGTAGTCCATTGACATCTGGAGGGTGACATGTTCCTCAGCGCTGACCTATCTCTTGCCCTTATTGTAAGCTTGCCACATCTGGTTGGCCATTCTCAGAGGCAAGTGTGCTGGCCTTGATGGTTTGTTCCAGCATAGATCACTCTCATGCACTGTGCTCCTCCACCTGTGGCATCTAAGCCCTGTATTTATTACCCCCTGATTACACTGATGTCACTGTTGTATTGCCCCATAATCTTCTGCCAATAAGTGAAGCCTTGCCAAAGCTCATACCACCACCACAAACTGGAAATGATAGAAGGCCCACCGCCCTCTACATCTTGGCTGCTTCAGAACCGTTGTTGATACCTCCACTTCCAGTTGTTGTAGGGATGGCTCTGTGCAGAATAGTTCCAGCCATGGTTGGAAGAGGTGCATCTTTTTGAGCAGAGGTGATTTCTGAAAAGGAGAAACTCTCAACTACATGCTCCATAAGCAAGGGTCAACTCATCCAGCTGTGCTGCATGCCAGTTGTGTAATCCCATTATGATAGCTTGCGACAACATCTTGGGCATGCTATTAAAGAGGACTCCAAGGAAACCGAAAGGCCTTAAGGGGGCTGTGTGGGTAATGGTTGCGAAGGGGGTCTGTACTTTGCCAGCAGAAGATCCCAGGTTCAATCTGTGACATCTCCAGTTAAAGCATCAGCCAACTGGTGATGGAAAAGATTGTGTCCAAGCCTCTGTCAATCAGAGTATACAATACTGGTCTAGACAGACAAATTGCTTGGCTTGGTATAAGGAATGTTCTGATCCTGATCTGTTTCCTTCCTGTATTCTCTGTGCTTCTTGCCTGTGCCAGTCCCTGGACTCATCTAACAATGACTCTTCTGATAATAACCTGAAGCCAGTATAATCTGCCACATAGACCTTGAATATGCTGGAGGTAGATCTCAGGGATGACTCTCTGAGTCAGGGAAGGGCAATTCTGAGTGGGAATCAGCCCACATGCACACCCCATTTAAGGCTGTCTGCTGCCCTGGGGGCAGGGTGTCACATTGGATAGGACATGACCGGAGGCCATTGAATGGCATCACCCAATGCATGGAACCATAGAATTGTAGAGCCCCCCCCCCACGGGTGACCTAGTCCAACCCACTATAATCCAGAAATCACAACTAGAGCATCCCTGACCGATGGCCATCCAACTTCTGCTTATACACCTCCCATGAGGAAGAGTCCACCATGCCAGGGGTGCCAACTTGAATAAAATATTGAGGGGCAGGCAAGCCCTGTGCTGCATAATCTATCACAAGACATGGCACACTTGAACCATTTCAATGGCAACGCCCAATGAAGGGACCATGGCCCCTAGGAGTTGGCTCCTATGCCAACACCACCATGTAGCTATTTCTGGCACAAGAGCACTCGCATACATTGTCACTCCCTCTGTTTGCATTTGCTGGAGTTGCATACACCCCACATTATGAGAGTGCAGTGGCGCAATCTCCCTTGGTGTACAGCCGGACCCTACCACATTCCTCCACCTGCCCAGCACCACAGATAGCCATGAGTTATATTTTTCATTCTATACAAATCACCCATCTGACAGATGGCACAAAGCTAAAATGCACACCGATGGATGTGGGGCAGAAGAGCTGCATTCTCCTGCGCTGGCTGTGCCCCTGCAGCTGGGCATCGAAGACAGCCTCTCCCGTGGGCCCCATGAATCCTGCCTTTGCCCTTTTGCCACTGCGGCAAGGAATGTCGCAGGATCCTGGGGGCAGAAGCAATGAGGTGGAATCAAGCAAGGGGAAATTTAGGCTGAATCTTCTGGAATGGCTCCCCAATGGGACTGCGAGCTGCCTTCCAGCATCTCTGAAAACCATATTGCGTGAGACATTAAAACAGTGGAGCTGCACTGGGCCTGGGGGCTGCGGAGGGAGGGAGAGAGAAAAAGAGGCAGAGAGAGAAAGAGACAAGGTGTCCGGGGCACTCAGAGGATTGGCGGGACAAGGTTGTGTAATCAGCAGCGGAGAATTCAGAGTACTAAAAAAGAAAATAGCAAAGCAAGGCAATGAATTGGCTGCAAGGACTCCCCCGCAGGCAATGAGAAAGAGATGGTGTGAAGGGCACTGAGGAGGAAGAGCCCAAGGGAAAAGAAGGACAGGCATACCCAGGAGAACTGAATTGGCTGGTGGGAGCAGTTACGGCAATAACAGGGAGACTTGCACCACAGTCCTTCTGGATTTTGTTTTGTTAGGGAGGTCAAATCCACTTTGCTCATGTCCTGCTTGCAGGAGTCCCATAGGCATCTAGCTGGCCACTCTGAGAACAGGATACTAGACTAGATGGCCTACTGGCCTGATGCCTGCAGGCTGTTCTCACGTTCTCCTTTTCTAGGGTTACCAATGATACCATGGAGTCTCCCATCCAAGAATCCAGATATCATTTCCATCTCTGATCTGAGAAAGAGTCATTGGCTAGATCAGGTATCTTTTTCAAACCCAGGACCCACTCACTCTTAACCCAAACATGCATTTCAGTCCCTTTGCTTAACCTTTTACCGTAGGTTAGCAAGGCAGTAGTGCTTCTGTTGCAACCCACATGGGATCAGGCCGCAACCACTCACCAGTTGAAGAGCAGTGGACCACATCTGCTGACAAATGGTCCCAGGTCCAATCCCTGGCCCATCACGTGGTTCCAAGTCTCCCAGCTGCGAAGGAAGAAGCAGACGTCAGGTGGGAAGAAAGAGAAACAGCAAAAGGACCCAGGACAGTAGGAGGAACCTACCAGACCAGCTACATCTTCCCAGGAGGAGGTGGGGTGCAAGGGTGCCAACTTGAATATTGTGTATTGTGGGGGCCAAGTTAAGCCCCACCCCACATAATCAATCACATGATGCAGTCTACCAACACCATTTGACTGGGGATGCCCATCAGCTTGATGGAAGCCTTACTGAGATAATATGTGCAAAGCATTTTGAAGCATCTTGAAGCATCCCAGCAAGTTTCAGGATAGAAGCTGGCTGTGTTTGTCCCTTGAAGCAAACATAGCAGAATCTGGTGGCACCTTGAATCCCACCAGATTTATTGTGTCATAAGCTTCTGTGGTCTTCTCATTCAGACGACAAGTCCCTCCTCTCGGTCTTGCTGGCGTAGTCCAAAGGAAAACAAAACAGTACATTGGGAACCAGCTTGGCTGAAGGAGTTGCTGGAAGGAGGCATACAAGATGCCATCAAACCGCCTTGAAGGCTCCACAATGGATTTCTGTAGGGTCTATTCCTTGGCCTTTTCTTCTCTCAAAGATGTCCTGCAAGGCAGCGGATAGAGATTATTCCTCAGGGTTTTCTGCTGAAGCCTTTCTCACAAATAGCAGCAAGGCAGAAGAGGTTTAAGGCCAATGTTTTCCTTCTCCTAGATGAGCTACCTTCCCAGGGTAATGAGCCTCATTGCAGAAACTTGACCATTGGACCCACCAACTGAATCCACTGGAGCCTGTATTCGCATGCAGAAAGACTTGATGTCTAAAGACTTCAAAACATTGGTACAGTGGTACCTCGGGTTACATACGCTTCAGGTTACACACTCAACTAACCCAGAAATAGTGCTTCAGGTTAAGAACTTTGCTTCAGGATAAGAGCAGAAATCGGGCTCCGGCAGCACGGCAGCAGCAGGAGGCCCCATTAGCTAAAGTGGTGCTTCAGGCTAAGAACAGTTTCAGGTTAAGAACGGACCTCCGGAATGAATTAAGTACTTAACCTGAGGTACCACTGTACAACCATTTGACGGTGTTGGTGGGTGTTGAGAATGTTGGGTTTCTTGAAAAAAAGCACTCTGTGTCATCTCAAACTGCCAGTCCCATTCACTTCAACCAGCCACCTCACCCTCAGCTCCTTTCTTTGCCTACAGGACACAGACACCTAAACAAATAGCATTCATTGTTCTTCAACTTAGCCTTTTCTTCTTTGATAGGGTTACCTAAAGTAGCAAGCCAAACCACTATCCCCAGTCACTGCCCTTGTGCCATCCACCCTGCTGAGAAATGGACACATATGTAAATGTGTGTGTGTGTGTGTGTGTGTGTGTGTGTGTGTGTGTGTGTGTGTGTGTATTCTGTAGGGCACAGGATAAGAAGAAATCATTGCCTAAATATAACAGACAGAGCACACAGACAGTTCCTATACGCATTTAATCACATCAGATCAGACGGGAACCACAAAACCAATGACAATGAGCCGAGCAGAGTTACGAGCTTAAGCCTGGAGATAGAGAATAGTGATGAGGATTTCGGGGTGAAAAGTTGATCAAAAGATCAGTATCAGAGACTGCTTGTAAGGCAGAAGAATGGTTTGTGTGCAAGCGGGCAAGCTCCATCAAAGCTTGTTCTTCTGCTCACTTTTAATAAACTTCATCACCATCTCTACTGACCAGTGATATCCATGGTCAGCACCAGATGTCAGTGGCATCAGACTGTGACAGAGGCCAAGACCCTTTAAGGGGCCTACCACTAGAGAGGCCAGGTGTCCTGCTTTATGGAGAATAGTCTGGCTGGTCCAAATCTGGTTTAAAGGCAAAGAACCCTAAGTACGAAAATTTGCAATAGCCTTTAAGTTGCCATCAGCACCTGGGCAGCACACTGACAGAGGTCAGCATCCTCCCCACTGTGGTGAAATGCATTGCATTTCTATTCTATTTAAATGTGAGTAATTATTTCTAAGTTTGCATCTATACATTCATGTAAACCGACTATAGGCTGATCTCTGCCCCTTTTTGATCTCTTTCTTTTGGGGGGAATGCATAAGTGGCCACAATATCTGACCAGCCAGTGCTACCACCTTGCTCTAAGTACCTAGAATGGTTTTACAAGAGTGAGAACAGCCATAGTTCCTTCTTTCCTCTTGGGGCATGTTCCCCATGGTGGTGGTGGTGATGGTTATCATCACCACCAATGCCTGGGTCCTGTTCAAGGGTTGAAGGATACAAACAGCCTGAACAAACCTTCATGGAAGTTTCTGCTTCTGGACTACTGATGAAGTTGCACCATTGTGAATTCCTGGGATGGTGTCAAACAGCCAAGGTGGCCTCAAACAGAGGCAAGAGCCCTCTGTTTGAAGGGGGTCCTCCATTTGAAAAGTGGCCCAAGCTGAGTTTAAAGATCCAGAACCCTATGAAGGGAGGAGAGCAGGAGGGACTTGAAGGTGCCCGTCAACAGTTAGCAGCCAAACGAGCAAACAGAGGACCACCTGGTCACAGCCTTCCCCATTATGGGGCGAAATAGGCTGGATTTCTATGACAATTATAGTCCAGACGGTCTCTTCCTGGGGGTGCAAGGGGTGCGGGGCACCCGGGCGCCTAATTCAGGGGGGCGCCAAATGTATATCTATTGTATACTGGTCCCTCTCGATCGGTGAGAGTGAAAACCAATGGAGCGAAAGTCCCCACCCCACTCCTCCGTCGCTCTGTTACTCCATAATGTCCAACATTCCCAAAGTCAGGAAACAAAACCAGTTATTTCCGCTGCATCGTTGTTACAGGTGAGCGATTTTCCACCCCGAAAGAAAGAAGCTCAACAATTTTGAGTTCGCCCTCCCCCCTAAAAAAAGGCCAACCACAATGGCTTCATCCCTCCCAAAAAAACCTCAACAACTTATTTGAGTTCACCCGCTCCCCCTAAAAATTTCGGGGCAGCAAAGTTAAATTTGGGGGCACTGGGCAGATCTTTGCACCCTGGTGGCACATATGCCACAGAGGGCCTTGATTACAGTTATTGTTTCTAAATGGGGATGTGTGTGAGCAATGTCCCCTTTTGTCTTGCCTTTTGGCGATGGAGAAGTGGCCACACCCCAAACTGCTTGTGGTGGAAGATATGTGGATGATCTGCAACCTCGACTAATATTTTACAAACGATGGAGATTTAGCTCTCACCAAGGTCACAGTCTTTAATCTTCCCTGGCTGCAATTGCTTCCAGATCGGCTGCTCTCTGGAGGACACCGCTGACGTTTAAACATGCTCGTGCACATCAGGCCTTCAACGACTGGAACTGCCATGTTTTTAATTTAGAGCATGTGCAGCAGGGAAAATAGTGCTGAGAGAAAAGATGGTGGCCTGGGATGGTGAGCAAGAGAAACAGTATCATGGAGAATGGCAAGAGAGAGAAAGAAAAGGTGGGTGAAGGAAGGTCGATCACTATTAATACAGGTGTTTTCCTGCTCAGGGATGCGGGTGGCGCTGTGGGTTAAACCACAGAGCCTAGGACTTGCCAATCAGAAGGTCGGCGGTTCGAATCCCCGCAACGGGGTGAGCTCCCATTGCTCGGTCTCTGCTCCTGCCAACCTAACAGTTCGAAAGCACGTCAAAGTGCAAGTAGATAAATAGGTACCACTCCAGCGGGAAGGTAAACAGCGTTTCCCTGCGCTGCTCTGGTTCGCCAGAAGCGGCTTAGTCATGCTGGCCACATGATCTGGAAGCTGTACGCCGGCTCCCTCGGCCAGTAAAGAGAGATGAGCATCGCAACCCCAGAGTCGGCCATGACTGGACCTAATAGTCAGGGGTCCCTTTACCTTTACTTTCCTGCTGAAAACATAGGAAGCTTCCTGATGCTGAATCAGAGCACTATTCCTAGCTTAGTATTGTTTACACCAGCCTTTCTCAACCTTAGGTCCCGAGATGTTGTTGGACTACAACAGTGATCAGCAAACTTTTTCAGCAGGGGGCTAGTCCACTGTCCCTCAGACCTTGTGGGGGGCAAGAATATATTTTGAACGGGGGAAAAGAACAAATGCCTATGCCCCACAAATAACCCAGAGATGCATTTTAAATAAAAGGACACATTCTACACATGTAAAAACACGCTGGTTCCCGGACCGTCTGTGGGCCAGACTGAGGAGGCAATTGGGCCGGACTCAGCCCCCAGGCCTTAGTTTGCTGACCCATGGACTACAACCTGGACCTACAGCCCTGCAGTAGCTGCCCGAGGAATGGCATCTCTCCCACCAAGAGACTTTTTGCAGCTGCCGCTGGGGCATTGCCAATTCAAGGGGACTGCAGAGTCCAGCAGGGACCAGGACCCTGGGCAGGAGGCAGCATTGGGACCACCCCCTGCTCCAGCTAGGCGTGCAGCCCTGGTGTGACCCTTTCACAATCACCTTCCAGGAAGGTGCTTTGGCAATGTCAAAGGGTCATGCCAAGGTGCTTCCTGGAGACCATGCCAGTTGCTGGGGGTGGCCACAGATGAGGAGGAGGAGCAGGCAGTAGGTGAAGGAGGGAGCGAGTGGGTGAGTGGGTGGGTGGTTGGTCAGTGGAGGTGGTTTGATGGGGGGGTCCCAATTTGCCCTCCCAAAATGTTGGTGGGTATGACATGTCATTACCCTTCTGCAGTGCTTATTGTACCACTATCTTTTTTTATCATTTATTTGAATACACGGTGGATGCCCAGGTTGCGAACGTGATCCGTGCAGGATGCACGTTCACAACCCGCAGCATTCGCAACCCGCAGAGGCGCATTTGCGCATGTGCGGGTTGCGTTTTGAAGCTTCTGTGCATGCACAAAGCACAATTTAGCACTTCTGCGCATGCATGACTGCCAAAATCTGGAAGTAACCCATTATGATACTCCCGGGGTTTGGCGGTCCGTAACCTGAAAAATCTAGGGACGCGGGTGGTGCTGTGGGTTAAACCACAGAGCCTAGGACTTGCTGATCAGAAGATTGGCGGTTCGAATCCCCGCGACGGGGTGAGCTCCCGTTGCTCGGTTCCAGCTCCTGCCAACCTAGCAGTTCGAAAGCACGTCAAAGTGCAAGTAGATAAATAGTTACCGCTCCGGCGGGAAGGTAAAAGGCGTTTTCATGCGCTGCTCTGGTTCACCAGAAGTGGCTTGGTCATGCTGGCCACATGATCTGGAAGCTGTACGCTGGCTCCCTCGGCCAATAAAGCGAGATGAGCGCCACAACCCCAGAGTCGGTCACGACTGGACCTACTGGTCAGGGGTCCCTTTATCTTAACCTTTAACCCGAAAAATTGCAACCTGAAGCCTCTGTAACCCGATGTATGACTGTATGCTGTAAGCCGCCTCAAGAATTTTGGTTAGTAGGTAGGGTATGTGTGTGTGTTTATGTATGTATGTATGTATGTATGTATGCATCTATAGTGGTACCTCGGGTTAAGTGCTTAATTCATTCCGAAGGTCCATTCTTAACCTGAAACTGTTCTTAACCTGAAGTACCACTTTAGCTAATGGGGCCTCCCGCTGCTGCTGCCAAGCGATTTCTGTTCTCATCCTGAAGCAGGAGGAGGTGGATGTCAGGGAACTGCCATCAGTGCCGGAGGGAGAGAGCAAAAGCCAGAGGAATTCCAGAGAGCGTCCAGGGATCGGGAGAAGCAGCCCATTTTCTGGGGAAGAGAATCAGCGTAGCACCAGTGGAGAAGGGGGGCAGATGGGGGAAGCGGCGAGGCGGTCCCATGACTCCTTGCCTGGGACCAGCGGGGAGAGTAGGGGTCCTCCGCTGCCCACACCCTCCTCGTGCAGAAGGCTTTCGCGCAGAGAGAGTAGGAGGAGACTAGGCGTCAAAGAGCTTCTTTGCTGGAAGAAGTTTAAGAAATGCCCACTGACGGATTCTACCAGCAGTAGAACAGAAAAGGTTCACTTAGGCAACCCAGCCAGGTGTTTGCACCCAGCCGGGGAGATAAGCACTAGCTTACGCACGAGCAACCCCTAGAACCATTACACGACCATATCTTCCATTTTAGGCCTTGGTAAGCATCCACTGACGGCCTCCAGCCCCCACCGCCATCTTTCTTTCTCTCTCCCTTTCTCTTTCCCTCTCTCTCTCTCTCTCTCTCTCACACACACACACACACACTTTCTCCTTTGTCGCTCCTACCCACCCATTCATCAAGTGGGCAAGGGAAATGGCGCCGAGTAAAGCCCATCGTAAATAGACAAAAAATTAACTCCGGCCTTCCCTTGATGATGTCGCCGGAGGAATTGGCAGGCGCTCCCGTGTAGCAAAGCCAACCAAGGGCCAGTGGGGAAAACAATTTCCGTCACTTGCGTGCAATGAGTTACAGCCAAACCCTGGGCCAGCAGAAATTAAGTTAGCAGCGATGGGGGGAAACTGGAATGATTGCAGTAGCTTTCGAGGCAGGTTGGCCTCCTATAGGGATATTCTAGCAATGCCGGATGGTAGGAATGATGCCATCGCTAGATGGATTGGGGGAATGGCGGGAGGATGGAGGGATCAAAAGTGGCCTTGTGCGTTAATTAGAACAACCCTGGAGCCGTGGGTACGTTCTCCTTGGACTCGTTCTGGCGACAGCCTGAGAGCTGTGGGGCCATCAAATCCAGACTGGATCTGTTCAAATCCAAGGCGGTTGTTTTACCACAACCATCCCTCCCCCTGCCCTTTCTGCAGATGCAAAAGCCCGCTCCGTCCAGGGAGGCATTTGGGATGAGCCCCTGATTTACTTGGTGATGGCAGGTTGCAGATAATGGGGCAGCTGCAGATTTACGGCTGCAATGATTTTGTGACTCAAAGGATGGCGCTTGTTGGGCATCAGGGGTGAACTGGCTAGAAACACATTCTGACAAGAGACCTATTGTTCAGTACAGACACACACACACACTTCTCATCACAGGGAAGTGAGACAGTTCAGCTCTGTTTAGCATTATCTCCCATGAAACGGACGAAAGAGTCAGAATTTTAAGAAGCTGGAGGAGAAAACGGGGGGGGGGGGAGAAAGAGAGGTGGAAAAAAAGGGAATACGATTAGAAGAGAATATAGTAGCTGTGTTCAAGTATCCAAGCGAGTTGTACAGGCCACTATTGAGAGGGCAAGATGAACAGCCCCATAAAATTCAAAGACACACACACACACACACAGAGAGAGAGAGAGAGAGAGAGAGAGAGAGAGAGAGAGAGAGAGAGAGTCCTTAGCATATAATCACGGGAATGGGTCTAAAAATCATAATATGGTGAGATAGACTTATAATCTTCTGATTGACTCACTCTATTTTCTGCTTTTTGGAAGAGAAAGGAAGCAGGTCTATAGTTTTGTTCCTTTAACAAAATGGCTGCCATTGAAAAACAACATTTGTCTGATAAAAATAGGAGTGATAACTCTCGGACCAAGTCCTTTGGGGATGTAGAAACAGTGAAAAATCAGCTCAACCCGGCAGAGCTCTAGCTAATGGAAACCTGTTCTTGTAAATGACAGCATCATCACACAACGTTTAACACCATAAATGCTTTTTGATACTCATGTTGGTGACTATCTAGTTCAGTCTATTATTTTATTTTATTTTATTTTATTTATTTTATTTTATTTATTTATTTTGTTTTGTTTTGTTTTGTTTTGTTTTGTTTATTTTATTTTATTTTATTTTATTTTATTGTTGGATTCAACAAGTTTTGACATTCCATGCAGCTTTAAAAAATAATAATGACAAAGGGGTAGATGAGGAGAATAAGGTTTTGGGTATTGCATATGCCATAAAAAACAATAACAATCATAATATATTTTTTTAACTGCCGCCATATCTGAATTGTCTCTGTTATACCCAATTGCAATTCAATGTATTCCTGTTGTGTTTTATGAATTTCCTGATATTGTAAGTGACCCGGAACTGGTCTGTGACCGTAATAATAATAAATAAATAAAATAAATGATAACAATCATCATCATTATCATCATCATCCTGGTTATAACAGGTGACTGTAGTAGGTGCATCCATAATTGTAAGGAGAGAGGGAGGCAAGGGCCCAGCAAGGTACACCATAAGTCAATGCAAAACAGTAGAATAAAATAAAAAATCTGGATACAGTCTAACAACTTTTCATAAATCTTGGCCAAAGTGCCTGCCATATTGCCCCCCCCCCAAGTCAGAAAAAATACCTGCAAGCTACCTGCTCCTGCCAAAATGTGCTAAGTGCCCCCTATTAAGGTAAAGGGACCCCTGACCATTAGGTCCAGTCGTGGCCAACTCTGGAGTTGCGGCGCTCATCTCGCTTTATTGGCCGAGGGAGCCAGCGTACAGCTTCCGGGTCATGTGGCCAGCATGACTAAGCCGCTTCTGGAGAACCAGAGCAGCACGCGGAAACGTCGTTTACCTTCCCGCCAGAGCGGTTCCTATTTATCTACTTGTACTTTGACGTGCTTTCGAACTGCTCAGTTGGCAGGAGCAGGGACCGAGCAATGGGAGCTCACCCCATCGTGGGGATTCGAAGTCAATGCAAAACAGTAGAATAAAATAAAAAATCTGGATACACTGTCTAATAACTTTTCATAAATCCTGGCCAAAGTGCGTGCCATATTTCCCCTCCTCAAGTCAGAAAAATACCTGCAAGCTACCTGCCCCTGCCAAAATGTGCTAAGTGCCCCCTATTAAACCTGTTTTCAAATCAGAGAAATAACCACATTTTGTTTTTTAGCAAAAGGCTAAATTAGTCTAACCTACTCAGGGAGAACAGAACCTCTTCTACTAACTGTTGTGTTGTAGGGCTGTAGATCAATGGCTGAACATCTACAGAAGGTCCCGAGTTCCGTTCCTGACATTTCCAAACAGGGTTGGGAGACACCCCTGTCTGAAACCCTGAGGAATCACTGCCAGACAGTGTAAACAATACTGAACTAGATGGACCAGTGCTCTGAGTCAGTATATGGCAGCTTCTGATGTTCCTCCAATGACAGCACAGACCCAGCCATACAGCACGGATCCTGAGAGGCAGAAATATCTTCCCCTCTTTTCTTCTTCCAGCGTTCCAGCGAAGGAATTGTGTGGACATCTTTAGTGATCACACAAGGTTTTTTTTTACCCTGTGTTAAGTCGTGGGTGAATATATCAGACGACACAGCGATTCTTCAAACAGCTCTTGTTTATTCACAGGCCAGGACAGAACTGAACTGAAGGGTTCAGCCAGTCTGCTTATATAGAGCTCCAGTACAACGCAACAGTAACCACTTTCTGTAACTATCCAATCACTGAACGTCACTTTCAATCCCTTATTTGCATATGTGGACCTGAGTGAAAACTATCTACATTATCCCCCTGCTGGCCCAGGGTGAGAACTTCAGTACATAACACCCTGCCTCATGCTACAGTCCTAGGCACACTCACTTTAGGGAGCAATAAAGAGCCAGGTTTAGTGGTGCGAACTTGGGAAAACTCTTGAAGAACAGAACCTCCTGGGCAAGTATTCCTGCTTTAGAATCTTGAGTGAGTTTCAAAAAAAACCACAACCACAATAAGTAGTGCTTTAAAATAATACTGTCACTGCCATCTACATTCATCGTTGCAAACCTCCTAGTGCCAAGATCCAAAGGTAGTCATTTGAGACTCACACGGTACTGAGAGATTGGGTCCTCCCTTAAAGAGGGCATGTATTGCGGTGTGACCTGGAAAACCGACACCCTGTGTTGTGGGTGGGTACGTTTGGACAGCCACAACACCTGATTGGTAGGTCCCTCGAAGCTGGGTGCAATCTGGCCAATGGGACGCAGTCCAAACGGTTTGAGGGACCTATTTATGCCCATGAACATGACCCAGAGCTTCCTCTTTCAGTGCGTACATTCGGAACACCCGCCCACCTCTCCCTACTTTTAGGGTTTTGCGCTTGACCTTGCTATACTGTCGTGTGTCCTCTGTCGTTGGGACAGGGGCACGGCAGGAATTTTCCCCACTTGGCTGATTGGCTGTTGCCATTTGGGTTTTGCCTGCCACGTAGCAAATCGTCACAACTTGTAAGGTTGCGGATAGGCTCTGGTTCAGGTGATGGGGTGGGAGATTGCTCTCGCCATCCCTATGTGAAGGGTATTCCGTTAAAGGAATCCAGGGACTCGGTGGTTTGGTCAACCCTTGAGAGGGGGTTGTGCCTGTGCTTGAGTCCAGGGGGACATTGGGGTGGCAGAGTTAGCCCATTCCCAGCTTTCCACTTATCCAGGTGTTCACCTGGGTCAGCGCTATCTGCATGGCAGGGAGCTAGTCGAACCAGAGCCTATGCAACCACTCACTTTCTGTAATCAATAAAGTTGTGGCCTAAATTCTGCCAAAAACCAAAACCAAAATTTGAGTCATGTGTGAATTTATTTAGGGGGGAGGTTTCTGGGTCTGAACATGCAATTAAACTTGCCACTCCAAGGCCCTGAAAATAGACCCCAAAACTTGACTCTCACATGACCCCTTCGTTGGGGTCACTGGCCCAGAGAAAGGATCAGTAAATATATCCTCAAAAATCCACAGTGCACAGGACAATATGCTTTTTCTGCTCGGTTTCTGTTGACAGCGGCTCAGTGGGGCACCCAGGCGCCAGGCTCTCAGGGCAACCGAGGGGGAGGGGCGCCCAGCAGATCTTTGCACCCTGACGCCGCATAGGCTTAAGACAGCCCTGGGCGAGGTGTCTTGAACTTCTGTCTGTGAGAAAGCATGGCAGTGGCTGATGTAGGACCTCCCCCCCCCCGATGGGGGCAGGGGGCTGCCCACCCCACCCCTTTTTCTTCTCTTTTAGATGTGGCAGCCATTTTGTAATATGTATACCACACCCCACAGCAGCCATTTTGTGACTGGCGCCCACAGCACGTTCTAAAAATTCCAAATGTACCTACTGGCTCAAATAAGCTTGGTGACCTATAAATATACAGCAAACATTTTAATCACGCCTCTGAATTAATAAATACCCAAGTGGCAGGAGCTCTTCATATCTGCGGGTTCAACTTTTTTCCTATGAAGCTCCCCAGGTATTGAGGAGAGTGAATGAGAGCCTCTGTTAGCTTCCTCCCCTTTCTGTTTTCATTATGGGGTGGTGGTCATTTCAGATTCTTTCTTTTTAAAATATTCATTTATTTATGGAGCTGACTTATGGGCTGCCCTTTGCACAAGCCACAGGGTGGTTTACAATTAAAACCAGTAAATAAGAAGACATTAAATCCATTTTAAAAAAACAACAACACCCACAGTCCATTAAAAGACTCAACAAATCACTGGGTGACCATTGCTAATAGCAGCGTGAGCAATCAGGTCTCCCCTCTTCTCTTTGAGGAAGACCTTTTTTCGGTAGTGGTGGGGCCACAACATGAAACTAGCCTTCCCGGGGGGCAACCCCAGTACTGCGCTGTTCAGCTGTCCGACTTTTGATGCCCAAGGTGAAAGATCTAAATATTGCCACCGCCACCACAGTAAAATGCATATTCTGATAGCTTTCCATCTTCTGCCTGTTAATTCTGCTTCCTCACTATCAAAAATTGCCGGGCCCACCCAGGGTGGCAGAAAATGACCTTTGCGTTTACTCAGATTTTTAGCATATGAATGTTTTAGTGCTGGTGTTTTAATGATTAATTTACTGCTGGTTTTACAATGGCATTGCTTTTTACTGATACCTCTAATTTATTGGATGCGAGAGAAAGCGGCGGGAGAGTTTCAGCATGTATGCCTCACCACTTTGGATACAAAATAAAAAAAAATCCTTCCAGTAGCACACTAGAGACCAACTAAGTTTGTTATTAGTATGAGCTTTCGTGTGCAGGCACACTTCTTCAGATACTTTGGATACGTCTCTATAAAAAGGTGATTGGTCAACCTAAGATATAACAAGGACAGATGAGTGGGCCTTTGAGCATGTGCAAAGTAGCTTTCCATCCACATGGAGTGGCCACACAGTTAACTGGAGCTCATCTGTGACTGTGGAAAAGGCCTGCAGCAGGTCACGGGAGCCTGTGACTTCATGAGCCCCAGCACTTCTTTGTTTAGGAACAAGCGCCCGAACCGGGAGTCTGTTTCCCCCTCACAACAGGAAGATGCAGGGCAGATGAGTACCTGATGGAGCCGAGGGGAAGGTAATAGGACTACTGCCAGGGGAGGGAGTGGGGATCTGTTTAATAGTCTTGGAGAGGAGGCTTAGCCATAAAGTCCAAGGCAATTCTCCATGGCTCAGTTACCTGCTTCATTTATTCGCTTCTCCCTCTGATCGATGCCGACGGGTTTTATTTTTAAACAGAAGAGGAGACATGGGAAGACTGCAAAGTGCCCGGGAGCAGGAGCCAGGGGTGTTTATGGGGAGCCGTGGATCTGGTTCATGCAGCCTTCCAGCCAGCAACTCAAAACGTGGCAGCAAAGAGTTCTGTTGCAAAAAGCCCACGGGGAAAAAACCCAGCTAGAAAAGCCAAGAAGATACAGTTAGAACTGGATATGGAACAACTGATTGGTTCAAAATTGGGAAAGGAGTACGACAAGGCTGTATATTGTCTCCCTGCTTATTTAACGTATATGCAGAATTCATCATGCGAAAGGCTGGAATCCCTAACCGGAATTAAGATTGCCGGAAGAAATATCAAGAACCTCAGATATGCAGATGACACAACCTTGATGGCAGAAAGTGAGGAGGAATTAAAGAACCTTTTAATGAGGGTGAAAGAGGAGAGCGCAAAATATGGTCTGAAGCTCAACATCAAAAAAACTAAGATCATGGCCACTGGTCCCATCACCTCTTGGCAAACAGAAGGGGAAGAAATGGAGGCAGTGAGAGATTTTACTTTCTTAGGCTCCATGATCACTGCAGATGGTGAAAGCAGCCACAAAATTAAAAGACGCCTGCTTCTTGGGAGAAAAGCAATGACAAACCTAGACAGCATCTTAAAAAGTAGAGACTTCACCTTGCCAACAAAGGTCCGTATAGTTAAAGTTATGGTTTTCCCAGTAGTGATGTATGGAAGTGAGAGCTGGACCATCAAGAAGGCTGATCGCTGAAGAATTGATGCTTTTGAATTATGGTGCTGGAGGAGACTCTTGAGAGTCCCATGGACTGCAAGAAGATCCTTCCAGCGCTGGGTGCTCGCTGGAAGGACAGATTGTGACGCTGAGGCTCCAATACTTTGGCCACCTCATGAGAAGAGTAGACTTCCTGGAAAAGACCCTGATGTTGGGAAAGATGGAGGGCACAAGGAGAAGGGGACGACAGAGGACGAGATGGTTGGACAGTGTTCTCAAAGCCACCAACATGAGTTTGACCAAACTGCAGGAGGCAGTGGAAGACAGGAGTGCGTGGCGTGCTCTGGTCCATGAGGTCACGAAGAGTCGGACACGACTAAACAACAACAGGATCAAATCAGAAGCCAGGATGGATTTCCTAATTCTGGGACACTGTCCCTGGAAAATAGGGACACCTGGAGGATATGGAACTGGGCTTTCCTCCTCCCGGAGCTACTATTCCCAGCACCCTTAACATTCCTTTGGGGAGCTGTATGCTTTAAGGGAGGGACGCGGGAGGCGCTGTGGGTTAAAGCCTCAGCGCCTAGGGCTTGCCGATCAAAAGGTCGGCGGTTCGAATCCCCGCGGCGGGGTGCGCTCCCGTTGTTCGGTCCCAGCGCCTGCCAACCTAGCAGTTCGAAAGCACCCTCGGGTGCAAGTAGATAAATAGGGATCGCTTTCTAGCGGGAAGGTAAACGGCGTTTCCGTGTGCAGCTCTGGCTCGCCAGAGCAGCGATGTCACGCTGGCCACGTGACCCGGAAGTGTCTTCGGACAGCGCTGGCCCCTGGCCTCTTGAGTGAGATGGGCGCACAACCCCAGAGTCTGGCAAGACTGGCCCATACGGGCAGGGGTACCTTTACCTTTACCTTTACCTTTATGCTTTAAGGGGGCATTTGATGTGATTTAAGTGTATTGCATGAATCTGGCCTTAGCCATTGTTAGTTTGTGGCTCAGAGGCACCATTTATTGGCGTGCGCATAGCCCTGTTCAATGCCATAGCTGCCTTGAATTGTGTGTCTGATCTCTCTGCCACCCTGCAAACCCCACCACCACCACCCTTTCTATCTCTCCGTCTCTTCCCCTCTTTTACACCCACAAATTAAGTTGACACCTGAGTCCCGGTCCCCAGTCAAGCAGCATGACAGAGAGAGAATTCTCCTCCCTCTCTCTTCCGTTCCCAGGAAGAAGATTTAGACAAATGGCAAAGCGAGTGCCTCTACGCTGCATCTTCTTTACAAATTCCAATGTAAATCCACAAGGTCAAAGTCATTACGGGTGTTATTAAAAACATAAATGTTGCAGAGTGAAGAAGAGAGAGGGGAAGGGGGGAAATAGTAAGGCAGGAGAAGAGATCCGCTCGGAAAGAGATGTGGGGGGGGGAAATGGAGGGGGCTGGTAATTGTACCTGCTTCTCTCTTCCCCCCCACCCCCCCACCCCGCCTGCCGCTCCTGTGTCAAGCTTCATAGGGTCCTGAATGCCGTGATTTCAAGACATACACAGAACATTGCTTTTTAATTTAAGCCGTTAAGGTCAGTGGCAGCAAATGGAGCAGAGTTTTAAATTACAAAAAAAGGGAGGGGATTAAAAAAAAAGAGGCTTGGAGGGAGAGGAGGCAAGCGAGGATTGAATAAAATAACAAAAAAGCAAGGGTTGAAGGGAAAGAGACAACACGGCTGAGAGTTTCTGCCAAGTTCTCTTGATGCCACCATCAGAGGCTTTCCCGCTGGTTCAGAACCGTGATGGGTAAAGGACACAGGGTCTTCACCTGTGGCCTTCCAGGTGCTGTCGGACTCCAACTCCTATGAGTCCCCAGTCAGCATAACCCAAGATTGGGGATGGTAGGACTTGTAGTCCCAGCAGGTTTGATCCCCGTATGGGACAGCTGCATATTCCTGTATTGCAGTGAGTTGGCCTGGATGGTGCTCAGGGCTCCTTCTAACTCTACAATTCTATTATTCCATTTGGTTGGATGAGGGCCTGCTCCATAACCCCACGTCCAGCATCCCATCAGATGGGCAGTTGACTCTTACTTCAACAGCTCTACCCGTGTCCTGAATAAACAAGCACACAATCACTGATAGGTCCACCCGCCACTGTGAAGCTCAAAGCAATGAAGATGATGCCTCCCCAGCTGCTGCCATTGGCTGTGGGTTTCTTGTGATGTCACAAAAGCACTTGGCAACTGAGTGGATATAAAGGCAGGCCAAAGGAAAAGCTCTTTTCTATTTCCAGCAGGACACACCTGGCAATGGATGTGACATTCAGCACTGCCCAGGTTTCTTTCACTTGGAGGAGGCAAACTGGTGAATGGAATGAGGCAATCCTTTGGCAGTGGGATGCTATGGAGCAATAATAAGGCAGGTTTGCTTGCTTGAAGGCTGCTGGTATCTGTGATTAGAAGCTGGTGGACATCTCATGATGGAACTAACAGTAGCTTCTGGCACAATGGGACATTGTGACGGAAACCAGAACGCACGGAAACGGTGTTTACCTTCCCGCTGCAGTGGTACCTATTTATCTATTTGCACTGGTGTGCTTTCGAACTGCTAGGTTGGCAGGAGCTGGGACAGAGCAACGGGAGCTCACTCCGTCACACGGATTCGAACCACCGACCTTCCGATGCAAGATTTGTCTGCCCCTCCATCTAGCATCAGCAACCTGAGGCTCCTGCCTCATTCTGCCTAACGGTAGGGTCAGCTGTGTCTAGGTCACTGTGAATGATGACTGCGTGAAACCTTTCCTCTCTCCATTACGTAGGAGACAACTCCTAGAGGCCAAGGTCCTTTTGACCACCCAATAAAAAATCTGAGAGGGCCAGCCCTCCCAAAAAAAGTTGGTGAGCATTGCCATTTAAATGGTGTGTGTGTGCTAAGTCTTGTGACTGGTTATGTGACACAGGGCTTTTCTGCTCCCCCAATATTTTATTCAAGTTGGCATCCGAGCTCCATTACAGGGTCACCCCCTTAGTGCAGTTGGTTTCAAAGTGACCCAGTTGGCACATGTGTAATTGTGTCCATTTAAATGGCCTGTGGGTTCCTCCGTCCCACTCACAGTGCTGCAGCCACTGGCCTTCTTGGGGATTTATGAGCTGGCAAATGTTCAAAGTTAGTTGAAGATCATAGGGAGGAACTGACAGGCGTCACCTTGAATATGGGCTTTCGTGAAAGGCAAAGATCCCTTTGATTAAGTTCCTAATTAGAAAAGCGCTACTCATTCCCATGCGTTTGAAAATGGGCATTACATAGGATTTGTTGTTTAGTCGTTTAGTCGTGTCCGACTCTTTGTGACCCCATGGACCAGAGCACGCCAGGCACTCCTGTCTTCCACTGCCTCCTGCAGTTTGGTCAGACTCATGTTTGTAGCTTCAAGAGCACTGTCCAACCATCTCGTCCTCTGTTGCCCCTTCTCCTTGTGCCCTCCATCTTTCCCAACATCAGGGTCTTTTCCAGGGAGTCTTCTCTTCTCATGAGGTGGCCAAAGTATTGGAGCCTCAGCTTCAGGATCTGTCCTTCCAGTGAGCACTCAGGGCTGATTTCCTTCAGAATGGATAGGTTTGATCTTCTTGAAGTCCATGGGACTCTCAAGAGTCTCCTCCAGCACCAATTACATAGGATACCAGGATACAATCACTTGCAATAACATAAGGGAAATAGTAGTGCTGTTCTCACTGCTCCCCTTCACAGTAACACACCCTCTTAAGTTTGTTAGGAAGTGTATAGTTTATTAGTGTGTATATATTCCTGTCGTTGATTGTTTTGATTGGTCTAAACCACAGAGCCTAGGGCTTGCTGATCAGAAGGTCGGTAGTTCAAATCCCTGCGACGGGGTGAGCTCCCATTGCTCAGTCCCAGCTTCTGCCAACCTAGCAGTTTGAAAGCATGTCAAAGTGCAAGTAGATAAATAGGTACCACTCCGGCGTGAAGGTAAACGGCGTTTCCGTGCGCTGCTCTGGTTTCGCCAGAAGCGGATTAGTCATGCTGGCCACATGACCTGGAAGCTGTACGCCGGCTCCCTCGGCCAGTAAAGCGAGATGAGCGCCGCAACCCCAGAGTCGTCAGCGACTGGACCTAACAGTCAGGGGTCCCTTTACCTTTGATTATTTTTATTATGTATTTTCTGCTTTGTATATTGCAATTTTGCGTTGTGAACTACCCTGAGACCTTAAGGTATAGGGCAGTACACAAAAGATTAATAATAATAATAATAATAATAATAATAATAATAATAATAATATGGGGGCCTTTCTGTATGTGCACAAGTTCTTTGCACAGTTTAGAACTTTGCAAGATCAGGATTCGCAGTTGCATCTGTGAGCTTTGAATGCCTGAATAAGGCTCATGAGCTCACTAGAAGACAACAAGGAATGGTAGATGAAAAATCAAAAGCACAGATACAGTAACAGCTGGTGTGATGGGGCAAAGCAACAGAGCCACACTTCCAACTGTGGCATTGCAAGGTCATGGCTTCCATGGGGGAGATGTTCAAACCAGTTCACATTTAAAGGTGAACCTACCCAGCCTGCACTTTGCCCAACAGCACGTGAAGTGAAATTCGCACTTTCTGAATCAACGCGCAAACAAAAAACCCAACCAACCTTCAAAATGTGGTAGGTCTACAAATGTGGCAATGCAGTTTTCCATCCAAGGAAAGTCTCCAACAATGGAGTAAAGTGAGCATACAAATGCTTATATTAGGAAAAATAATGCATGCTAATAGGCTTTGCAAAAGTGTGTCTGTTGGGCAAAATTTGCAGGTGGAAATGTGCCTCCTGTGGGAAATTCAACTAAAATGCAGGTGAATTTTCATGAAGTTAAAAAAAGTAAAATGCAAAAGGACGTGGAAATGTGGAGGACCGCACTTAAGATAGGAAACATGAGAAACTGAGGGAAACCCAAATGGCCACATTCCCCCATCCCTAACTGGCAAGAGTGCTTGGCTGGCCATGCCAGTCTCATTACCTCCCTGACCCAGCCTTTGCAGGTAAAGGTAAAGGACCCCTGGACGGTTAAGTCCAGTCAAATTCGACTATAGGTTGCGGCACTCATCTCTGCTTTCAGGCCAAGAGAGCCGAAGTTTGTCCACAGACAGCTTTCCAGGTCATGTGGCCAGCACGACTAAACCACTTCTGGTGCATGGAACACCGTGACAAGTGCCAGAGTGCACGGAAACGCTATTTACCTTCCTGTCGCAGTGGTACCCATTTGTCTACTCATGCTGGTGTGCTTTCGAATTGCTAGGTTGGCAGGAGCTGGGACAGAGCAACCGCTCACCCCGCTGTGCAGATTCGAACTGTCAACCTTTTGGCAAGCCCAGAAGGCTCGGTGGTTTGAATCACAGTGCCACCCACATCCACCTGCGCAGGAAAGCTGTGGTGAGGCTGGTGTCAGGAGGATAACTCTGATCCACTATACCAGCTGCTACGCAGCCCAGCAATGCTCCTTTCCTCAAATAACAAGTGCTGGGTGGCTCTCAAATCTCTCAATAAAACATAGACTTAGAAGTAGAACGGAAATGAATCGGTTGCTCCCTCCCACCACAATTCTCTTCAGAGGTCTCATTTTATGGCTTTTGATGGCAAATATAATATTCTCTAAATATTCTCCAGATATTAATATATTCAACGACTGTTTGAAGTACAGAACATCGGTATCTGATGCTTTGCACTAGCGTACAGAGCCAGCTTTTCTCTGCTCAAATTGAAACACTCTGAAAAGCAGTCAAACAGCTTTGCATTCTCTCGCCTGGGGGAAGCTTTGGGGTGGGGTGGCGGTGGGGGGGAGGGGGAGGAGAATGTATCTGGATTTAATACAGAGTTCACCAGTTTTTTTAAAGTTTTTTTTTCAATGCAGAATCATAACAAAAATTACAAACATTGAATCCAAAATAATACTATACAGACAAAAATCCCCGGAACATATAGAAAAAAAACAGAAAAGGGAAAGGGGAAAAAAGCAAAGGAAACAAAACTAAAATAAAGAAAAACGAAAAAGCACACATCTACAGAACAAAACCATATCATTACATACATAAACACAAATTGACTTCCTTCCTTTGTTAGAGTTCACCAGGTTTTTTAGTATTATTTTTTTATACATTTCATTAATTTTACAATCATTTTAACATTTTCAAAGCTTGACTTCCTTCCCCCTCTTTCTGCAACTCCTTAAATTTATTTTTTAATATCTTCTGCATATCCAAATTCATTTCATTTGCTCATTTAATTATCTACTTTAAATATATACTCTTATGAAGCTGCAGGTTGTTACAATAATCCTGCCAATGTTTTATCTGTTTGCAATTTACCTGTAAATATTCAACAAACCTATTCCATTCTTTTATAAAAAGAATGTTAACTTGATTTCTTATTCTTCTGGTAAGTTTCACCATTTCTGCATATTCCATAAGTTTTTGTATCCATTCTTCCTTTTCTTGGGCTTCTGCTTCTTTCCATTTTGGGGCAAGTACCATTCTTGCTGCTGTAGTAGCATACATAAATAAATTACTATACAATTTAGGTAGTTCTGTCCCTATAATTCCCAAATGAAAAGCTTCTGGGTTTTTTACAAAGGTTATTTTGAACATCCTTTTCAATTCATTATACATCATTTCCTAGTAAGCTTTAACCTTACTACGAGACCACCACATATTATAAAAAGAACCTTCTTTCTCTTTACATTTCCAACACTTGTTTGATTTAGATTTATACATTTTTGCCAGTTTACTTGGTGTTAGATACCAACAATATATCACTTTATGTAATTTTCTCTTAAACCATAACATGCTGTGAATTTTATATCCCTATTCCACATTTGTTCCCATGCTTCCATGTCTATATTATAAGCAATATCTATTGCCCAGTGTCTCTACTTTTTAAGATGCTTTCTAGGTTTGTCATCACCTTGCCAACAAAGGTCTGTATAGTAAAAGCTATGGTTTTCCCAGTAGTGATGTATGGAAGTGAGAGCTAGACCATGAAGAAGGCTGATCACCGAAGAATTGATGTTTTTGAATTATGATGCTGGAGGAAACTCTTGAGAGTCCCATGGACTGCAAGAAAATCAAACCTCTCCATTCTGAAGGAAATCAGCCCTGAGTTCTCACTGGAAGAACTGAATCCTGAAGTTGAGGCTTCAATACTTTGGCCACCTCATGAGAAGAGAAGACTCCCTGGAAAAGACCCTGATATTGGGAAAGATGGAGGGCACAAGGAGAAGGGGACAACAGAGGACAAGATGGTTGGACAGTGTTCTTGAAGCTACCAGCATGAGTTTGACCAAACTGCGGGAGGCAGTGGAAGACAGAAGTGCCTGGTGTGCTCTGGTCCATGGGGTCACGAAGAGTCAGACACGACTAAACGACTAAACAACAACAAAATTGCCCAGTGTATCATTGAGGATTTTACTTGCTCATCCTTTGTCTCCCATTCCAACACTATTTTATATATTATAGACAACACTTTTACATTCCATTCCAACAGGTCTCTCTCCAGTTGTGATATTTGTTCCCCAAACCCTCATATCCTATCTTTCTTAAATATTTCATTCAAATGGCGATATTGTAACCATGTTGTTGATTTCCCTGACAATTCCTTAAATTCTTTCAATTAATACTCTCCTCCCTCTGATAGCACCACTGTTGAGAGGCGAAGTCATTGGTGGCTGATGCCTTTGGGGAGCGGCAGGGAAGAGGCAAGGAGGGCTGACAGTAGGTGGAGCCGGAGAGCCAGTGGCAGGCAGAGCCCATTTATTCTAATGTAGTCCCCGTCCTCCTCCCTGCTTCTTCTACAAAGGGCAACACAAAAATGGAGAACGAGGAAGATGAGAGGCAGTCCTACCCCCTGGAATGATGGTAAGTAAGAATGCAGGCAGGAGAGAGGTGGCTGAGGCAGGGCCGGATTTAGGTTTGATGAGACCCTAAGATACTGAATGTAATGGTGACACCTGGGGTGGCCCCCACCCACTGCACCCCCTTCCTCCACCCCTGGGGGTGAGGAGGGCAATTCCAGCAGCAAAGGTCCAACAGTAGGACCACTTCTGGCTTGAGCCACCTGTGGATCCGCTCCAGCACTCCACTCTGATTCCAGTCCAAATCCTGCGACGACGCAGCAGCTAAAAAAATCCAATGCAATTCTGGGCTGTATCAATAGGAGTATAGCATCTAGATCAAGGGAAGTAATAGTGCCACTGTATTCGGCTCTGGTCAGACCTCACCTGGAGTACTGTGTCCAGTTCTGGGCACCACAGTTCAAGAAGGACACTGACAAACTGGAACGTGTCCAGAGGAGGGCAACCAAAATGGTCAAAGGCCTGGAAACGATGCCTTATGAGGAACAGCTAAGGGAGCTGGGCATGTTTAGCCTGGAGAAGAGGAGGTTAAGGGGTGATATGATAGCCATGTTCAAATATATAAAAGGATGTCACATAGAGGAGGGAGAAAGGTTGTTTTCTGCTGCTCCAGAGAAGCGGACACGGAGCAATGGATCCAAACTACAAGAAAGAAGATTCCACCTAAACATTAGGAAGAACTTCCTGACAGTAAGAGCTGTTCGACAGTGGAATTTGCTGCCAAGGAGTGTGGTGGAGTCTCCTTCTTTGGAGGTCTTTAAGCAGAGGCTTGACAACCATATGTCAGGAGTGCTCTGATGGTGTTTCCTGCTTAGCAGAGGGTTGGACTCGATGGCCCTTGTGGTCTCTTCCAACTCTATGATTCTATGACTCAGCTCAAACCTTTCATTCCTCTGCAGGCTAATTTTCTGCAGCATGGAGGGTCCTGCGGCAGAGGCAAGTATGGTGCACAGCGCCACAGGAACAAACTGCACAATGCCCAGGTTGCCCCACACTTCGCGCACAAAGAAGGGGCACTTTTCTGCATGGGCCACGCTTCAGCTGAACCGTTAAGCACAGGGACACAACAAAACACGGTTTGGCAGCGGTGCAAAGATATGAATGTGCCAAACACAATTTTTGCAAGGTTTCGGCATCCTTTGAATTCCCAAGGTGTTTTATTCATTTACTTCATTAAAATGATTTATTGCTTGCCCTTCATAAGCACCGATCAGGCCAGCGTGGGGTACAAGACAAAACAAACAACACCATAAACTATACACAAACATCAATAAAACAATATCCAAACTCATCGGAAAAGGAAAAAAAATACTTCAAGTCAAGGACTTGTGGGAACCTCAGAAGTGGGTGAACTGGGAAGTTGCAAAAGACACTCAGACAGGGTTGAGGGGGGAGGCAGACAGGTGATGGGATATTCTCTGTATTGTGCATTCATGATTACTAGTGTTTATGGTGCTATTGGGGCTGTCACGATTCCACTTTTAAAACATTTGGAACCTAAAAACCCATAACTTCCTGCTAAAATTCTCATAGGTTTTTGTGCAATTAATGTTCTGGGGTTTGTACAGGTCGTCCCACCGTTGTTGCACTATAGCCCTGCAAGAAAGCCATAATGTGGTAGCACTGGGGAAACCTTGCAGAACAACTAATAAAGCAGGATACAGCCACCACGAATGCATTGTGTCAAGAACACATTGCAGGACCCATCTGCAATAAAACACCAGTCTGGAGGGGCGCTCGGTCAACATGCATTTCTGGAACACAGGTGGCTTCAATCACAAATACAGAGCTGGCTGTTAGCTTGCTATATTAACCTCCTAGTTTATATCAACCTGTGTCCTCATTAGGAATGGGCAAATCTGTCCATTTTGATTCCTCTCATTTTTCCAGCTGTGTTCTCTACATTCCCACATCAGTTGATGATTATGATTATTTTTAAAGGCCTCGTGAACCGTTCAGCAGCAGGTTAGGAAGAACCTCTCCTAATATACACATTTCGTATGCACCTTTGCCTGATATACACATTTTGCAAGCAATTTCCCCTACTATAATGCCCTTTTTAATGTTATTTCCACTAATAAAGGCACACTAATATTTGCGCGCACTTTCCCCTAGTGTATGCATTTTTGTACACATTGCCTGAGTGGAGAAGTGGATTGCAAAGTCAAAGGAAGTGTGGGTTTTGAACAATGGCTGTGTTAGCATATAATAATAATAATAATAATAATAATAATAATAATAATAATAATAATAATTTATTTACTGTCCTTTATCAAAAGATCCCAGGGTGGTGTAGAGCATTAAGAACATATTTTATGGAGCATCAATGATAAAAACATAATAAAAAGCAAAATGGCAGACACCATAGTCATAATATAATCACAATAACAGTCCCCCCCCCCATCCCACAGCTTTAACAGGCCACAGATTATTTAAGGGCCATAGGCCTGGGTAAAGAGGAATGCTTTTGCCTGGTGCCTAGTGCTTTCTCCCCCTAAAAAATGTTTAAGGGTACTCTCATTCTCCTACTCACATTGAAATGAGGCCCCTCAATGAGGCCAAACCTAGATTTAGGGGTATGCATCCCCTTCGTACCCCCAGAAAAAGTAATGCTGGAGCCTAAAGACATGCAATGATGGTGGCAGATGAGAGCACTTCACAAACAGGGAACAACCACAGAAAAGGTCAGTTCTCTTGTGGCCACCCTCTGTGGGAGACCAAATGTTGGAGAAGCTTCCTGATGTAGAATAGGATGTCCCGACTTTCATTGGAGAAATGTTGGAGGGTAAAAAGGTCAAGGTAAAGGACCCCTGGATGGTTAAGTCCAGTCAAAGGTGACTATGGGATTGCGGTGCTCATCTTGCTTTCAGGCCAAAGGAGCCGGCGTTTGTCTGCAGACAGCTTTCTGGGTCATGTAGCCAGCAGGACTAAACAGCTTCTGGTACAACGGGACACCGTGATGGAAACCAGAGTGCACAAAAACGCAGTTTACCTTCCCACCGCAGCAGTACCTATTTATCTGCTCACACTGGTGTGCTTTCAAACTGCTAGGTTGGCAGGAGCTGGGACAGAGCAATGGGAGCTCACTCCATCGCGGGGATTCAAACTGCCGACCTTCTGATTGGCAAGCCCAAGAGGCTCAGTGGTTTAGACCACAGCACCACCTGCATCCTGAATAAATAAGCACAAAATCACTGATAGGTCCACCCGCCGCTGTGAAGCTCAAAGGAATGAAGATGATGCCTCCCCAGCTGTTGCCATTGGCTGTGGGTTTCTTGTGATGTCACAAAAGCACTTGGCAACTGAGTGGATATAAAGGCAGGCCAAAGGAAAAGCTCTTTTCTATTTCCAGCAGGACACACCTGGCAATGGATGTGACTTCATTACTGCCCAGGTTTCTTTCACTTGGAGGAGGCAAACTGGTGAATGGAATGAGGCAATCCTCTGGCAGTGGGATGCTATGGAGCAATAATAAGGCAAGTTTGCTTGCTTGAAGGCTGCTGGTATCTCTGATTAGAAGCTGGCGGACATCTCATGATGGAACTAACAGTAGCTTCTGGCACAATGGGACACTGTGACGGAAACCAGAGTGCATGGAAACACCGTTTACCTTCTCGCTGCAGTGGTACCTATTTATCTACTTGCACTGGTGTGCTTTTGAACTGCTAGGTTGGCAGGAGCAGGGACAGAGCAGCGGGAGCTCACTGCGTCACACGGATTCGAACCACTGACCTTCCGATCAGCAAGCCCAAGAGGCTCGGTGGTTTAGACCACAGCGCCACCTTCTCTGTTGGAGACTATGGCTTAATCAGCCTCCTTGCACTCATGCCCACTTACTTTGTCCCAGCTCTTTACTTTGGGAGAACCTAACAGACACTGAAAACTTCTAAATCTCTATATAGTGCTTTGTAGAGAAACATTGACTGCAGAACCATAGGCATTTGAAGTCCCGGCCAGATTGCGTGCTCTTCCATTATCATTGTCAGTCTGGAGTGCCTTCCCCAAAATCAATGAAGTGTGTCTGAATCAGCATCGGCATAACTCAGGAAGCCCAGACCTGGCTCTCTGCCTCCACCAGGAGCTATTATAGCCATGTTGACAGTTTAACAATCATATTGAAAACAAAATAAATGCCCTGTCCTGGCTGGAACCTAATCAGCGTTAAGATGCTACAGTAATAAGCACTTTATAAATGCCTGCGAATGGACACAGCGAAAGATCTATGCACCCGAGGATGATTAAAACAGAAGGGAGTTTAAAAACTTTCCCCTTCAGACATGGTGTTTTGCTTTGACAATCGACTTGTCAGTTTCAGTTTTGTTCCTAGTCAATTTCGCAGAAGAGATTTCAAGCCCTGCTGAATTGGATATAAATGAGAGAGGCTGTTAGCTTCTCCTGGCAATTTCGAGAGCGCAGCCTCTCTGCCATTCCCAAGTGGTAGGTTAGAAGGAAAAGATCTGAGCCAAAAGGGAAAGGAGCAGGGGGGAGGGGCAGCACTTTTGTGAAAACTTTTTTGGCAGTGGAAAAAAGCACTTTTTTTTTGGCTATGGAAGGGGATTGCTCCCGGAGACGGGGGTGTCAAAGTGTTCACCTATTCAGAATGGAGCCAGCATTGATTTTACGAAGTATTGTGCAATCATCACACTCACTGATAGGCTCTCTGATAGGCTAAGGCCATTCATGTGACTTCCCAGGAAGGAGACCAAAAGATTGTGATGACAGTAGGGAGCAAAAAGCTGGGTTCTCCAGTACATATTCACAGATCATATTATTGGCAAAACCTATTGGTGTTTCGCAACTTTCCGACTAGTTGCAGGATCTTAGCCAGACCTAGCAGATGTGAGAAGTTACTTACGTGGACTTACAATGAGACAAGGAGACACCGAGATAAGGTCTATTACTTCCCTTTTATTATAACGCGTTTGCAAAGGCGGGCTCCCCGTCCCAGGGTGGTACGAAGAGCCCCGAACAATGGACGGGCAAGAGTATTTATCCCTATTGCTGCCGCCCCTCTTCGAGGCTTGGCTTACAATCTATCTAATCATTATAAGACATGGTACTAATACATCATCCATTCTACACTCTCTAAACCTAACCTTATTTAGAGACTCTTTCTACTTCCTTATCTTGTTGACCTGGCTCCCCTGCAGCCGAACCCAACGCTGGAATTTACAACAGCCCAACGCTGGAATTTACAACTGAGTTCGAGGCACACCTGTTTTACTCCTTCTCACAATCCCCCCTCTTTTTGTATCTTGTCTCGAACTCACATAATAATTCTTGGGCTGCTATTTCTGCTTCCTCATCTGATGTGGGTACTGAGGCATATTGCATCTTCATAAAATATGTGGATACCTTCCGTTCTGCTAGGAGGGACAAAGAATTATTGATAGTTCTAACGAAGATTGGCAAAATGCATGGAATTAAAACGCATCCTGCCGCAATTAACCCAATTAGGGCCACTATGGCCTGCAGACCAGGTAATTTAGGGAACCATGAACCAAACATATCCTTAAGGTTGCCAATACACATGAGCCGACCCAATTTAAAGGTAACCTATTGTAAGCATAGCTCTCACAAGCCCAGTAAAACCCATCGGGGGTTGTCCATTCTAGCATTCTGTTCTCCGGATCTAGGAGAAAGCTCATATTGGTAATATTTCCGAGGGGAGAGGGCCAAGTTTTATTATTATCCCCTTGACTCCACCACTGTTTGTCCTCCCATTGTCCTATACAAGGGAGTGTCCCCACATGCGTTCCATTTATTCGGCTGGTGTTCCTGGTGAAGCATTCTGTCCCAACTAGGTGATTAGAGATTTGCCATACCTCGTTACCCAAATGCTTATAAGTGTAATTGTTTTGTGTTTTATATACCTCCGTATAGTTTACTTCATGAGCCACCCATGGCCACTGATCCCCCATATTTGTTCCTCCACATACAAAACAATTTTTCACCGTTAATTCCTTGGCTATAGTCTCAGCTAAACTCAGGAACATATTATGGGCTTTAGGGGGTAGGGGAAGGGTATTTAAATGCTGTACTTCTTCCTCAAAATCTTCGAATACTGATATGGGTTGTCTCGTTACCTTAGTTGTGTGTATTTGTATGATGAGATATCCATAGGGATCTTTTCCAGTTCTATCAATGCCTATACCTATGTGCACAAATTTAGGCGAAGTAGAAGGTCTCTCGCTCGCCCATAGACATACTGGGTTGCATTTTCCTGTGGAGCAGTCGGTGGAGGCAGCTCCCCTAGTGAGATTTATTCCCTTAGGGCCTCTATAGGTGGGCTGCTTATTAACTCCCTCTGTGTACCAATAATTATATACCCCGGCCCCAGCCCCCACGTTGCTTCCTTTTATTCTCTGGAAAAGGTACTTTCTTTCCTGTAAATATGATTGTTCCCATCCACGATTTCCACACCAGACCCCTGCCCCTCCATTTGGGCCCTGTCCTTTATCTATTGCGATACAAGCATCAAAACAGACCATAATCCTGCCCTCTCCCCTTGTTGTATTATGTGCTATATAACCCTGTCGGTTTTGGGCCAAGGAACACATACTTCTCCCCTCACCAGCTTGATTAGCGGTTCCGCCCTTATATCCGTAAACATATATACTGGAAGTTATGGGTCCCACCGCCAGGGGTTCATAGCATTCCGTCTTATTTCCTTTTACCTTACATCTATAATATTGAGTTTGGTTGTGAACACAAGGATCTAACTGTTGAACACATTCTGGGGCTATATTATAATACATTAGGGTCTGTGTGATTCTATTGCCTGTTCGGGTTGTCTGGATGCATTCGGTGCACTGGGGTTCCGATTGGGTTGCCCATGAAGTGGCCCATCCTATTAATACTATTCCTAATACTTGCCAGTTACCTTTCATGTGTGGGGTTCAAATAGATTAAAGCTTGCCTCACCGTTGGGGTTTCTGCTAATTGGCACGTTACCTCCCCTCCTAATTTCACTTCACAATATTGGAGTATAACGTCCTCTATAAAGATGATGCTGCACCTTTCAGTACAATGCAGAAAGTAAAACCACTCGAATCTAAACCAGCAGAAACTTAAATCCGCAAACTACTGTTTTATAAGTAAGTAAATAAGAATGAATTTAAAAATCCTAACATGGAATGTAAACGGTGTGAACGATAAAGTGAAAAGGAATAAAGTTGTAAATGTTTTGAAAAAGAAAAAATTGGATATAATCTGTATACAAGAGACTCACGTAGCCAAAAAACATAATCGGGTATTAACAAATAGGAATTTAGGAATGGAATTTATAAGTTCCACGGCAGAGAAAAAAAAAGGAGTGGTAACATATGTTAAAGAAAAATGGGAACCTAAACTGATTTATAAAGACGAAGAAGGAAGGATATTGGGGGTACAAATCAGCTTCCAGGGGGAAAAAATTAATGTGGTAAACATATATGCCCCAAACTCAAACAAACCAGAGTTCTTTAAGAAACTAGAACAAGTTTTAATAGAATTAGAAAACAACAGGACGATACTGCTTGGAGATTTCAATGCTGTGCCAATCCCAGAAATTGACAGACAAACAGAAAAGGGGAAAAAGAACCAAGGGAAGCTGCCAAAGTCTTTCCAAGATTTGGAAGAAAATATGGATTTAATAGACATCTGGAGACATAAACATCCAATAGAAAAGCAGTTTACCTTCTTTTCAGAAGTACATAAGAGTTGGGGTAGAATAGACCAAATTTGGACGTCAAGAGAACTCTCCTTAAGAGCTACGAAATGTGAAATCCATCCGAGAACTCTTTCAGACCACAACTCAGTGACACTGGAAATAAAAAGTGAACTACAAGGAGGTTTTAGATGGAGACTAAATGAACAACTTTTAGAGGACGAGGAAGTCATTGAGAAAGCTAAAGTCACCTTAAAAGACTACTTCGAATTGAATCTTAACACAGGAGTTAGTTCAGAAATAACCTGGGACGCCAGCAAGGCGGTGCTGAGAGGCTTCTTCATTCAGCAGAACAGTTACAAAAAGAAACTAAGGCAACAAAAGAAAGAAGAGATCCTAAGTCAGATAAGGCAGTCAGAGAAAAAACTGACAGAGAACCCAAAAGACATGCAAAGTATGCAAGTAATTAAAATATTACAGACACAATATTCGATGCTAATGAATCAAGAAATTGAATGGAAAATCAGGTTAATGAGGCAAAGATATTTTGAATCAGCCAACAAAACTGGAAAACTATTAGCTTGGCAACTGAGGAAAAGACAAAAACAAAGTGTGATAAACAAAATAAAAGTAGAAGAAGAAACAATAGAAGACCCAAAAAAGATACAAAAAATCTTTCTGGAGTTCTACGAAGGGTTATATAAAAAAGGAGAGGAGGATACAATACTAATAGAAAAATATCTAGAGAACTGTAAAGGGAAGACGTTAACGGCTGAAGAGAAAATACAATTAAACAAACCCATAAATATAGAGGAGACTCAGAATGCAATCAAAAGAATGAAATTGGGGAAGACTCCGGGCCCGGATGGCCTATCGGCAAAATACTATAAAGTCCTAGGAAGCCAACTTGCGCCAATCCTCTGTGAGGTAATGAATAACATTTTAAAGGATGGGAAAATACCGGGGTCATGGCGGGAGGCATTCATAACCTTAATTCCAAAATCGGACACTGACAAATTAAATATTAAAAATTATAGGCCAATATCCTTACTAAATAATGATTATAAAATATTTGCTGATATAATGGCAAACAGATTGAAACAACATCTAACGGATTTAATTCATAAGGATCAGGCCGGGTTTCTGCCGAACAGGTTCCTGAAAGACAATGTTAGACATGTCATAAATGTAATTGAGTATCTGGAGGTTAATAACAATGTACCGGCAGTACTGATGTTTGTGGATGCTGAAAAGGCGTTCGACAATGTATCATGGACGTTTATGATAAAATGTTTGGAGAGGGCGGGGATAGAGGGCGACTTCCTGAAAGGAATACAAGCTATATACTCTACTCAATCGGCTAAACTGATAATAAATAATAACCTGACAAACCAATTCAAGATAGAAAAGGGAACAAGACAGGGTTGCCCTCTCTCCCCGCTTCTATTCATTATGGTCTTAGAAATATTGGCGAATAAAATTAGAACCTCATCTGAGATACGAGGAATTAGAATAGGACCGAAGGAATTTAAGCTAAAGGCCTACGCAGATGACCTGATATTATCCTTGGAAGAACCTCAAGAGAGTATTGGCAAAGCGTTAGAGATCCTGGAAGAATACGGCAAGTTATCCGGCTTTAAACTAAACAAATTGAAGACAAAAATGCTGACAAAAAATCTGAAAAGTGAAGAAAAAGAAGAACTAGAAAGAAAACACGGAATAAAAATTGCAAAAAAAATAAAATATTTAGGAATCTGGCTCACATCAAAAAATATAAACCTAATTGAAGATAATTACTCGGTAGTTTGGAAAGAGATCAAAAGAGACTTCGATGTCTGGAATAGAGTCAATTTATCGTGGCTGGGTAGGATGGAGGCGATAAAGATGGTCGTGCTTCCTAAGATGTTGTTCCTTTTCCAAAACATCCCAATAATTAGGGGGTCTAAACTGTTTAAAGATTGGCAACGGACGCTCTCCAGATTCATCTGGCAGGGCAGAAGACCAAGGATTAGATTTAAAATTCTTACGGACCGGAAGGAAAGAGGGGGCTTCGCTGTTCCGAACTTAAAGTTGTACCATGAGGCCGCATGTTTATGCTGGGTCAAAGATTGGATCACGCTAAAAAATAGCGACTTATTGGACCTGGAAGGGGCGGATAATAGATATGGCTGGCATGCCTATCTATGGCAGAGCAAGGGGAAGGTGCATAGGGGATTTTCGAGTCACATCATTAGAGGCCCCTTGTATGAAGCCTGGGAAAGGAATAAAAAACTACTGGAATGGCGAACCCCCTGGTGGCTGTCCCCAATCAATATTATAACAACTATAAATATAAATATGGGAGTAGAGAATTTAACATATGAGGACCTATTGGTAAGATCGGAAGACACGTGGAAATTAAGACCGTACGAGGAACTGAAGGGAAAACTGACAGTTTGGCTACAATACCATCAAATCAATGCCCTATGGGCGGAAGATAAAAAAATTGGAATGAATGAAAAAAAATCGAAATTCCAGATTGAAATAATTGAAGGTGATTCTAAATTATTATCTAAAATGTACAACATATTATTGGAGTGGGACACAAAAGATGAGGAGATCAAAGAAGTCATGGTCAAATGGGCAATAGATATAGGACATAGCATAGCCTACGAGCAGTGGTCAAAACTGTGGGAGAAGGGAATAAAATTCACGGCGTGTGCCGCAATCAGGGAAAATATAGAAAAGATGATCCACAGATGGTATTTAACACCAGAAAAACTGAACAGGATATACAAGATCGGTAGCGGGGTCTGCTGGAGGTGTAAAGTAAAGGAGGGTAATTTCATGCATATGTGGTGGGCCTGCGAGGAAATTAAAAAATTCTGGGATACTATATACAACGAGTTAAAAAAAATATTAAAATACACTTTCCCAAAAAGACCAGAGGCCTTCCTATTAGGCATCATAGGAGAGGAGATAAGGAAAGAAGACGTAGTTTTGTTCCAGTACTCAACAGCAGCGGCCAGATTGCTAATTGCTCAAAAATGGAAAGGCACGAGCACCCCAACGATGATGGAATGGCAAAATAAACTATATGACTTCTTTGAATTGGCAAACATGACGCAGAAAATCAGAAACCAAAAAAATACAAAGTTAAGGGACGATTGGGCTAAATTCATGACATACATAGAAAGAAATTATGAAAACATACCAACTATAGTAGGTTTATTATAAAACTTTCGATGTTTCAAGTTATTAAACTACAACAGCTGTAAAAATGGAATTTTGTAAAAATTAGGAATCCGGAATCAAGAGGGATGGAAGTTGAACTGTAAATGTAATGTGCTATGTTGTCTTGTTTTTTCTCTATTTTTTCTCTCTTTTTTACTTTTTACTCTTTTTTCTTTTTCTTTCACATCTATTCATTTTGTCATGTGTATGCATCAAACGAAACTTAATAAAAAGAATTTAAAAAAAAAATACAATGCACACACTGCACACACCCTTCGCAATGTTGACAGCAACAGCACTCGAAAAAACACACACAGGTACAAAACAAACACATCACAGTCTAGGTGCGCCCTTCTGGATCCCGGTTCCTGATTTGGTAAGCGTAACTTTCAGCGGATTATTTGGACTAGTCACTGCTGTCCAATTTTCAGGTGGAGCTCTTTTCACCCGGTGGTAATGGGTCCATCCATGCTCTCTGGTCCGTACTGCTGATTCGGTTGTGAGCAGGACCTGGTATGGGCCTTCCCAACTCGGGCTGAGTTTCTCCGTCCGCCAAGCCTTTATCAGGACCAGGTCTCCGGGCTGAAAGGTGTGCTGTTGCTCCAGGAGCGGGGGCTGCTGTGCTAGTATGCCTTGTCTGTGGAAAGATAACAGAGACTGGGACAGTGACTGCAAATATTTCCTGATAAACTGATCCCTGAACTCGATTTGAGGGTTTCCTAACACTGCCAGATATGGGTGACCCATCATCATCTCAAAAGGGGACAGATCGGTGTCTTTCCGGGGAGCCACCCTCATCCTTAATAGTGCCAAAGGGAGATTTTTCGTCCAAGGCAGCCCATTTTCAAGATATAACTTAGTCAAATGTTTTTTATTTCCCCATTCGCCCGTTCCACCTTTCCGCTGCTCTCAGGGTGCCAGGACGTGTGGAAACTCCACATGATCCCCACAGCTCTCATTACCTCCTGCATTGCTTTTTGGGTGAAATGAGTTCCCCTATCAGAGTCTATGACTTCTATTATTCCATACCGACTTCTGCCCCCCTCTTTCTGGCAGTTCGGTAAAATCTACCTGTACTCTCTGGAAGGGCCATACCGCTAGAGGCCGCCCACCCCTTTCAGTTTTCCTTGCCCGGGCTTTGTTAACCTTTTGACATATCAGACACTTCCATGCGATGGCATGCGCCATCGGCCACATGTCTCTACTCCAATACACTGACTTCACCAAATTCACCATTCCCTCCGTGCCTAAATGACTTCCTTCATGTATTTTCTCCAATATATTTAACATAGTTGATTTTGGAAGGACCATTTGCTTTTCCGGAGTCTCCCAACTTTCTCCTTTTCTTTCCCATCCCTCCTTTTCCATCTATTCTTTCTCCTTTTGAGTGAACACTAAATCTTTTACATCCTGCGGGTCAATCACAGGTACTTGCAGGACACATTGTTTAAATATTTCCTTCCTTGGTTCCCCCTCCGCCTTTATGAAGCCCCTTTCTCTCCAGGTCCGACCGAAAGTATGCACCGCTCCCCATGCATATCTTGAGTCAGTCCAGATTGTCACATCTAACCCGGTTGCCAATTCCAGGGCTCGGGTTAGCGCCATTACTTCACATTTCTGGGCTGACCACGTGCTAGGGAGGGCCCCACTCTCTATCGTCTCCCCGTCTTCCTTGACCACTGCGTATCCCGACCTTCTTTTTCCTTCCCTCACATGACTAGATCCATCTACGAACCATCTTTCCCCTTCCGTTAGAGGTACCTCGCTTAGATCTTCCCTAACTTTGGCCATTAATTCTATATCTTTAAGGCAATCATGCTCCTCTAGTTCCCATTCTTGCCGCTCCCCTCTTAGGAATTCCGCTGGATTCAAATTTCTATCTGTCCCTATGGTTATATCATTTCCAGTTCTGAGTATCCCTTCATATTGCACTAGGCGCCTGTCCGTCATCCAGGTGGGTGCAGCACCTGTCAGTACTGCGCCTATCTGATGAGGGCTGTGCACTATCAGTGCTCCCCCAAAGGTCAATTTCCTGCTTTCCAATACTAATTCGGCCGCTGCAGCCACCGCTTGAATGCACGCCGGCCATCCTCTAACCACTGGTTCTAAGGTTGCGCTTAGATAAGCTACTGGCTGATATCGCCCCCCTCTTTTCTGAGCCAGGACTCCTACTGCCGTCTGAGCAGCCACTGTCACATACAAGTGGAACGGCTGCTGTAGATTTGGCAGGGCCAGAGCCGGACTAGTTATTAAAGTTTTCTTAATTTCTTCCCACCTGGCCTTATCTTCCTCGTCCCATTGCACCTCCTCTTGTTTTCCTGTCAGTTTCCTATTCAAAAACTGAGTCAACTTTGAATACTGATCTATCCACAATCTGCAATATCCCAATAATCCTAACATTCTTCTTACATCAGTTTTATCTTTAGGTGGTCGTAGTTCCATGATCCCTTTTACTCTATTTGGGTCTAATTGCCTGGTTCCCCCAAGCCAACAAAACCTGTCCCAAAGGACTATTTGGATCTATGGGGTCTTTTGTTCCATTGCTGGGGCCCCTTTTACATGTACTCTGATTCTTTCCCATACTCTATTATGTCTCGTTCTCATTCACTCACACAATCACGCGGAATCGCCTGGCCGTTTCCCTCGCGGGAGAACGGAACCGCAAGCTAATCCTCCCGCCGGGGTCCCAGGCCCCCCGGTCCACACTCACGCGTCCGTTTGGAACCTCTCTTTCATACAGAGACCACACACCAACAACACCCAATATTCCCCTTCCCAGGGATATATTACCAAGATACTCACCCCCTTCAGTCTAGTGCCTCCTTCTCGGTGGCTGGTAAACTGGCAGGCGTCCCTGCAGGGCGAGGCAGTCCCCGACTGCGGCGGTCCCAGACCACCAGTCTTTCAGAATATCTTAAATCGGTTCTCCGTCGTTTCAGCTCCCGGAACCTGTCACCGCGGGCCCTGAGCAACAGATCTCTCCGAAAGTCGGAGTGCCGGCTGATCCGTTCCCCAGCCCCCGCCGAGCAGGTCGTCGAGAGCCCCACGTCGTTGGGCGCCAAAAATTGTGAGAAGTTACTTACGTGGACTTACAATGAGACAAGGAGACACCGAGATAAGGTCTATTACTTCCCTTTTATTATAACGCGTTTGCAAAGGCGGGCTCCCCGTCCCAGGGTGGTACGAAGAGCCCCGAACAATGGACGGGCAAGAGTATTTATCCCTATTGCTGCCGCCCCTCTTCGAGGCTTGGCTTACAATCTATCTAATCATTATAAGACATGGTACTAATACATCATCCATTCTACACTCTCTAAACCTAACCTTATTTAGAGACTCTTTCTACTTCCTTATCTTGTTGACCTGGCTCCCCTGCAGCCGAACCCAACGCTGGAATTTACAACAGCCCAACGCTGGAATTTACAACTGAGTTCGAGGCACACCTGTTTTACTCCTTCTCACACAGAGTACACGCAGAATCCACGGAAGCAATTGGCGACTTGGCTGCAGACAGGATAGATGAAGCAGGAACCAGGAACTTGTAGTTAGGTGTTTATTATAAACAGTGGACTATTTACAGGAAAAGAACACAGATCTTATGCTAGCTCTCTCTGACACGACTCACAACTCCTACATTGACACACTGAACCACTGAACTCCCAGCGCTGAACTAACAGTTAATAGGCCATTAATTATCACTCCCTTGAGAGTGATAATCAGGGAGCTGTCTCCATGTCTCTGTTATCACCAGGCAGACTCACTCCTTCAGATTGCCTTCTGGCTGGCTGCCAAACTTTAATTGATTCTGTGTGAGTAGCTGCACGTACACAGTTTCCCAACACATTACCTCTAAGTGCCCTGGAAAAAAGGGACATCCCATTTTTGGACATGAGATCGTGGCGACAATTTTGGGTGCCACGATCTCTCTCGCTGCACTCTCCTCCCCTCTCAAAAAAGTGGGGGTTTTTTGGGGGGGTGAGAGTGAGGCATGGGTCACGTGACTTGCCTAGGAGCATGTCCCAGAAGACTCTTGCCCCAGTTTTGGGTCTCCAAAAGTTGGACCTTATGACGTATTAGGAGGAATTCAGTATCACCCTCTTCTGATCATTCTGCCAGGGCAAACATTTCCACTTTCCAGATGGAATTATCTCCCTCTCCTTCCCTGTCCAAGGGTTCTCCTGACCCTCCAGAGCAGATTTGGGTTATGCAGAGAGAATATATGGGGGTACAAATGGTGAAAAGATCCATTGCACCATCAGGAGTCCTTGCGCTGGCTTCCAGTTAGCTGGATATGGGCCATTACTTTCATCCTAAAAAAATAATAAACAAGTGTATATTTGCTTTAATCTGTCAGTCATAGTGGGATGGGCCTTGTGAGTGAGTAGCCAGAATACCAAGTGGGGCTTGGATATATAATATAAATAAATAAATATTTTTTTATTTATACCCTGCCCTTCCCGGTTCAGAAAACCAAACAAATTAAAAACACTTAATTGATGCAACAAAAAACAGCATAAAATACAGTATAAAACGTGAATAACAATAAATTCAGAATTCAAAATCAATTTAGGGGGGAAATCCATCCAATAAAAATTAGATGATCACCAGGGCTAGCTGGCTAAATTAGTCCTATTTGGGCCAGCGAGGAGACCAGGGGAGAATTAGCTGTGGGATCCCAGAGCGGGTAATCTTCATAAAGAGGGGAGGGGGAGGGAAGGAAGGGGAATAAAAGATCAGGCTAAGTTCAAATAGAAAGCCAGGCGGAATAGCTCTGTCTTACAGGCCCTGCGGAAGGAAGTTAAATCCTGCAGGGCCTTGGTCTCATGGGACATAGCATTCCACCAGGTTGGAGCCATCACTGAGAAGGCCCTGGCCCTGGTGGAGGATAGTCTGACTTCCTTAGGGCCCGGGACCTCTAAACTATGGTTATTCATTGACCTTAAGGTCCTCTGTGGGGCATACCAGCAGAGGCGGTCCCATAAATACGAGGGCCCTAAGCCACTCTTATAAAGTGATATAAGAGAATTTGAAGACATTTCACTTTGAGAGGAGGGAATGCAGCTGAGGCATTGATTCTGAATAGGGATATGCAAGAACCGTCCCAGGAAATTTCACTGGTCTCTGCAGAATTCTTTTTTGTCCCCTTCAACATTCCTCTAGAGTAGGAAGCAGAAAGCTCCTAATTCTATTCCGGACACCACAATTTAAGATATTGACAAGCTGGAGTGTGTGCAGATGAGGGCAACCAGGATGATTAAGGGTCTGGAAACTAAGCCTTAGAAGGAGAACTTGAAGGAGCCGGGTATGTTTAGCCTAGAAAAGAGGAGACTGAGAGGAGATATGATAGCCATCTTCAAGTACAGTGGTACCTCGGGTTAAGAACTTAATTCATTCTGGAGGTCCGTTCTTAACCTGAAACTGTTCTTAAACTGAAGCACCACTTTAGCTAAAGGGGCCTCCTGCTGCTGCCGTGCTGCCAGAGCACGATTTCTGTTCTCATCCTGAAGCAAAGTTCTTAACCAGAGGTACTATTACTTGGTTAGCAGAGTCTGTAACCTGAGGCATCTGTAACCTGAAGCATCTGTAACCCGAGGTACCACTGTATCTTAAGGGCGTCCCATGGAAGAGGGAATGTGCTTGTTTTCTGAGAGCCAGTGTGGTGTAGTGATTAAGAGCGGTAGACTCGTAATCTGGTGAACCGGGTTCGCTCCCCGCTCCTCCACATGCAGCTGCTGGGTGACCTTGGGCTAATCACACTTCTCTGAAGTCTCTCAGCCTCACTCACCTCACAGAGTGTTTGTTGTGGGGGAGGAAGGGAAAAGGAGGTTGTTAGCTGCTTTGAGACTCCTTAGGGTAGTGGTAAAGCGGGATATCAAATCCAAACTCTTCTTCTTCTTCCTGCTCTGGAGGGTAGGACCTGAACCAATGGCTTCAAGTTACAAGAAAGGAGATTCCGACTAAAAATTTGGAAAAACTTTCTGACAGTAAGAGCTGTTCGGCAGTGGAACAAATGCCCACGAGAGGCAGTGGGCTTTCCTACCTCGAAGGTTTTAAGCAGAGGTTGGCTGGCCATCTGTCATGGATGCTTGAGCTGAGTTCCTGCATTTCAGGGGGGGGGGTAGACTTGGCTTCCTTCCCACTCTAAGATTCTATGATTCTGTGAAATCCAACTTTCAAAATATCCTGCTGAGTGTATTTGAATCTGTGAACCTACAACAGTAGGAGAGGGCTTGAGAGATGCTTTTCTCCCCATGGCATACACATGCATTTATTCTGCTCCTGATCAAATAGGGTTTGCAGGTTTTTGAAATTATACAACCACCTGAAATGCTGTATACCAGAGGCAAAAGCTAGATGAGTCTGCACATTGCCAGCACTGCCTTCAAGTTTCTCTCCAGGAGAAATAAAGAAATGATTAAGGTAAAGGTTTGGATTGTGTTTCTTCTTTGATGAGCTGCTTCACCTGCACCTGACTCCAATTCACTCCTAGCCTCTTTTTTAAAAACACTTGTCTTCTTCTCCTGCCAAAACGACTGCTCCATAACAAGTGCCCTTCTTAAGCAGCAACCAATCTGCTTGATACTTAAGCGGGGATTTCCGAAGGTGACTTTAGATTAGTTCATGAAAGAGCCCACTAGGTGGCAGTATGTGGTCCCATTTTTGTCACCTCCGAAATGTTGATTTAAAACCTATCCTTGGAATGATTTTGATCCTTCCGCTGAGAACAGCCCAGAAGCTCCCTACCTTACCCACCTTTTGCTGTTTGTAGGAGCATTTTTCAATGCCAATTTCCCACTAACTTCCCCACTTTATTGGGCTGCAAACATCATTTGATGCTGCAGTGAACCTTTTTAAAAATAAGAATATGAGAAAGCCACATTCACACTGCTGATCTCTCTTACACTCCTACTCAGCTGCCTTTTTTAGGGTTCTTCCACATGAATGAGTTGGCAGGTGATTGGCACTATGAGCTGGAGGAGCCCACACTTTCCAAGGGGAATCCACGTTCCTGTTGCAAACAGGACTAACGGACGAGCTACAGCTCCCATCTTGCCAAATGGAGCTCTAAACAACATTGGAATTACCGTATTTTTCGCCCTATAAGACACACTTTTCCCCCTCCAAAAATGAAGGGGAAATCTGGGTGCGTCCTATGGGGCAAATGCAGGCTTTCGCTGGAGCGTGGAGAGCGAGAGGGGTCGGTGCACACCGACCCCTCTCACTCTCCAGGCTTCAGGAAGATATCCGCAGCCTAGGCAGCCCTGCGGGAGTTCCCCACAGGGCTCCCCACGCTGCGGATAGCAGCCTGTCACCCGGCGGGCAGGGCGCCCTGAAGCAGAGCACCCGCGTGCCGGACAGACATCCGCAGTGTGGTGAGCCCTGCAGGAGCTCCCCACAGGGCTCCCCACGCTGCGGATAGCAGCCTGCTTCCCTGGAGCAGAGCGCCCCTCACGTCGGGCAGACATTGGCCAGCCCCACAAGCTCGGGGGACAACAGGGAGGCACAGCGCCGCCATCCCGCTGTTCCTCGACCTGGTTCGGTTTCCCCGACCTGCTTGGGGGGGGGAAAATAAAGGGGGGGAAATTCCTTTATTTCCCCCCAAAAAAACTAGGTGCGTCCTATGGGACGGAGCGTCCTATAGGACGAAAAATACGGTAGGTCTTTCCAATGAGGTCTTTCCTGTTTTGAAGGCTAAATTCCTGCTAGCAGTGCACCTGGAAGCAACACCTGGAAAGGAAAGCAGAGCACCCCACGCTTCGGGCAGACATCGGGCAGCCCCACAAGCTTGGGGGACAGCGGGGAGGTGGAGCACCGCCATCCCGCTGTTCCCCAACCTGGTTTGGATTCCCCAACCTGGTTTGGGGGGGGGGAATAAAGGGATTTTTCCCCCTTTATTTCCCCCCCAAAAAACTAGGTGTGTCCTATGGGCCGGTGCGTCCTATGGGACGAAAAATACGGTACATTCTAGTATGAAACACTACATGCTGGAATAATTGAGGGAAATGCCTTGAGCAATAGCCTGATGCACAGAAATTAAACTGCATGCCCAGCATCAGCACTCAACACCCTCAGGCAGATGGCAGTGTCCCAACACAGCAACAGAGCCCTCCAATGGGGATACCTGCCATGGGCTTACCTAGCAGCATCAGAATGGGTGGCCATCTTCGTTTCCCACAATGCTCTTCACATTGCATTGTTCCAGGGCATTGTGGGAAATTTAAGTGGACTCTCTATCGCTTTTGCCACAAGCGGGTGGTGCTGTGGTCTAAACCACAGAGCCTTGGGCTTGCCGATCAGAAGGTTGGCGGTTTGAATCCACCCGGCGGGGTGAGCTCCCGTTGCTCGGTCCCTGCTCCTGCCAACCTAGCAATTTGAAAGCATGTCAAAGTGCAAGTAGATAAATAGGTAATGCTCCGGCGGGAAGGCAAACGGCGTTTCCATGCGCTGCTCTGGTTCACCAGAAGCGGCTTAGTCATGCTGGCCACATGACCCAGAAAAGCTGTCTGCAGATAAATGCTGGCTCCCTCGCCCAGTAAAGCGAGATGAGCTCCGCAACCCCAGAGTCGTCCCCAACTGGACTTAACAGTCAGGGGTCCCTTTACCTTTACCTTTAAACCTGACATAGGAGAGGACCCACTCAAACCTGCGGCTGGCTCTGGAGTTAGAAAGATTTGCCAGCTAAAAGGAAATGCAAGTCAACCACGCATCCAGCTGCCTCTCTTCTCCATATAAGATAGCTTCCCTGGTGACAGTCCGAGATATTTTGCGGGATGAAGTAGAGCAGCAAAGGCCAGCCCATTCCCCCAAATCAGATTGCATGGTATCTAAGTCCATTTATTCCGGCCTTGGGGCAGAAAATCCCACAAATATGTCACTCTGACAGTAAAAACACAATAAATTAAAGGATTAGCCAACTGCTGCTGTTTTATCATGACACACACACCCAAATCTCTGCCCAATAGTAGAGCTGGCCCATGAATATTGGGAACCACTATGGCCTGGTTCATTTCTGCCCCATGAGAATATCCAGGAGCACATGGAGTCATGTTTCTAACAAACAGAGACGCTACGTGGGACGCTGTACAGTCGTACCTCGGAAGTCGAACAGAATCCATTCCGGAAGCCCGTTCGACTTCCAAAACGTTTGGAAACCAAAGCGCAGCTTCTGATTGGCTGCAGGAAGCTCCTGCAGCCAATCAGAAGCCAGGGAAGCCCTGTCGGACGTTCAGCTTCCAAAAATAGTTTGCAAACCGGAACAGTCATTTCCGGGCTTACGGCGTTCGGGACTGCTAGGTTGGCAGGAGCAGGGACCGAGCAACGGGAGCTCACCCCGTTGCGGGGATTCAAACCACCAACCTTCTGATTGGCAAGTCCTAGGCTCTGTGGTTTAACCCACAGCGCCACCCGCGTCGCCTGTAACCCGAGGTACCACTGTAATAATAATAATAATGGGTGTACCCTGGCAATGGAGCAAGGGAGACCTTGCTCTGGACCACTTCCTGACCAGCTACATGGACATGGCCCGGCAGTCGACTACTGCAGCAAAGAATCACAGAATTGTAGTGCTGGAGGGGACCACAAGGATCCTCTAGTCCAACCCCCTGCAATGCAGCAATCTCGGCTAAACTACCCATGGCAGATGGCATGGGCAGCAGGAGTCCCATGTGGGACCCTGGTGCGCCTAAAGCCCTCTTGGGAGGCTTTGCACTATGCGGCAAGCTGGCCAGGCCCCCAGCGCCACAATTATTCACAAAGCACACTCTTCCAGGAGGCAGGGTTACCAGGAGGCCACGGCATGCCGATAAGGCTGTGATATACGGTGCAGCTGATAAGAAACGCTGTCCTTAATTGGCCTAGATTGCCTGTATCATTGCCCGCCGAGATGAGTGTTGCCGTGTTTTTACACGCCGCTGTAACACGCTGTCTGCTTCCGCCCGCACGCCCCTAAATCAACTCAGAAATATGCACACAGCCGCTCCCCCCCCCCCGGGCTGTCAGGCATATTGCTTGGCCGTGACGCTCATCAGAGAGCGAGGCATGGGTTTCGAGCTCCAGCCACCCACCCACCCATTTCTTCGGCAGTGCAGAGAAGGGGGACAGGGCCCAGCAGGGTCCCATCTGTACCCAAGCCTTCTGGGGCTGTATGCAAGAAGAGTGTGGGTGGAAGTTGGGGGGGCAGGAGCAGGGGGGGAGCAAGAAAAGGTTGCTGCTTTGGTTAGGGGCTGGGGAGAAACCCATATTTCCTTTAAAGGACAAACATACCTAATTTGCAGTTTCTGAAACAATACGTGAACTGAGAAACACAGCCATCCTTTGAAATTCAGTCCTCTCTCCGCGTTGCCAAGAATTGCACTTCAGTTAAAAAGTGCGTATACCAGGAGGAGGTTGGCATACTGGGAGGGGGCACATGCACCCATAGAAAACTTTTTCAGTCACCTAGATTGAGGGGGAAAAGAAACTCAAGATGCAATGGCCTAATTCACCAAGTCACAGTTCTAAAAAACATCCTAAAATATTTAAATATGGCTTTTATGCACAATACCTCCTCTTAGGAATCCACACTTGGTTTGTAAGATTTTCTTGGGTTTATTTAAGCCTAACCATGAACTGGACCATAAAGAAGGCTGATCGCCGAAGAATTGATGCTTTTGAATTATGGTGCTGGAGGAGACTCTTGAGAGTCCCATGGACTGCAAGAAGATCAAACCTGTCCATTCTGAAGGAAATCAGCCCTGAGTGCTCACTGGAAGGACAGATCCTGAAGCTGAGGCTCCAATACTTTGGCCACCTCATGAGAAGAGAAGACACCCTGGAAAAGACCCTGGTGTTGGGAAAGATTGAGGACACAAGGAGAAGAACACAACAGAGGATGAGATGTTTGGACAGTGTTCTCGAAGCTACCAGCATAAGTTTGACCAAACTGCAGGAGGCAGTGGAAAACAGGAGTGCCTGGCGTGCTCTGGTCCAGGGGGTCACGAAGAATCGGACACAACGACTAAACAACAACATGAACTGAAGGGATTTTGAAGCCATAGGCTCATGTGAGCCCTGTCAGTGTTTGCTCCTCACAGCAACTATAGACAAGAGAATGACCACTCCCCACATTAAATGGGGGGCGCCCTTTGCATGGTCACGCGCAGCCCCCTAGACCCTATGCGGCACCATTAGCACAGGCTTGGCTTCACCTTCTCCAGGTGGGATACCTGGAGGTCTCCGCCTACCTCAGCCAGTTGCCTAATCCCGCCTGGGGAGGTGTTGCCAGGGTGATCAGGCCAGGTAGGGGGAGGAACCACCCTGCCCACACAATAGGGGGAGGATCTTACCTGCGAAGCATCAGTTGGCTCCAGAGCTTCTCCCACCCTACCCACCCTCAGTTAAGACTTCTTTTGCAGGTTAACCGTTTCTCCACAGGTATGCGGGCAGTGCTACGTCAAGGTTGCTGTTGAAGGGCCGGAAAGGAATTCTCCTGCATTGGCAGGTTTGCCTTCCCCAAAGCAAAACATTACAACTTTGGTGGTATCAGGCCTTGGCCGGAATCCTTTAGTCTATCTTCCCTAAATGGGGGGGGGGGGATGCCTGCAGTGGTGACCCATGCCCCCCTCCTCTTTGCGGCAGCGATACCAGGGTTGCCCGTTAAAGGGGTTGTTTGAGGGGAGGCTTTGGCCGTATGCCTAGAGGTTGTCATTGCTCTCCCCTGTGGCGGTGGTGTAATGGGGGTGGGCTCTCTCTGCTTGAACATATGTTCTCCAGAGCCAGCCTATCCCCACATACACTCTAGATAACCCTGATGTTCCCCAGATCCCCGGCGGGGCCTGGGAGGGATAAATGCCCAATGCCTGAGCCAAGGTCTACCCACATCTGAAACATAATAAAGTTGTGACCAATTTTAATCCCATAGCACCTTGTCTTGAGGCGTTATTCCACACGGGGGCCACCCAGGGTTTGGCGGACTCCGCCTGTACACGTAAAAAGCAAACCAACTCAGATCTCTTGGCGATGGGAGCTGGCATCAGGAACTGGCTGACAAAAGGCTGGCTCATGGGAATCTTTTCGCCAGTTCCTATAACATCAAGTGATGACCTGCATGTGCGAATAGTCCATCACGGATACAGTGCTACACAGACACAATTTTTCTCTTCACATCAACTTCAAAGCCAGCACAAGGTTTTTCAACGATGTCATGCAATTCCATTTGCCAGCCAAGGAGTGCTGCACTGCAACCGAGCCGAAAGGAGAAGCTGATTTTGCACTTTCGTCAGCAACAGTGGACTCAGCTCCACAGCTGCAAATAAAACGTTTTAAATGTGCTGTAAAATGCAATACACAAATGTGACACTAGATGGCGAGAGGGAGCTGTGCAAAATTCAATGCATTTTTCAAAACCTTTTTTTTAAAAAACAGCATTTTCACAGCATTTTTAATATGCATGTAGATTCCACCAGTTTCTTCCCCCTCAAGGAACTTTTCAGAGATCACCATACAAGGGACATAGTGCTTCATATCACTGCAAATTTTAATCATTTTCAGAATTTGAAAAATGTTTTGGTTTTTTGAACCAAGCAAATACATTCCTCTTTAGCTGGGCTTTTGGTCCTTAATTTGAAGGGTGGCATCTTTTAGTAGGGTGGGATCTGTTCATCCTGCCTTATACTTGCACCATGTGTTTTTTGTTGTGGGGGTTAATTTGGCTGTTTTTCTACTTGCTTTTAATGTAAGTTGCTGTGGGCCGCTCAGTGAGGAAACCAACAGACAAACATTAGTGTGCTGGTCCCGAGGGTTAACCATGTGGCGAGGTCCGAGTCCAGTCCGAGATCGAGGGTGCGGTATGGAGGCTGTCCGTCAAAGCTGAAGCGGGGTCCAAGGCAGGGAGTCGGGTGAGGTCAGGAACTCTGGCAGGAGAGCAGGACAGGGTGCAGGCAGGAACAGGCTACCAACAATGTTGCTCCCGCAACCTGGGACTGGGCTGGCTGGCTTTTATCTGCCCTGAGGCATGGGGCGGTCCCGGTCCACAGGTGACTCGCCTCTCCTGGTCTGGAGGCGAGCACTCCTCCTGTGAGAACTTAGTTCCCTCCGCCTCTCTGCCCTGGGCCTCTGCAGCTCAGGAGAGGCTGGCGGGTTACTGAACCCAGAGGCAACCTCAGCTTCCCCTGACGGGGCTGAGAGTGGAGAACCTGCAGGCAATGGGTCCTCCATCACCTCAGGAGCCAGAGCAGACTCAGCTGGTGCCTGCACCTGAGGATCCAGCACAGGTGAGGACCCTTCAGGCTCAAGCCCCAGCCCCAGCTCAGCTGGTTCTGGAGGCGGGGACTCCTGTGCAGGCTGGGATTCCTCAGGTTCAGCCTCCGAGTCCGAATCCCAGGCCATCACAATTAGTAGTAGTAGTACAAAAACAACACAGTCAATTCATATGCAGTAAATCAAGTGCAGAGAAATCAATAGAAGTGCTGCATGGCTGAATTGGGCCCAAAGAGCATGAACTGTGGGCCCCAAATTCTCCACTCAACCTCCTCCCAACCATGGGACACATTAGGTGACTTTAGTCTGGCCCTCCAGACTCTAGATCCCATGATCCCTGAGTGTTGTCTATGCTGGCTGAGACTGATGTGAGCTGGAATCCAGAAACATCTGGAGGACCACAAGTTCCCCCCATCCCCGCTTTAGGCAAACCACTTTCACTCAGTCTCCTCCCCTCCATCTGTAATAGGAGAGATAATATGAACGTTCCAAGTTGTTGCATAAATATTACATCATCACCACCACCACCACTGCAGCAGTACTGCACGTTAGCTGAGAGTGCATTCGTTCTAGGGACAACAGATTGCACAAACAAACCCTGGCAAGAATTAGTGAAATCTCATGCTGGTTAACACAGGATGCTAACAGAGAGAATGTGGGACTGGTAGCAAATCCCGAGGCAAGTTTTATGTCTTAATTTATGTTCAGGGGAGACACGGGACTTGAGGGAAAAAAAATATATGCAAAAGACAGAAACAAAAGCAGCACAGTCCAGAATTCTTAGCCTAACCCTGCATGTTGCATAATATGTAGGAGACTCTAAATGTGAGTTTTAGAGACACAGGCTGTATCTAATGATCTTCAAGGTCTTTTATCACCATACTGCATTACTCATTCCAGGTCCTGGGAGAACAGAGGGCACTTTGTACTTCTGAGTGCAGGACGGGGAAGACAAGGGAAAACTCATCCAGCTCAAACTGACCATAATGGCCAGAGGACTAAAACGATGTTTTGTAGCATCTTCTTTGTAGCCCTGTTGGACTCTGCCACCTAGTGGCAGGCCAAGAGAGCAGCATGGCTTTTGGAAAGCTCCTGCAGTCTGCCCTCCTCCCTCTCTGCCACCCACTTCCTGTCTAGGAGTGGGCGAGCAATTTGGTTCAGGGTGACCCTACCTACGGAAATGTATTCTGCAGCTCCCGAAAGAGTAAGTGAACCAAAGCACAGCCGCCTCTTGAAATCTGCACTCCTCCGAATTCTGTGTCGCAGTGCTCCCGTCAAGTAATGCTTGCAAAAATGTGTGTGTGTCAGGGTGTGTATTAAAAATGCACATATTCATGAAAGTAACACACAAAAATTGCTTGCAGAAATGTATATCATAGGCAGAACGGCATGTATAAATGTGTGTGTGTTAGGAGAAATGCGCAGTAACAGCCTGATGTATTTTCAAGAGGATTTTTTTTTAAATCACATACTGATATGGCAATACAGAAACAAGATGAACTGGGAGGAATCGTGACCGTCTCTTGATCAATTTATCCCTCCCTAAGTGGTTGGCGCTGTGGGTTAAACCCGAGCCTAGGGCTTGCTGATCAGAAGGTTGGCGGTTCGATTCCCCACGACGGAGTGAGCTCCCGTTGCTCGGTCCCTGCTCCTGCCAACCTAGCAGTTCAAAAGCACATCAAAGTGCAAGTAGATAAATAGGTACTGCTCCGGCGAGAAGGTAAACGGTGTTTCCGTGCACTGCTCTGGTTCGCCAAAAGCAGCTTAGTCATGCTGGCCACATGACCCAGAAGCTGTACGCCGGCTCCCTCGGCCAATAAAGCGAGATGAACCCCAGAGTCGGTCACAACTGGACCTAATGGTCAGGGGTCCCTTTAGCTTTACTTTTAAGTGGGTGAAGGTATTAGATGGGTGGAGGAGAAATTGAGATTCCCCCCCCCCCAATTCTTATTACTGTTGTTGCCCCAAGCAGCTGGGTTGCTCTCAAACCTTTTGCTACCTAAGACGTAAGCCAAGATGGTACATGCATAAACCCATTTCACAGATAGAAACCAACTGTACTGATGGGACAGCATCCCCCAGCATGCATGAGGGCAGCAGGCTAGCTTAAGGGGCAGAGGGAAAGCCTCCCAGAACACCTAACATTGCCTTCCAATATAAAACCATAGTGCTATAAGAATTCTAAGGTCTCAAATATAAAACAAATGTTCATAAATGTACCAGGCAAACACATACATAAATATATAAACCACCTGTCTGAAATAGTACAGGAGAGCAATCCTGAAGCCATTTTGACTCTCTCGGTGACCTCAAATATTCTTCTGCAGTAAGGGAGGAAAATGGGGAAAGCCTTCCCATTGTCTTTTTGCTTACAAATCCTGTCTTAAAGGGCGTATTTGTGTATGAATAGGGGACGTGGGAGGCGCTGTGGTCTAAACCACAGAGCCTAGGGCTTGTCGATCAGTAGGTTGGCGGTTCGAATCCCTGCGACGGGGTGAGCTCTCGTTGTTCAGTCCCAGCTCCTGCCAACCTAGCAGTTCGAAAGCACAAAGTGCAAGTAGATAAATAGGTACCGCTCCAGCGGGAAGGTAAACGGCGTTTCCGTGTGCTGCTCTGGTTCGCCAGAAGCGGCTTAGTCATGCTGGCCACATGACTCAGAAGCTGTACGCCGGCTCCCTTGGCCAATAAAGCAAGATGAGCGCCGCAACCCCAGAGTCGGTCACGACTGGTCCTAATGGTCAGGGGTCCCTTTACCTTTACTTTACCAGTCACAGTGGCTGAACTTTCAGCCCCCTGCACTATCTTGGCTTCATCCTAGCGCTTACCTAACCATTGCCTTGCATCTAGGGAGAGTGGCAGTCATAGAATCATAGAACTGTAGAGTTAGAAAGGCCCCTGAGGATCATCTAGTCCAACCCTCTGCAATGCAAGAATATGCAGCTGTCCTATATGGGGATCGAACCTGCAACCATGGCGTTATCAGCACCATGCTCTAACCAACTGAGCTATCCAGTCACCACACCGTAGTTGCTTAAACCAAGATTCCAAACCCCGTGGCTCTCCAGATGTTGCTGGACTACAACCCCTGTCATCCCTGATCATTGGTCATGCTGGCTAGGACTGATGGGAGTTGGAGTCCTAAACATCTGGAGGGAATGAGTTTGGCTGCCTGAGTTATATAAGATTGCCATGCTACAATCTTGAGTGCCGTGTTATCTCTTCTTTAAAGGCCCAACAGCAAGAGGACGCAAGAGAAACTATGGCATTCGCCATCACAAGAAGTCGTGGTGGAAACCAACATGGATGGTTGAAAGAGGATCGGGCAGATTGATGGCAGATAAGCCTGTCAACTGATACTAGCCACAATGGCTAGGTTCTTCTACTGTCAGAGGCAGTATGCTTCTGAGTGCAGTTGCTGGCAACCGAAGGTGGGCAGAATGCTATTGCACTCATGTCCTGCTTTTGGGTTTCCCACTGGCATCTGGTTGGGCACTGTGAGACAGTGGTGTAGCGTGGCTTGCCAGTGCCCAGGGCCATGCGGACAAGTGGGTTGGGAGGGAGAGAAACAGACAGAGGATGCATGCACATTCAACTACCTGACAGCGTCTGCATCACCCAGGAGATCGCAGCTGCAGAGATAAGAAAAGAAGAGTCGTTCTGTTGTCTGGAAAAGTCACTTCCTGGTTTGCATGGAGAAGCCCTTTTCAGCAGAGCCCAGTGACAGAAGCGAGCTGATGTAAGTGGTACCTCGCAAGACGAATGCCTCGTAAGACGAAAAACTCGCAAGACGAAGGAGTTTTTCGTTTTTTGAGTTGCTTCGCAAGACGAATTTCCCTATGGGCTTGCTTCGCAAGACGAAAACGTCTTGCAAGTTTGTTTCCTTTTTCTTAAAACCGTTAATACCCAGGGTGCATTGCTTGAAGAGATGCAGTTGCGACTTGACTTGGAGGAGCAACTCATAGCAATTCATAACTTCTTTTGCAGCCATTTGGTAAGTTAAACTTTTAAAACTTTCCGTGCTTCGCAAGACCACAGAGCCTAGGGCTTGTCGATCAGAAGGTTGGTGGTTCAAATCCCCTCGACTGGGTGAGCTCCCGTTGCTCTGCCCCAGCTCTTGCCCACCTAGCAGTTTGAAAGAACGTAGATGAATAGGTACCACTCCAGTGGAAAGGTAAACGGCGTTTCCGTATGCTGCTCTGGTTCGCCAGAAGCGGCTCAGTCATGCTGGCCACATGACCAAGAAGCTGTACGCTGGCTCCCTCGGCCAGTAAAGCGAGATGAGTGCCACAACCCCAGAGTCGTCTGCGACTGGACTTAACGGTCAGGGGTCCCTTTACCTTAGGGTGAGCCTATTCAGGAACTAAAGTATTCACCATCACAAAAGAAAGGCCAGGCTGCCCAGGTATACATAGCTGTCAAGTGTCCCTTATTTGAAGGGACAGTCCCTTATTCCAGCACCATGTCCCACTGCTGTCCCTTATTGATGGATGTCCCTTAAATGTCCCTTAAATGATGTCCCTTAAATTTCAAAGGAAGCAGCTCCTCTCCCTCCCTCTCTGCCGGCCAGGGAGGAGGGAGGCTCCAACTGTGTTGCTTGGCTGCGTTAATCACCCAATAAGAAGTCTAAGAATGACTGGGGGGTGGAGCTTGCATGCCTTGTGTGTGGCTAGTTAATGCAAGCTGAGGGGGGTTTTGAATGCTGGACGCCATTTTGTTGCACGTGCTGCTGCAAACTTTGCAGTGCAAAGCCAGGCCGGGGAGCCATCTTAAGTTGAGGCTGCATAGGCCTTGTGGTGCATGTGATTCAGATTCTATTCAGTTGAACCTCTGCTTACAAAGTTGGTTGGACAGTGTTCTCGAAGCTACCAGCATGAGTTTGACCAGACTGCAGGAGGACAGGAAGACTGGAGTGCCTGGAACAGGTGAGGCTGCAGGTCCCTTATTTTGGCTGCTGGTCCCTTATTTTCAAGGCTGCTGGTCCCTTATTTTCAAATCTGTAAGTTGACAGCTATGCAGGTATAGCAATCAGTGACCATTGTCAGGTATCCTGACAGACAGGATTTCTGCTGTAGACCGCCTCCTGTGATGTATTTCTGCTGTAGACCCGCCTCCTTCTGTGATGTATATATGATGTTTTTTGTGGGGGGGCGTGTCTTGGGCTACAGGGTGGGCAATTTCAGAAGTCTATATAAGGGCTTGCGCACTATTGTTTGGGGCTCTCTCCTCCCTCCTGCCTGTGGGCAGTGGGGACTCTGTTGCAACAGTACTTTTCTATTGCAATAAAGATCAGGCTTACTAGCTGCTTTGCTTCTCAATATACTCTGGTTGGCCTCTGTTATTTTCTCCTACCGATAGGGAACCCACTTAAGGACTCTATACGGGCTCTTCAATACCCCATATGGGAAAAGGTCCCATACTCTGGAGCAACAGAAAGCAAGCTTGCTCCATATTCTAACACCTCTCACTGTCCCCCACCTGAATCCAGCATCTGCTGACTGAGTTGACCCCCCTTATTCTGCCTATTGGTAAGTCCTGTCCTGCTACGCAAAAGAAGGTTTCTCTGGTTGCTTATCGCTTATCACAACAGCTGTACCTATAGGGAAAGGGTGGGTGGAAAACGTAAAATAAAATAAAAAATCTTCCAGATGGAGCAGATTACACAAAAGCACAGGAAAGTTGAAATGCAATTATAAACTCACCTTCTTCCACAGTCATCAATCAATCAATCAATCAATTAAGAGCCCAATGCAGGTGAATTTAAAACAATTAATGGATTAAAAACAAATTTTGTTCCCAGCGTACGTCAAGGAGTTTTTCGTTCACCCAGGCTTTACTGGATTATTAAAATTGGCCAATTAGTATTACTGTTCACTGTGAGATTGCGGAAAACGTACTGAATCTGTGCATTCAGTGTTGCTTTTAATACTTATTGTATCGCTTGATCTTTTGTACACCTGCTTTGGTTTTTTTTATAAATATATTAAGCCGCCTTAAGTGTTTGAAAATAAATAAATAAATAAATAAATAAAGTACGGTAAAACTAAGTTTCTGCCTTTGACACGTTTGACTGATCAAACCACAGGAAGCATACAATGTAAAATGAACCCCAAGCCTCCCCTCCCATTTGCCTGTCAAATAATCTCAGGTATGTGTCTATGTGTCTCCCCATTGAAATTCTTATGCCATTGTCTTTTAAAACCTCCCAGCTGGCCTGATGTCCCACAAGGGAGCAAGAGATGCTCTCCTCCACTGCTTCTTAAAGTCATCTTTCAGTAAGCTTCACCTTGGGAATACCTGGTAGGTGAAAACACAAGAACACCAGGTCTACATTTTAGTTCCTGAAGGGCCTGCGATCACAGGAGGCCTCAGGTTCCATCCCTGACATCTCTAGGTAAGGTTGGGAGAGATTTCCGTGCCTGAAACTTTGGAGAGCTGATATCTGGTCAGTGTGGATGATGTTGAACTGGATCATGAGTTGGCAAACTAAGGCCTGGGGGCCAGATCCGGCCCAACTGCCTTCTGAATCTGGTCTGCAGACGGTCTGGGAATTGCCTCGTAGATCAGCGTGGGGATTCTGATCGTTTGGGCTGCACCATTCCCTATACACACACACACACCACCGCCACCGCCGCAGCACCTCCTCCCTCCCTCCTCCTGGCTTCTTCCTGCCCTGCCTAGAGAAGGAAGGGGGCTGGGCTTTGTTGAGCCGCAGTTGGCTGAGCGCCATTTTAAGCAGCCCCTCTCCGGAGCCAGCCCTTTCACGCCACTCATCGTCCCTCTGCCGCTGCCAGCCCCTGCCACTCACAAGCAGCCACCGGGGCTCGTCCGGTGCTGTGGAGAAGGGAGGGGAAAGTCGGTGGGAGGGATTTCCCTAAAAAAATATAGTCTGGCCCCCCACAAGGTCTGAGGGACAGTGGACCAGCCCCCTGCAAAAAAAGTTTGCTGACCCCTGAACTGGATGGACCAATGGACTGACTCAGAATAAGGTCGCTTCCTATGTTATGAAAAGTTTGCGTTATGTTCTAAAATTGGAATTCTTGGCATGTGTTGTCCTAGGCTCATTACATAAGTGTGTGTAGCACTGCAGCCCAAATTCCTAAGAAGGAAAAGAAACAGATGTCGCTCATTTGCATAAGTTAATTTACTTAAGTACATGCAACTGTATGGTTGCCTATTGTCTAACAGTGAGACTAAACCTTTAAAAAAAAAAAAAACACCAGGCAGGTTGTTGTTCAAAAAATTAATTTCTCAAGGGCTGGTAACATTGTGACTTTTTATGGGGACTTTCTCTTTGACGTTTCCTTCAGGGGTGCTACGCAGGGCTTCAAGGTAAACCAAGTGCCTTAGCTCTTTACCCTAAAGAATTACTGTAGAAGTAAACTATGATAAAATATGGATTTCAATTTGGACCAGGAGCCTTCGCTCTAATTTTTCCACCTTCTGGTCTTGCTGAGACTACAACTCCCTGACCATTGCCCATGCTGGCAGAGCAGTGGCATAACATGGGGGGACGGACGGACACAGAGGCGGTTGCCCTGTGCGCAAAATTGATTGTTGTTGTTTAGTCGTTTAGTCGTGTCCGACTCTTCGTGACCCCATGGACCAGAGAACGGCAGGCACCTCTGTCCTCCACTGCCTCCCGCAGTTTGGTCAAACTCATGCTGGTAACCTCGAAAACACTATCCAACCATCTTGTCCTCTGTTGCCCCCTTCTCCTTGTGCCCTCCATCTTTCTCAACATCAGGGTCTTTTCCAGAGAGTCTTCTCTTCTCATGAGGTGGCCAAAGTACTGGAGCCTCAGCTTCACGATCTGTCCTTCCACTGAGCACTCAGGGCTGTTGTCTTTGTCCATGGAGTTTTCTTGGCAGGGATACTGGAGTGGCTTGCCGGTTCCTCCTCCAGGTGGATCACGTTTGGTCAAAACTCTCCACTATGACCTGTTCATCTTGGGTGCCCTGCTCGGCATAGTTCATAGCTTCTCTGAGTTCTTCAAGCCCCTTCACCACGGCAAGGCAGTGATCCATGAAGGGATTGCAAAAAAAAAAAAAATAGGGAGTGCAAAATTTCAACACCTGGTGCTGCCTCAATACTGCTGCATGCATCCGTTCACTACGGCTTCTCCATGTGAACCAGGGACCTCTCCAGACAACTTTTCTTTTCTTATCTCTGCGTCTGCAATCTCCTGGATAATGTGGATGCCATTAGGCAGTTGAATGCACATGCATACTCTGGCCATTTCCTTTCCTCCCACCCACCCCATCCTCACGACCCCAGGTGCTGGCATCCCAAGCTATGCCACTGTGTCTGGGTGCCAAGAGCAGCTGAAGCCCAACAATGTTTGGAGTCTCCCAGGTTGGGGAGCTCTCTTCTAGAAAGAGGAATTTATGGGGAAGAATAGGCACTCACCCAAATGTAACATTTTGCTCCACACTTTCTAGGCAAAAGTCCGTGCTTTCAAGCTTCATGTCCCCGCCTCTCTCTGTCACTTTCCCCAGGAAAACCCGCTCTTTAATGTTGAATCAAAACAAACAGCAATTCAGGATTGCTGTTTGCTCCAATTCAATATTAAAGAGCAGTTTCTCATGGGGAAAGCACCACAAGGGAAAAATAAGTGCTTTAAGCTGTGGACCAGTTCCTAAAAACGCAGCACAAAAGGAAGTCTGCATGAGCCCAAACTGCATCCATATAATCCTTTTGATCAACTGATGAAAACATGTTGCAGATAAAGCAGGTCTAGGAATTGATCGTCCATTTCTCGGTGAGAGAGCACATGCCTTGTGCACAGAAAGTCCCAGTTTCCATCCCTACAGTTTAAAAGGGTTGAGTAGCAGGTGAGGGGAAAGATTCCTTTACATGAGACCCGCAGAGCTGCTGGCAGTCAGAGCAGCCAGTACTGGGGTTGACGGATCGGTTCAGTTGGATATCCTAGTGCCTTGAGAAAAATGTGAAGCCCTCGCCTCAAAAGATGGCAAGCCGCTGCTCTCTCAGCCTCCGCCCGACATTTGCGATGCGAGGCTCATCATACCAGCTTGCTTTTACGGGGTTGTTATAAGGACCGCCGAGATAATGCATGCGAAGTGATTTGAAAGACTGAAACGTGCTATATAAATGCGAACTATTATTATTAATGGGACGTGGAGGGAGCAGGAGCAGTTGCAGGGCGGTTTGAAAGAGACGTCGGAGAAGTGAGAGCCATTGGCCGCAATAATAATAACACGGCACACTCTCTCTCTCTCTCTCTCTCTCTCTCTCTCTCTCTCTCTCTCTCTCTCTCACCTTATGAAAGGATGCTTCTGAGCGACAACAACCGAGCCCTTCTGTTACCGGCCGGCAGAGTATGCATGAAACATGGCAGCAACAATTAAAGAAAACCATCTGGTAAACCTATTATCTGCCGAGATCCAAATTCACTTAATAGGGCACTCAAAAAGAGTCATTGCCCATTACCAGTGACTGAGGACACACTACCAGATTTAGCCAGGTGTGACAGAAATAGGAATAGGCTTATATGATGGGCTCATTTTGTGACTTTTGCGACTCGCTGGGACATGGGTGGTTCGCAGGATGCTAATGGCAAGCAAGGGCAACCGAAAACACTGATAGCTGTGGAGGGAGGTCCAGGAGCAGGGAGGAAGGTCCCACTTTACAGAAAGGGTAAAGGTTCGGGATTGCCCCAAGGAGTAGCAAGGAGCGGCAGGTGGTCCCCCTCCCGAACGTTTCCTGCTATCCTCATTCACTCTACCGGCATTAAAGTCACAGTATTTTCCGGTCCTGGGCTAGTCTTCAGCTGGTGGGCTAGCACCCTCCAGCAGGTCATGGCCTGGTCCAAGGTGGGTTGCAAAAGCCACATGGCCACCATACCAGAATGCAGTCATACCTCAGGCTGAAGTTGCTTCAGGTTGAGAGCTTTCGGGTTGTGCTCCGCGGCGACCCAGAAGTAACGGAATGCATTACTTCTGGGTTTTGCCGCTCGCGCATGCGCAGACAATCAAAATGACGTTGCACACATGCGCAGAAGCGGCAAGTCGCGACCTGCGTTCACCTCAAGATGCGAACAGGGCTCTAGAACAGATCCTGTTTGTATCCTGAGGTACCACTGTATGGTAAAAAAAACACACACAATAAGAATTAAATTAAACACACAATTAAGAAATGGGTTTCCAAAGGCATGCTTGAATTAAAGGTAGGCCCCCATGGTGAAGAAAATGAATACCACTGCTACATACATAGGTGTATAGCTTGCTGCCCTAATAATAAGAGCCAGAGTGATGTAACATATAGGGTTGCCATATGTCCTCTTTTTCCAGGACACTCCCTCTTTTTCAGGATGAGCGTCGTCATAGAGATCATCATCATCATATATTATTTATGCCCCGCCCATCTGGCTGGGTTTCCCCAGTCACTCTGGGTGGCTCCCAACAGAATATTAAAAATAGGATAAAACATCAAACATTAAATACTTCCCTAAACAGGGCTGCATTTAGATATCTTCTAAAAGTCAGATAGTTGTTTATTTCCTTGACACCTGACGGGAGGGCGTTCCACAGGGCAGGCTCCACTGCCAAGAAGGCCCTCTGCCTGGTTCCCTGTAACCTCACTTCTCACAGTGAGGGAACCGCCAGAAGGCCCTCGGAGCTGGACTTCAGTGTCCTTTCCTTCAGCTATACTGGGCCGAGGCCATTTGGGCTTTAAAGGTCAGGTCAGCACCAACACTTTGAATTGTGCTCGGAAACGTACTGGGAGCTAGTGTAGGTCTTTCAAGACTAGTGTTATATGGTCTCGGTGGCCACTCCCTATCACCAGTCTACCTGCTGCATTCTGGATTAGTTGTAGTTTCCGGGTCACCTTCAAAGGTAGATCCATAGTTAAAAGTAGAAGTTGGCAAATGTGTCCTCTTTTTCGATCTTCAAAATATGGCAACCCTAGTTGGGCTGCAACCAGGAAGACCACTTGGCCATGAAGTTCACTTGGTGCGACTTTGGGCCAGACATTGTCTCTCGGCCTAACCTCATTCACAGGGTGGTTTTGAGGTTAAAACACAGAGTTGAAGAACCACATGCACCACCTTGAACTCCTTAGAGGAAAAAGGTGATATAGAAATGTAATAAATAAATAAAATAATTGCCTTTGCTGCTACTATGAGCAGCAGAAGCAGCAGAAGTACTATTAGTTTGAGGAGCTCCTAGTAAAGATAGACTTAATATTTAAAGAACAGTCCTAGTGAGTATTTCACCCACAGAGACATGTTTCACCCAACAATCTGACCTCTGCCCACACACATGCCCACATACCTGCATGCTTCATGCATGTCATCTAAGGCTTTTAAAACATATTTTGTGTATGTGTACACATTCATCCATTTAGAAACAGGACCTCAAATATTTAAAATAGTTACAATAATAATAAATTTATTTATACCCCACCCTCCTCAGCCAAGACGGGGCTCAGGGTGGCTAACATCAGGTATAAAAACAATTGATTAAAATACAACTTAAAATGCAGCCTCATTTCAGTGGAAGCCCAGATCAAAAACTGTTTGGGGGGAGAAAACGTCAAATCTTCACCAAGGCCAACTATCCAGACTGGTCCTATGTGGGCCAGAAAAAAAACCAGGGAAGTCCCCAGATAGGGGTTCCATCACAGAAGGAAAAGGAAAGAGGGGTGATTCCAAGCCAAAGGCCAAGCAGAATTCTGTCTTACAAGCCCTGCGGAAAGAAATCAGATCTTACAAAATGTACTGAGGAATGCATTGGAGGTAGGTTGGTGATGTCATAGGCGCTAGCCCTTCTGTGCCTTTTATAAAGTTGGCTTTTCTCTGATGCAAAATGGCCAAGCCAGGGCTTTCAGGGCCAGTGGCGTAGCATGGGTTGTCAGCACCCGGGGCAAGGCAAGTAATTTGCGCCCCCTAACCCGTGGATTTGCACCCCCTAACCCGTGGATTTGCACCCCCTAACCCTAACCCCCAGATGTTGCGCCCGGGCCCCCCTGCACCCCCCACGCTACGCCACTGTTCAGGGCTCACCTTCAGAAGAGAAATTGGTTTGTCTGTCCTACACATCTGTGGTGGTGCTTCCAAACCAGCCTTGCTAATCTGAAACATTACTGCCTTCCCAGGCTGGCTCAGGGTATTTTGGCACCTGAGGGGAACCACAAAATGGCACCCTCTTGTGAAGAAAGGGTGAGTGAAGATCTGCATAAGGAACAAGTGGGAAATGAAGATCTACATTGGGGTTTGCTGTCCCTGTGGATCCTGCACCTTGCCTCATGGGTGGGCCGGCCTTCTTGCTGCCTTCCTTCACCTGAAAGTGTTCTCCCGTTGCCTCTCAGAGCAGTTGCTGCTGCAGGATGTGCCCTTAGGAAGACTTTGCAGTGGTGATGCTTGAGAGTCCCTGGTCTCACTGACCTTCCCATATCCTTTTCAAAACTTCAGTTCCGAGGCAAAGCACTTCCCAGAGGAAGTCTGCAATCAAATTGCTGAGTAGAACTGAAACGCATGAGGCTTTTTATATTCATGAATCAAATTCAAGAATTCATTTCCTTTGATGAATGCCCACATTTTGAATCTGGGAACCTTTGAGAACCTCCACAGACTTCAACAGATGTCAAATAATTCATTGATTTACAGTTTGTGAACTCACTCTTTGTAATTTGTTATTTCTATATTTATATGCTATGTGGTTGACAACCTGCTTGCTTTTGCTATTGAAGTAACATTCGGCAAAGAACAAAATGCAGAAAGCAAAAAAAAGAAAAAAGCACCATGATTTTGCAGTTGGTTGAACCTGCAGATGAGTCTTAACAAATGAAACACTGTGGGCTATGGGGGTGGGAGCAAAATTTACCGCATCAACTCTTTACTTCCATTCTTTTAGCATTTCAACCATGAAGTTAAGTACAGAGGTATCAGGAGAAAGTTCCCACAGCTATTCATGGTGGCCAACTGTCTTCGCACAAGACAGCTTTCTCAAAACCTTCTGTCAATGAGCAGCTGATCTCCTACTTTGGAGAAACAAATAGCGCTGGATTTAGGGCAGTGCAGACACTTCCGAGCCAAGGTGGCTCACAATTTGTTGTAGTTTGTTGTTGTTTATTCGTGTCCGACTCTTCATGACCCCATGGACCAGAGCACGCCAGGCACTCCTGTCTTCCACTGCCTCCCACAGTTTGGTCAAACTCATGTTAGTAGCTTTGAGAACGCTGTCCAACCATCTCATCCTCTGTCATCCCCTTCTCCTTGTGCCCTCCATCTTTCCCAACATCAGGGTCTTTTCCAGGGAGTCTTCTCTTCCCATGAAGAGCCAACTACCGTATTTTTTGCTCTATAAGACTCACTTTTTCCCTCCTAAAAAGTAAGGGGAAATGTGTGTGCGTCTTATGGAGCGAGTGCAGGCTGCGCAGCTATCCCAGAAGCCAGAACAGCAAGAGGGATTGCTGCTTTCACTGCGCAGCGATCCCTCTTGCTGTTCTGGCTTCTGAGATTCAGGGGGAAAAAATTATTGTTTTCCTCCTCCAAAAACTAGGTGCGTCTTGTGGTCTGGTGCATCTTATAGAGCGAAAAATACGGTAATTCTACTTTTGTTCCCTTCCTCTGCCTGCTGAATTTTACACTGCCAATCAGCAGTGCCACTGGCTGTAAGAAAGAAGGCAGACTGGTGGGGGCTGGCCAAGGGCAGGGTAATAATAATAATAATAATAATAATAATAATAAGAATAAGAATAATAATAATTTATACCCCGCCCATCTGGCTGGGCTTGCCCAGTCACTCTGGGCGGCTTTCAAAAAAAATATTAAAATACTGTAATACATCAAACATTAAAAGCTTCCCTAAACAGGGCTGACTTCAGATATCTTCTAAAAGTCTGGTAGTTGTTGTTCTCTTTGACATCTGGTGGGAGGGCGTTCCACAGGGAGGGTGCCACTACCGAGAAGGCCCTCTGCCTGGTTCCCTGTAACTTGGCTTCTTGCAGTGAGGGAACCGCCAGAAGGCCCTCAGCACTGGACCTCAGTGTCCGGGCAGAACGATGGAGGTGGAGACGCTCCTTCAGATATACTGGACCAAGGCCGTTTAGGGCTTTCAAGGTCAGCACCAACACTTTGAATTGTGCTCGGAAACTTACTGGGAGCAAATGTAGGTCTTTCAAGACTGGTGTTATATGGTCTCGGCGGCTGCTCCCAGTCACCAGTCTAGCTGCCGCGTTCTGCATTAGTTGTAGTTTCCGGGTCACCTTCAAAGATAGCCCCACATAGAGCGCATTGCGGTAGTCCAAATGGGAGATAACCAGGGTAAGGATGGTGGGGCAGTGCCCCATTCCCCTCTAATGGTCAGCCTGACTGCCATAATAATAATATTGAGAAGATCCATCTATAAAGCAACTGTACTAAAAGGAATTATTTGGAAAACAAGAAATATTTAGTGGGCGGCGCCAAATTTTGTCCTCGCTCAGGGTGCCATATTTCCAATGTCCACCCCTAGCCAGATTGCTGTAGATTGGGGATGGAGGGACCCATAAGTCTTCTCTATGTTGTCATACTCCAACTTCCATCAGCCCCAACCAACCTGGCCAATGGTCAGCAGTGATGGGAGCTGGAATCCAACGGCATCTGCAGGGGCTGCTCAGTGGTGGCTCCAAGGCTGTGGAATGCCTTCATCTTTTAAGCCAAGTATGGATAACCTGTGATACCTTCAGGACTCCAACTCTCATCAACCCTGATCATTGGCCACACTGGCTGGGGCTGATGGAAGATAATGACTAACAACATCTCCATACTAATGGGATCCTCATCGATGCCTTACGCAAAGGGTCAAGATGTTCTTATTTTCCCAGGGCTTTTGAGTGTTCTAACTTTGCATGCTGCTGCAAATGCTTAATAGCATTGCTCTAGTTTTTTTTTTTAAATTAAAACTCTGATCTTTTCTATTTTATTGTAATATTATTGTAATTTTATTCTACAGTGGTAACTCAGGTTAAGAACTTAATTCGTTCTTGAGGTCCGTTCTTAACCTGAAACGGTTCTTAACATGAGGTACCACTTTAGCTAATGGGGCCTCCCGCTGCCGCCGCACCGCAACCACACGATTTCTGTTCTCATCCTGAAGCAAAGTTCTTAACCTGAGGTACTATTTCTGGGTTAGCGGAGTCTGTAACCTGAAGCGTCTGTAACCTGAAACGTCTGTAACCTGAGGTTCCACTGTACTTGGTTTGCTCTATGTTGTAAGCCACCTCAGGATCCCTGTAGTCGAAATTTGGGATCTAAATCTTCTAAATAAATAGACAATCTCTTCAGGGCTGGATTAAGACACGTAGAGGCCTTAAACTATGCCAGGTTTAAGTGACCCCATTGCATTACCTAAAAAATGTGTATTATTCTAACAGAAAGGAACTGTGTGATGAGGGTTCTGAAGACTCTCTTTAAGATCCCTAGCCTTCCCCATCATCTGCAATCACAGCACTACAAATCCCAGACTTCCCTGGCAGAGTGGATGAATAATAATAATAATAATAATAATAATAATAATAATAATAATAATAAAGTTTTATTTATATCCCGCCCTGCCCGACCGAAGTCGGGCTCAGGGTGGTTAACGCCAGATATATAACATTAGTATAAAATCAAACAATAATTAAATTACCTCCTAAAAACAGGTCAAAATCAAATTAGATGGCTTTCCGCAGGGTTAGGGTTGGGAACAGTAAATGCTATGCTACTTTGCATCTGTAGTGCTTCTGTTAGCAACCATTCCATCTAGCTCAGGAACCTGCAGAAGAATATCCCCTGAGCGTCCCATCAGACTCACATAACCATTTTCTGCACAGCAATGAGAATACTATCTCGAGTATTGCATTTTGCTGGGCCCAAAACAGCAGCTGGAGTTCCAGGAGTTCCATAAAATTGTCACCACGTCCCAACATCATGGCAGTCAGGCTGATACCAGTGGAGGCTGTCCATTAGAGGGGAATGGGGCACTGCCCCACCAACCTTACCCTGCCCTCGGCAGGTTTTAAATAAACATACACAAATCTATTGATGGTTAATATACTAGATAGATAATAAAAGGATCTATACAATTTTACAGTATGCAGAGTGTTAGCATCGCCCTTGAGCCAGTGCCACTAACTGGACTCATCTACTTCAGCCCCAACTGGGCTAAGCGAGCTGGGTAGCACTTCCAGAGACCACCTTCTGCACAGGAACAGGTCAAAGTGCTGTGGACTCACAACTTAGAGTTGTGAGCACCGGATTCACTCCAACAAGAAGACAGTCGTTGCACAGCAGAGTACAGCAGAGTACAGCAGAGTATAAACGACTCGGAGAGCAGCTCTGTAGAATATCTTCTTTATTCTATCTACAACTATTATACAACTATATACAGAGCTTAATGAGGTCTAAGCATAAATGAATGGTAAACTGCACTGAGTGTCTGCAGCTGCTCTTAGCAGCAACCTTATTTATACACACGATCTCTAACACTCAGTCTCTCTCTCTCTCCGACACACTGACTAACTGACTGACTGACTCTTTGATGTGGTGCTGGAGTAGAATAAGTAGAGAGCAGAACACCGCTCCTCCTCTCTGGAGAATCAGCAGACTCATCAGGAGATTCTTGGATATGGGAGGGGTGAAATCTACTCACAGAGAAGAATACGTGTTGAGAAATCAGAGAGAGGAGATGAGGGAAGTCTTGGGGGAGGGGGGAGGGTTTGTTGGGGAGGTAAGGGGGAAAGGGGGGAAATAATGAAGATGATATGTTTTGATATTTTGTTATGTTGAAATTGTTAATAATTTTTTTTTAAAAAAAAAGACTGTTGTGAGATGCTGGACTAGATGGGCCATTGGTCTGATCCAGAAGGCTCCTCTGCTGTTCTTCTGCTCTTATTGTTGCAAGCCTGAGGAGAGGTGGGCGATGAGACCAAGGGAGGAGCAGGATAAGAAAAACTACACTTGAACATAAGAACAGGAATGCTCTGTTGGATCAGATCAATGGCCCATCTAGTCCAGCAGTTTCCTCAGGCACAAAATTGTTAGGGGTGCAAAATTTCAACACCCGGTGTTGCCTCAATACAATGGTACCTCGCAAGACGAAATTAATTCGTTCTGCGAGTTTTTCCGTCTTGCGAATTTTCCATTTTGTGAATTTTTCATCTTGCGAATTTTTCGTCTTGCGAATTTTTCGTCTTGCGAATTTTTCGTCTTGCGAAGCACGGAAAGTTTTAAAAGTTTAACTTACCAAATGGCTGCAAAAGAAGTTATGAGTTGCTATGAGTTGCTCCTCCAAGTCAAGTCGCAACTGCATCTCTTCAAGCAATGCACCCTGGGTATTAACGGTTTTAAGAAAAAGGAAACAAACTTGCAAGACGTTTTCGTCTTGCGAAGCAAGCCCATAGGGAAATTCGTCTTGCGAAGCAACTCAAAAAACGAAAAACTCCTTCGTCTTGCGAGTTTTTCGTCTTACGAGGCATTCGTCTTGCGAGGTACCACTTACATCAGCTCGCTTCTGTCACTGGGCTCTGCTGAAAAGGGCTTCTCCATGCAAACCAGGAAGTGACTTTTCCAGACAACAGAACGACTCTTCTTTTCTTATCTCTGCAGCTGCGATCTCCTGGGTGATGCAGACGCTGTCAGGTAGTTGAATGTGCATGCATCCTCTGTCTGTTTCTCTCCCTCCCAACTCACTTGTCCGCATGGCCCTGGGCACTGGCAAGCCACGCTACACCACTGTCTCACAGTGCCCAACCAGATGTCAGTGGGAAACCCAAAAGCAGGACATGAGTGCAATAGCATTCTGCCCACCTTCGGTTGCCAGCAACTGCACTCAGAAGCATACTGCCTCTGACAGTAGAAGAACCTAGCCATTGTGGCTAGTATCAGTTGACAGGCTTATCTCCCATCAATCTGCCCGATCCTCTTTCAACCATCCATGTTGGTTTCCACCACGACTTCTTGTGATGGCGAATGCCATAGTTTCTCTTGCGTCCTCTTGCTGTTGTGCCTTTAAAGAAGAGATAACACGGCACTCAAGATTGTAGCCTGGCAATCTTATATACCTCAGGCAGCCAAACTCATTCCCTCCAGATGTTTAGGACTCCAACTCCCATCAGTCCTAGCCAGCATGACCAATGATCAGGGATGACAGGGGTTGTAGTCCAGCAACATCTGGAGAGCCACGGGGTTTGGAATCTTGGTTTAAGCAACTACGGTGTGGTGACTGGATAGCTCAGTTGGTTAGAGCATGGTGCTGATAACGCCATGGTTGCAGGTTCGATCCCCATATAGGACAGCTGCATATTCCTGCATTGCAGAGGGTTGGACTAGATGATCCTCAGGGGCCTTTCTAACTCTACAGTTCTATGATTCTATGACTGCCACTCTCCCTAGATGCAAGGCAATGGTTAGGTAAGCGCTAGGATGAAGCCAAGATAGTGCAGGGGGCTGAAAGTTCAGCCACTGTGACTGGTAAAGTAAAGGTAAAGGGACCCCTGACCATTAGGACCAGTCGTGACTGACTCTGGGGTTGCGGCGCTCATCTCGCTTTATTGGCCGAGGGAGCCGGCGTTTGTCAGCAGACAGCTTCCGGGTCATGTGGCCAGCATGACTAAGCCGCTTCTGGCGAACCAGAGCAGCACACGGAAACGCCGTTTACCTTCCCACTGGAGTGGGAACCTATTTATCTATTTATACCTATTTATCTACTTGCACTTTGTGCTTTCGAACTGCTAGGTTGGCAGGAGCTGGGACTGAACAACGGGAGCTCACCCCGTCGCAGGGATTCGAACCGCCAACCTTCTGATCGGCAAGTCCTAGGCTCTGTAGTTTAACCCACAGAGCCACCTGTGACTGGTAGGGTAATAATAATAATATAATAAATTTTATTTATATCCCGCCCTCCCCAGCCAAGACTGGGCTCAGGGCGGCTGACACCAGGTATAAAAGCAATGGATTGAAATACAACTTAAAAACAAGATTAAAATACGACATTAAAACATTAAAACACGTTCCCTACTACTGTGCTCAATTCCCTGGTTTAGAAAGTTTGGAGCTATTGTTTCCCAGACCAAAAGCTTATAACCTGTTGTTTCACCCCTTCCTGGCTCTCAGCAAGGCCCTGATCCAGACAGTTGCTTTCATGCACATCCCCACTCCATCCCAAATAGCTTCTCATGCGTGGGCATTTTGGTGACAGCTCTGAAGCTCCCACCTGGCTTGCAGTCTCCTTGACTTCTAGGGCCCAGAGGGAGCTATAGGGTCAGCCAGAAACCCAGTGTCAGAGACCAGGCTGAGGAGTACTGCTCTGATGAGGAATGGTGAGAGCCTCCCCCTTGCCCTGCTCCTGACCAGGATCCTGAAGCTGCCCAGGAGCAGTGGAGCAGTATAGATTTGGAACAGTGGTTTGCAGAGGGGCATAGTTCTGAAGACAAAAGTTGGGAAGAACTGGGGGGTGAACAGCAAAGCGAAGAAGAAGGGGAAGAGAGAGAGAGAGAGCTAACAGACTCTCTCTCGCTGGAAAGTGTCCAGCCTATCAGTCCAAGGTCACGTAGAGCAGATAAGGTGGCTACACAAGAAGCACAGTGGTTGTGAGATCAGGTTGCAAGGCACAGAAGTGACCAGGAGGAGAAGTGGGTGGAAACCTTAATTGGGAGCACCTTCATTCCAAGAATGGCTGCTTTGTTCTTTTGCTGTGATCATTAAAGACTCCTTAAATGGTAAGGGACTCTTTTCGCTTTGTCCTTTGCTTATCTACAGCCAAAGGGGGGGGAGGAAACCGAGGCCCCACAGCCTGACACCCAGGCAGCCGGTGCACTGATGCAGTGACCCCTAGCCCTGCTCCAAAGACACTTTCGGGTCCCTGGCAGGGTGGTGATCTGCTGCGGAAGGAGTAGCATTCATCATCTTCCAAAGCGAGGTCAGGTTCCAAATCTGGCCAAGGTCAGGGCTGAACCCTTTGGCAAGATGGTAGTCCTTGTGAAAGGTATGAACTCGCAAAACAGAAGGTCATTTTATCCACCTCTTCATGCACACCACCAAAATGCCAAAATATCTGCCATAACTGAAAAACAGCGGAGAGTGGGGAGAGACCCCAATTTTACACCTCTGTGTCTTCTTGCTTTTTCTGCGCCATCATTTCCACCTTTGACCGGTGTTGCGGGGGGCAGGGAGGCTGCGCCTGCCAGAACTTTTATTTCCCAGTTTGTTTCCATCTTCCCCCTTGTCTCTCTTTCTCTCTCTCTCCCTCTCCCCTCCACACACCCTGCTCCCCCTCACTTTCCTCCTCCTCCTCCTCCTCGCCCCCCTTTCTCCTTTCGTTGGGCACCGTAATGCGGATCCAGTTTTCAGGTCATGTTTTCAGTAATAACCTTTAATGCAGCTGGCTGGGGTCCAAATTGTTGCTATGGTGCCGTGCGTGTAACTGATCAGATGGACTATGAAGTGTTAAGCTGCCTCGGGGGTGCACTCCCACATAAAGCTATCATTAATTTCTCTGAATTACACCAATTCCGGGACATTCTTTATGGACAGATAGTGAGGGAGACAGTTATATGACAGGACTTGCTGTGCTAAGCAGATGTGCCTGCTTTTCGGCTATTCTATGAATACTAAATGACTGCTCTGGAGAGCCTACATTACAGCACGGCTTTACTGCCAGACAGGAAAATGGCCGACCACGTGCCTCTCTGCCAAAAGGGGAGGGGAGGGCAGGGGTTTTTTCGGGGGGGGGGGGTTCTTCAGAAGTCGACTTGCGTTCAGATGCCAACTTTGAGGGGATGAGCTGATGGGGAGAGGAGCAAAGAAATGGGGGGAAATGCTCCCCCCCTTCCCTACCAGAGGAACCTCAAGCAGCCATGGGGTCATTAGCATATGTGAAGTCACCGAAATGCAGACAAATATTTAAAAAAATGTGCAGTGAAGCTTTTTAAAGGGAAAAGGAAAGGATGAAGGCAGGTGGCAGAAGATGAAAACCAACCTGTCGAGGTGGTTTAAAAATTGGCCAGGTGACAGCTCCAGTTTTGGGGTGTTGTTCTGATAGGGCTGCATGTTCTTTCCCCCTCACAATCGCCTCCTCGTTCTTTCCCTCCTTCTCCCAAATTTCACTCATCCTCCCTAAAAGCTGTCCCTAATGGAGGACAGAAGGCCTAAAGGTGGTATCTGGGCACGGTTAGGATTTATCAATGGTGGAAGAGTGCCAGAGCAGTACAGTGGTACCTCCGGTTACATACGCTTCAGGTTACATACGCTTCAGGTTACAGACTCTGCTAACCCAGAAATATTACCTCAGGTTAAGAACTTTGCTTCAGGATGAGAACAGAAATCGTGCTCCGGCGGCACGTCAGCAGCAGGAGGCCCCATTAGCCAAAGTGGTGCTTCAGGTTAAGAACAGTTTCAGGTTAAGAACGGACCTCCAGAACGAATTAAGTACTTAACCCGAGGTACAATTGTAAAGGGATGAGGTAGCTGTGGAGGAACACAGGATGTTGTTTATCATCAATGGGAATTGGAGAAGTTAAGGGCAGCCATCAGGACACCAAACTGTTTCAACTCCCATGTCTGTCTTGAGATGCTGGGTGCTTCCAGACTGTCGCTATTTGGGGGGGGGGATTTTGGGGGTTTTCCAAACTTCCCTTTGTCCCACAATTTCTTCCAGCTGCCCTGTGATTCCTAGGCATGGGTCTGAGAGGCTTTTACTCTTGTCCCACCATTTTCACCAGGAAAACCCATAATTTACTGCTGGATCGGAACAAGCAACAATCTGCAGAAAACTCGATAGACAGTTGTTCTGATTCAGCACTAAACTGCGGGTTCTCCTGGGGAAAGCGGTGGGCCAAAGGAAACCTAGAAATCATGGGGATTTTGCGCTGAGTCACACGTCGGCAAATTCAGGTTGATTAGGAGCTCCTGCACAAAAAACCCACTTTCCCCTCCAAACGGAGGCTTTCTGCAGGAAGGCCAAGAGATGGGTTAGCGTGCTGGAAAATGTGGGCCAGCGATTTCTGGTTGCCATGGTGCAGAACCTCCCTGCGAAGCAATCAGAAGGACCACTCATCCTTTAGCCTCCCTGCCAACTTTGTGCAAACAAATCAGGAGAAATGTTCCATAAGCAGGTTGTGTGGGAGCGACCTCTGGGCAGCCACAGTGACAAAAAGAGTGACATCATTTTATTTTAATGTTTCTATTTAACAAGTGCATTTTCTAGCATTTCTACCTTTGAGGTACCTTCCCATCTGTGCAATTGTAAGATTCTATGATTAGCCTTATGTGTAAAAACACACTGATTTGCAGCTCCATGCTGAAAGGATATGTCACATTTCCATAAAAAGAAGTTACAAAACTGTAAAAGTAAAGGGACCCCTGACCATTAGGTCCAGTCGTGGCCGACTCTGGGGTTGTGGCGCTCATCTCGCTTTATTGGCCGAGGGAGCCGGCGTACAGCTTCCGGGTCATGTGGCCAGCATGACTAAGCCATTTCTGGCAAACCAGAGCAGCGCATGGAATCACCATTTACCATCCCGCCGGAGCGGTACCTATTTATCTACTTGCACTTTGATGTGCTTTCGAACTGCTAGGTTGGCAGGAGCAGAGACCAAGCAATGGGAGCTCACCCCGCCGTGGGGATTCGAACCGCCGACCTTTCGATCGGCAAGCCCTAGGCTCAGTGGTTTAACCCACAGCGCCACCCGCGTCCCCTACAAAACTGACCAAACACCAAAAAAACTCCACAGTGTCTGAACTTGAGATCTCCTTTGAGCTTCAGGCCTCTAATGGCCCTCCTTTCCTTCCCAATTAGCCCTGCTGGCATATGCTGAAGGTGTACCTATGCTATACATTATATGGCCTTCCCTCCGTATAGGAATCCTGGGAAATATTATCTGATGAAGGTGCCCAGAATTTGTTGTTGAATGTTACTGGCATACTGTCCAACTTTGGGAGACCCCAAACCTGGATGTGTGTCTTCTGGGATGTACTATCAGGCAAGTCACGTGACCCATGCCTCGCTCTCACCCCAAAATCGCAGCCCTGAAAAAGTGTTTTTGGGTGGCAAGAGCACAGCACGAGAGTGCATGAAATTGTGGCACCCAAAATGGCCGCCGCAGTCTTGCACAAAAGACACGATGTTGTGTTTTTCCTGGGACACTTGGCAGGTATGTACTAGCCTCCCCGCTCCTTGCCCCCTACCTACTTGTCAAAGAACCAAAGTTCCCAGCATTCCCCAGGGCAAGGGATTGATTGTTAAACTGGTTGAACTCTGTGTAATGCAGATATACCCCCATCTTCAACAGGGTTATTGTTCCACCAGCACTAGAGAACCAGGGCGGTGTAGTGATGGCCTAGGAGACTGGGGTTCAAATCCCCTTGTGGCCATGAAGTACTCAAGATGACCTTCATGTGACTGTCTCTCAGCCACGCTTCGGCTTGCCCCACTGCTTTCTCCCAGGAAAACCCACTGCTTACCACTAAATCAGAACAAACGTCAATCAGTTTTTCTGCAGATTAATATTTGATTTGATTCAGCAGTAAGCAGAGGGCTGTCCTGGGAAAAGAAGCAGAACAAATGAAAAACCACTCAGACCCATGCCTAGAAACCTCTCAGATCCACGTTTTCTAGACATGGGACAAACAGAAGTGTGGCAGATCACCAGTGTCGAAGCAGTGATTCTTCAACATCAACTTCGTTGGACTGGTGATGTTGTTCAGATGCCTGATTATCGACTTCTAAAGCAACTACTCTATTCCGAACTTAAAAATGGAAAGCGCAATGCTGGTGGTCAACAAACGAGGTTTAAAGACTCTCTCAAGGCAAATTTTTAAAAATGTAGTATAAACACCAACAATTGGGAAACACTTGCCTGTGAGCGCTCCATTTGGAGAACAGCCTTTACCAAAGGTGCCATGGGCTTTGAAGACACTCGCACTCAGGATGCAAGGGAGAAATGTGCTAAGAGGAAGGCACACTTGGCAAATCCACACCATGATTAACTCCCACCCAGAAACCAATGTCCCCATTGTGGAAGGACGTGTGGATCCAGAACTGGACTCCACAATCACTTATGGACTCATTGTTAAAACCATGTTTATGGAAGACAATCTTACTCGGCTACAAGTGATCGAAGAAGAAGGAGAAGGAGAAGGAGGAGAAGGAGAAGGAGAAGGAGAAGGAGGAGAAGGAGAAGGAGAAGGAGAAGGAGAAGGAGGAGAAGGAGAAGGAGAAGGAGAAGGAGAAGAAGGAGAAGGAGAAGGAGAAGGAGAAAGAGAAAGAGAAAGAGAAAGAGAAAGAGAGAAAGAGAAAGAGAAGGAGGAGGAGGAGGAGGAGGAGGAGGAGGAGGAGAAGGAGAAGGAGGAGAAGGAGAAGGAGAAGGAGAAGGAGGAGAAGGAGAAGGAGAAGGAGAAGGAGAAGGAGAAGGAGAAGGAGAAGGAGAAGGAGAATCCGCCTCATAGAGTTGTTTTGAGGCCATTTGCCCTGAGGTTTCATTTTACACTGCATTCCCTGTTGCATTATGGAACTGTGGCTTTTTGAGCGATTTTCTACCATGTTGCGCTGAATTTCACTCACATCAGCGAGCGTGGTGTGACATAGCAGCAGGCATCATGAGACATATCATTACCCCTTTTGTGCATTTGTGCTTCTGTTCTCCCATGATTCACCCATGAAAGAACTGTATGCTAGAATACCACCACCCCCTCCTCAGCTTCTGTCACATGGTTTGATCTGTGAAATTATAGTGCAAAACTCCCATGACCTTCCAGGTTTGCGGGTTGTAAACAGGGGTTTTTTCTGGAAGTGATTAAGGCAGAAATCAACTCCCCCTAGATTTCCAGAAGTGCCTCTTACACCCTGTGAAAGATCACGTAAGATGTGGACATTATCAGGTAAGGAAATGGAGTATTTTCTGTAGGAAACCTTGGTAAGAAAGCTCAAAGTGGCTTATGTGGAGGGGAAAGACCACATTTGCTCTGTATGTTTAGGGAACTGAGTGATCTGCCACAGGCAGAGTGATGGGTGAGCTGGCCACGAATGGGTAAATTGGGTTGAAATCAATACTCAGATGGTGATGGAAAAGGTAAATGGCAGCCCTTCTTGAAACACACAAACCCCACTCCTTGACTTCCCCCCGGTTTTTAAACATATACTTGCAACCCCACAAAGCATTCTAAAAAATGTAGCTAAGGGGCTGTCACAGAAGAGTAGGGGGCTACCCCCCCCCCCTTATAGCTTGCACAGTACTTGAAATGATTTCCTGGCTTTGCCAAACTTTTGTTTTTAACATATACAGTGGTACCTCGAGTTTAGAACTTAATTATTTCCGGAGGTTCGTTCTTAACCTGAAACTGTTCTTAACCTAAAGCATCACTTTAGCTAATGGGGCCTCCTGCTGCCGCCATGCCACCAAAGCACAATTTCTGTTCTCATCCTGAAGCAAAGTTCTTAACCCGAGGTACTATTTCTGGGTTTGCAGAGTCTGTAACCTGAAGCATCTGTAACCCGAGGGACCACTGTAGTCTGATGTTCTTTTTCACCTGGAACCAAGAAGACCTTTTTCTCTTAAGAGAATTTATGATATTCCCGCCCCCTCCATCACTGTTGAAAAAGAAAGTCACTTTTCAGAATCATCTCTGAGTATTCCTCACTATCCTCACCACCACCGAAGGGCACCATTTGTTACCCACAATGCCCCGGAACGATGCTAGGCCCAGGGCATTGTGGGTGGTGCAATGGTGACCAGGCTGCCAGCACAGTTGGTGAGATCATAGAGGACAGGGCTTCTGACACTCAGAGTTAGGGAAGACTCTTGTACAATATCCTGCAGAGTCTCTGCCCCTCAGTGTAGACAATGCTGAGCTAGGACAGGTGGCCTGGCTCAGTATAAGGAAGCTTTTTGTGTTTTCTGTTCCTCTGCAATGGCAACGAAAAAATTAAATACCTAACTTTGGTGTTGGGGTGTGGGGAGAAGCTGTTGATATGAGCCTGCTGAAGAATTTCTTCTTTCCCTGGAGAAAGTTGGTGAAATGGTCCCCCAATTTCAGGAGGCTCGTTTTACCAGACTACACATTATGGTCATGTAATGATAATAATAATAATAATAATAATAATAATAATAATAATAATAATACCTTTATTGTCAATGTACAGCCTGTGTACAATGAAATTAACTGAGCCTCCCTCTTCCCCACACAAACACTCAATCTCATTGCACTCTGTGTGCTTGTTGCACAACACACCCACCCTGAAAGTCGGTTGCACTATATTATTTTCCGTTCAGCAGCCTAACAGCCCATGGATAGAAACTGTTTTTTAGCCTGTTGACACTGATTATATTTCTATATCTCCTGCCCGAGGGTAGAAGATTAAAGAGGTGCTGGCCAGGGTGTGATTCGTCCCTGAGAATTTTTCTCGCTCTCCTAAGGCAATAATCCCTTGCGATGTCATCTAGCGGGCTCAGGGGACAGCCCATGATATCATACGCTGTGTTCACCACCCTCTGTAAAGACTTTCTGTCCATGGCTGTCAACGTACCACACTTCCAGTTACAGATAGGTAGCCGTGTTGGTCTGCCATAGTAAAAAAAAAAAAAAAAAATCCTTCCAGTAGCACCTTAAAGACCAACTAAGTTAGTTCTTGGTATGAGCTTTCGTGTGCATGCACACAGTGTATCTGAAGAAGTGTGCATGCACATGAAAGCTCATACCAAGAACTAATTTAGTTGGTCTTTAAGGTGCTACTGGAAGGATTTTTTTGTTTGTTTGTTTTAACGTACCACACTGTGATACAATATGAGAGGACACTTTCTATTGTGGACCGGTAGAAAGAGGTCATCAACTGTTGTTTAACATGTATGTGTGTTGTTGTTGTTTAGTCGTTTAGTCGTGTCCAACTCTTCGTGACCCCATGGACCAGAGCACGCCAGGCACTTCTGTCTTCCACTGCCTCCCGCAGTTTGGTCAGACTCATGTTTGTAGCTTCGAAGACACTATCCAACCATCTCGTCCTCTGTCGTCCCCTTCTCCTTGTGCCCTCCATCTTTCCCAACATCAGGGTCTTTTCCAGGGAGTCTTCTCTTCTCATGAGGTGGCCAAAGTATTGGAGCCTCAGCTTCAGGATCTGTCCTTCCAGTGAGCACTCAGGGCTGATTTCCTTCAGAATGGATAGGTTTGATCTTCTTGCAGTCCATGGGACTCTCAAGAGTTTCCTCCAGCATGTGTGTAGCTCCCTGTTAACATTTGGTTATGGAATTCAGAGTTATCCTATCCCCTCCCCTGAAAATGAGAGCCAATGAAATGGAATTAAGATAATGACTTCACATTCTATGTCACCCTTAATGAAAGATTGCCAGGCAGATTCAGGTGGAGAGATGGATTCACAGCAGACACACATTCATCACTCATGTCCATGTGTCAGTTGAGCCTGACGAAGACAATTCCTGCCCTCTTGCCGGACTTGGCAAAGAATACACACACACACCAATTCCACTGATGGGAAAAGATAGTTGTGTGTGGAAGTGGTCTGAGGCAGGTGGGTGAGATGGCAGGATTTACAAAAATAATTTTTATTTCTCCCTCCCCAGCAAAAAAAAACAAACCTCTTCCTTCAATACAAACAAATCGGAAAGATATTTGCCTTGCTGTTTTTCCCCTGCAAAGGAAAGAGCTGGAGGGGGGGGGAGAACCTTCACCTGAATCTCTACCTTCCCTGAATAAGAAAACAATTAAAATTTCGTAAAAGAGCCTTGATGGGTCCCTGAGCTCCATTCAAAGTCATCGGGTCTCTGCTGCCGAAAGGCTACGATGCACAGAGACTTATATATAGCTGGTAATTTACGTAAAGCAAGTCAGCAGATGGTTCAGCAATTTAGCAATTACCGGGTGTTAGAACATGTAGATCTCGGCTTTATGTAGAATTTTATTATTCCTAATTGTCTCACTTTTTTTTTTACCTTTGGCTTTTTTTTAAGGGGAAAAAAATCTTAAACAATTTCTGTGGCTTTTGGTCTTCCTTGCTGCTGCTACTGCTGCTGCTTCTTCAGTTGAGGGGTTGGCTGAAGGAGGCCTTCCCAGGAGAATCTGGGGAAAACCCTTGTTTGTCTGGGGGGTGGGGTGGGTAAGAAGGGGCATTTAGTTACAAGGTTGTTGTTTTTTCAATTTGTCCTTAAGGATAAGTCACGTTAAAGGTGTAATCGTAAAAAATAATTGCCAGGCATAAAGCTTTCGCGAAAATGTTGTGCCCATTACAAATTGCCGTTGCTTTCTTATTGGGCTCTGGTGGCACCGCACGCTAATGCACTCAGCTATTTGCCTCGGGAGAGGCTGGGTTCAAATCCTGGGTAAGGTCACTCGCGAAATGAGCCCACAGGGCATCGGCGCTGCTGCCGTAGAGGGCATTTGGCTGCTGCCTTTAACAGCCTGGTTCCGTAGTAATTGGAAGGAGGACGGTCTATTTAGTTACAGCAAAAAAGACCAGAGAGGGAGGGGGACCCAAGAGGGCCTTAATACAGCTCCTCTGAACTTGTTGTGTCTCTGCCAACGCAGCGAGAAATTCAAGAGAAGAGAGAGAGAGAGAGAATGAACCCTCTGAGCAGGAAGTTCTTTGGCGCAGTTTGCATGGCAATTTGGCACCTGGTCGCTTGATGCCCATGTGCTAAGGAACAACCTTAACCTTCCTTAAGGAGGTACAGTTGTACCTCGGAAGTCAAACGCCTTGCGAGATGAACGTTTTGGCTCCCGAACTCTGCAAACCTGGAAGTGATTGTTCCAGTTTGCAAACGTTCTTTGGAACCCGAACGTCCGTCGCGGCTTCTGTGGATTCTGATTGGCTGCAGGAGCGCCCTGCAGCCAATCAGAAGCCGTGCCTTGGTTCCTGAATGTTTTGGAAGTTGAACGGACTTCCAGAATGGATTCTGTTCAACTTCCGAGGTATGGCTGTACTTTGCTCCAGGGCCAAATCAGTGGGGTTAGGGAGGGGGCAGGTGGGTTGGGCCCTCAATAGTTAAGTGACGGCCTGGAAGCCTGGACTCACTGAGCACCTAGGGGAGGAATTTGATTCAGCCAAATTTCCTCAAATCCGCACTTTCTGGAAAAATGCGCGAACCGAAACAAAGCCAGCCTTCAAAATTCACAATTATATGAATTTTGTAGCACAATTATCCAGCCAAGCAACAATTACAAAATTGTATATATTTGGGAGAAATGTGCAGGAAAAGTGAATATATTTGTGAAAATAATGTGAAAATGCATTAGATCATAATGGTCAAAACTACAGGCAGAAATGTGTTTGTAAGTCATGAGGATTAAAAAACAAAAATTGCTGCAAAAAAGTGGGCATCTGAATTTAATATTGGAAAAATGAGAACCAAATTATCATATCCTTCAATCGCTAGTGTGGTGAGAGAGACAAAGGCAGCCAGTAAAAGAGGATGCATTGGTGGGGGCCACAATCTGCCTCCCCTGAATCTCACCCCCCTCCCCAAAATGGTGCTCCCCATTTTGTGGCCTGAAAATTGGCTGGAAAACCAGAGGAGTGGGATTAAAGCCCAACTCAACAAAAGCAAACTTGTGGACAGTGGGGACTGAAGTTGAACTTGGAGACTTCTCAGATGCTTTTACCATTCACTTCTGACAAAAGAAAAACTAGATTTCAGTTAAACCAAAGAAATGGTTAGGTTGTATTTTCAGCTGTACCACAGTGTCATTTACATTTTGAAGATTTTGAAGTGTTGAGCTACCGTCATGGGACATATTGGGCAATTCACAAGATGGTTTGCTTCATCAATAGACAACAGACACTGCATCAGAGATGGTGTCAGAGAATACTTATGGAAAAGAACCCTAGATGAAATTTACTTGCAAAAAAAAAATCTGTTTTCATAACTCAAATCTCCCCCAATTCCATAATACATCTTTCCTCAAAAAGTCAAAGTAAAATTGGGAAATGTTCACATTTTAGAAAGTTACCTCTGAATTCTAAAGTTGTAACGAATTTCAAATTTGTGTGAATTTTTTTCTTTTCTTTAATGGTCCTCATGATTTTTTAAAAAAAGATTCATCCCATAGATAAAACCATCCCCTTCATTGTATCAGTTGACTTGTTACTAACATGGGGAGCTGGTGGCAGTCAGGGGGTGAGGACCACGTATGCTCTTCAAAGGAAGAACAGGACCCAAAATGGGATGATGAAGACACAAGAAATCTCAGTTAAAGGAAACGAAGATCTGGGTCAGTTCTGAGCATCCTTCTTTGTTGTCAGGTCTGAAGGACTAAGATTCAGGTGGTCCGACAAAGGATGATGAGATCTGTGGTCCAGGAACATCTGGGAAGATTCCCCACCCCTTTTTCTTAGCAATAGCATCAGCCAGGATGCTCCATGAATAAGGACCTGCAACATCAGGACTTCTCTGCTTCTGCCTCTTTAATCTCCCCTTCGGGTCCTTTCTCCAAGGTTGCTTCTCTCCCATGAAGTTGCTCGCCTCACCCTTGGCCACGCTTGGCCTTTACACTTGAGACCCAGTCAATTTTTTTGTAAGCTTCACAACAAGGGATTCAGCAAGGAGACACAGCAAGGTCATCCAGCAATGTCATTTTTAACAACATCAACATACATGAGAGCTCTTAAGCAATGCAGGCGGCGGCTTTAATGGGATGATCAACAGAAGCATATGTACAATTTAAAAGAATAATGGAGAAGCTACAGCTTTTGACTACTGAAAATGCATCACAAGTATTCCAGCAGGAATGGATTGTAGTTCATCAAGCTGTAATCCTAACCTTTGGGGAAATGGAACATTTGTCCCCAAGCCAACGCCATGAGGTGTGCCCTCCTGACTGCCCTTCATGTGTTGAGCTGTGACTGAATAGGGTAGGCCAAATTTAGACAAAGGGGGTAAATAAGGCAACTATTCTTCTTCTTCTTCTTTGGTGATCACTCGTAGCCGAGTAAGATTGTCTTCCATAAACACAGTTTTAACAATGAGCCCGTAAGTGACTGTGGAGGCCAATTTTGGATCCACACATCCTTCCACAGTGGGGACATCGGTTTCTGGGCAGGAGTTGATCATGGTGTGGATTTGCCAAGCGTGCCTTCCTCTTAGCATGTTTCTCCCTTGCGTCCTGAGTGCGAGTGTCTTCAAAGCCCATGGCACCTTCAAAGCCTGTGATGCGCTCACAGGCCAGTGTTTCCCAGTTGTCTGTGTTTATACTACATTTTTTTTAGATTTGCCTTGAGAGAGTCTTTAAACCTCTTTTGTTGACCACCAGCATTACGCTTTCTGTTTTTATGTGCTCTAATAGTATTACCACTGAGGCATCATTTGAGCCAGGACTCATCAAGTCTTTGCTGACATGGGTGGTTTGTTTTTTTCCATCTTTCATCTTGTTATTTATTATGGGTGGTTGTTGTTGTTGAAACCCAGCCCTGATACCTGTCAAGTAACCATTTCAAATCTGAGCAGAAGAAGTCAAGGCAGTGATGATACATTGGGCTAGAGATTTTGGATATAATGTTCAAATTTCATCTTGGGAAAAGTTATGGAAAGAGGAAATAAAATTTACTGCATGCTGTTCGCTGAAAGAAAATTATATGAAAATGATGTATTGTTGGTATCTAACACTGAGTAAAAATGTATAAAACTAGTTCAGATCTGTGTTGAAAATGCAAAGGGAAGGCGGGTACTTTTTACCATATGTGGTGGACTTGCACACTGGTAAAAGCTTTCTGGGAAACGATACATAATGAATTAAAGAAAATGTTTAAAAACACATTTGTTAAAGAACCAGAAGCATTTTTGTTAGGTATAATAGGTGAAGAGATACCAAAAGAAGATAAAAGACTTTTTATGTAAGCAGCGACGGCAGTGAGAATGCTTCTAGCCCAAAGATGGAAAGAAGGATAAGAACCAACAAAAGAAGAATGGCAGATGAAACTGATGGAGTATGGAGAGATGGCGAAACTTGCAGGGAAGATCAGAAACCAGGAAGATCAAGTATTCTTAAAAGACTGGAGTAAAATTTATTTAAAAAACCATTGTAAACAGTGAAAATGACTGGCAGGGATGTAATGACACTTGTAATGTGGAATAAAGTATGGGAACTATAGATATTTAACAGAAGAATAAAGGGAAAAGATACAGAAAACTTTATCTTGAATATGGAACCCACTGAGGGAGGGAAGGAGGTCCGAAGGTTCAATAGAAACTTTTATTTTAATGTTTGAAATGGTTAAAGTTAAAATGTATAAAATTTTGTAAAAGCAATAAAAATGTTATTAAAAAAGAGAGAGTGTGAATGCTTCTGAGCATATGCAAGATTCATATCCCTCCCTGGTCATTACCAACTCAAGATTTTGGGGGGTGATCAGTGACGTGGGTTTTCCAGGAAATTTTCTGATGCAAATTACTGTAAAAGTTTCCGAAGCCACAGAGAGGGATCCAATCTGTCATGTGTTGTTTACTTGTATTTAGTAAACATCCCTTAAAAAACGTTGGAACTGATAAGCTTGCCTGGTATTTATTTGCAATTGACATCCGCAATGAACTTAAAGAATGGATTCTTTTTTCCCCTCACGGAAAAAAAAAGCACTGGAAATGTTTCCATTTTGGAATATTTTCCACCCCACATTCCTGGGGGGTTGAAGGCAAGAAAGCTTTCTGTTCTGTCTGATTTCCGGGCAAATGTTGTTCTGGAGAGGTCACATGCAAGTAAGATAATTTGTGTGGCATCAATTTTAGAAGCAGGAACCTCTGTGCAACTCTTTCTCCTAAACAGTATTACTGACATCCAGTGTGTGGAAAACCTGTTCTTCTCCTCCTCTGTCCAACCAGCTTCTTTCTTTTGCCTCATCCTTTTACTCTCACACCATGCCTAGTTCGTGGCTCCAACTTTACCCTTCCTACCCCTCTCCAGGGGCATATGACTTGACTCACTTGCTCGAGTCCTTTGGAGCTATTTATTCATTAGATTTCTTTCCCACCCTTCACCCCAAAGGAGTCCAGGGCAGCAAACAGCAATGTCATAAAACAATGCATTTTAAATTAAAACACAACATATTATGAAAGATCTAAGAACATCAAGAACAAGTAAAAACATGTAAAAGCACCAGCCTCTGTCTCATCTGGGAAGTAGACTCAAGGTTTCTTTCCTCCAGCCCTTTTCTGTTTAATTAGGGTTTTAAAACCCTAATTAAATAGTAGCCACATCCCTAAACTTAATTACAACTGGATCTGAGGCAGGGGCAAGGTGGGGGCGGTCACCAGGTTATTACACTGTGAGCAAACTGAGACCCCTTGAGTCAGAGCCGTGGGGCAGATTGGGCAAATGTCTACACATGCTTATTTAACAATTTGATTCCTCATTGTGTACTTTATTTGTAGCCTGTTTCACGACTTGGACACACAACTTATACATACAATTTTATCCTTGTCCTATACTACAATAAATATGGATGCATGGATCTGATCATAATCCCAGGCATGCACACTGGTTGTTCAGTGGGCAGTGAGGCTGCAATTTAACAAACTGAAAGAATGTCAGTTTGCCGGCCATGCAGGTCAATGTTGCCAGCTTTACAAGTGAACTTGAACCATTTGCACTGTTGGTTCCAGCTGTTGAGTGGCAGGTAGCTGGGGAAGGGCTGTAGCTTAGTTGTAGGACATCTGCCTTGCATGCAGAAGGTCCCAGGTTCGATCCCAACCATCTCCAGATGGGGTTGTGAAAGACTCCTGCCTGTAGAACTGCTGTCAATCAGTGTAAGCAATGCATACAGATGGAGCAATGGCAGTGGCATAGCGTGGGTTGTCAGCAGCCGGGGCAAGGCAAGTAATTTGCGCCCCCTAACCCGTGGATTTGCGCCCCCTAACCCTAACCCCCAGATGTTGCGCCCGGTGTGGCCGGGGGCCCCCCTGCACCCCCACGCTACGCCACTGAGCAATGGGTTTGACCCAGTATAAGACTACTTGTTCCTAAAGCTGAGTGGACAGCCAGGGCACCTTCTCAAGTCATGTAGCCACAACGGTTCCCTGCAGCACGTGCCCTTAAATTCAGGCCTGGCCTGTTGCATGCAGCTGCATGGAACAGGAAGGTTCACTGCAACACTGCGAGTTTCTGCTAAAGAACTCTCTTGCAAAGAAACTTCTGGTTCTCCTCTTACGTAGCCAGAGATTGATGGAAGAACTTTCACACGGTTCGCAAATTGATGGAGCCAGTTCCAGGAAAACAATTGCAGGTTGATGGCTCAGGGCTTCACTCGGAGCCTTACCCTCTGGTCTCCGCAGCAAAGATTTAATTCCTCCAGCTGGCAAAGAGGGGCCAGATGGGCAGGGCCAACAACCTTTCCCTCCCTGGCTTCAGCTGGTGCAGGACCTGCCCAATCCGAGCTGCCAAGATCCGACACTTTGCCCCTTGACTTCCTCTGACAGATGGGACAGACTTTTCCAAGACTGGCATGCTACTTGCCAGAGGAGGGGGAAAGCCATTAACCCCGAGGAAGCACCAAGATTTCATTTCTCCAGATGGCAAAATGCTGCCAGCTGGGCAAAGCCAGCAACCTTTCCTCGGATTTATTGCTCTTGGGGCCAGATCTTCCTCCCCCAGCTGCCCTCTGATCTGAGCTGCCAAGATCCAATACTTTGCCCCCTTGCCTTCACATGACAGATGGGATGGCCCCTTTGGAGAACAGCATAATGTCCCTTCAGCGCATGCCAGAATCTACACATCCACGCACAGACAGAAGAGATCCTATTCATGAAATGACACTGAGATCCCTCAATCAAAGGTAGAAACTCAGGATGAGCAAAGTTTGCTCAGAATGTGAGCTTCGCCCATCTATCCCCAAGTAGACAGGGCAAAGGTAGGTTTGGATCCTGCCGTCAGGGCAGGTCATGAACTAAGATATGCAAAGGACTATGGATACAGATACACCACAGGTGGAGAGACTCAGGCTCCAGGGCCAAATAAGCCCTCCAGACCTCTCTGATCTTGCCTTCAGCACTCTCCATTGTCAGGAGTGAGCCAACAGTAATTCACACCGTGCGTGTTGAAGTTAGCTCTTTATTAGCAAAAACCCGATTTGCACAGGAGTGTCAGGCCTAATGAGCACAGCAACCCATCTCTGGTAGGTCTTGCCCCTATGAAGCAGGTGCTGAGGCTGAAGGTCCCCCCCCTCCAGGATTCCCCCCCCCCAAGCAATCAGAGACTGCATCTACGGGTCGGCAATCTCTACTCTGCACTTTTCATGCCTCAACTGGTTCTGGGAGGCAAGTGAGGAGGGAAGCTTGTCACAGGAGGGGGAGACACTCGTGACTCTTTACCAGCCTGGTCCATCTCTGCCTCTTGGCCTCTCTCCTCCCACCCTCCTGTTTCAGCTTCTGCCTCTGATTCTGGACTGTTCTCTGTCACAGACTCTCTCAGCTCACTAAGACCTGTTACCTCTTCACCTTCTGAAACCTCCTCTTCCCAGTCTTCTCCCTCTTCTCCCTTTGACCACTCATTGTTGTTCTGCCACCACTCCCTGGGTTCAGAGCCTTCTTCCCCTGGGGGTTCCCTAGCTGGTTCCTCCCACCATTCCTCTGCATCCAGCCAGTCCATGACACCACTGTTCCTTCTCCCTAAGCCCTGTCCATCACTGGTCCTGCTCCACCCACTCAAGTGCTTTTGTCTGGCTGGAATCTGTTTGTAAACTGCAAGGGCCTCTTACTTGCATGGATAGAAGGGTGGGTGGATTTGGCAAGAAGGAGAGGAGAAAGTGGGGGAGAGAGAGAGAGGTGCACCTTGTATTTGCATGGCTGAAATGCAACCTATTTTACATATCCTTCGCTCTTCCCTCTTTTCCCTCTGGCCCTGCCCATCTCTGCCATGTGGCCCTCAGAAGGTTCCCCATGAAGGAATGGGGCCCTTGTTTCCCCATCATCCACACCACCACAACAACCCTGTTGACAAGTGACAAGTGCGCTGCTGTTCAAATCTAAGCATCCCACAAGTTCTATAACGATGGTTTTCTGGGAGAATAAGTTAAGGTTTGCAATGGTACAGGTCAGATTGCCAAAGGAACAACAGGGGTTTGAGAACGGCATCAGGGGTCCAACAAAAGCTGAGATGTCTCAACAAATGGTGTAGTGCGGTGTGTCCCAGAGTTGGGTCTCCAGCTGTTGTTGGACTACAACTCCCATGATCCCTAGCTAGCAGGACCAGTGGTCAGGGATGATGGGAACTGTAGTCCAAAAACGGCTGGAGGCCCAAGTTTGGGAAGCACTGGTGTAGTGGTTAGAGTATGAAACTAGGACCTGGAAAACCAGGGTTCAAATCCCTGTTTGACCCTGGGCTCAGCCTAGCCCACCTCACAGGGCTGTTGTGAGCATAATATGGAGAAGGGGAGAGCCACCTTGTGCGCCATCTTGGAGGAAAGGTGGGATGTGGAGGTAATGACAAAATAATAAATAACCTTTTCTACTCAGAAATAAGTCCCACTGAATTCAATGGGGCTCACTTCCAGGTAAAGGAGTTAGGCTTGTAGGCAATTGTATTTAAGGTCGCGACCCGAGAGCCTGAAAACCTTTTGAGGATGTGCAATGCGGGCTGGCAGGAACTCAGTACGCAGGAAATAAAAACTGTGTCTCTTGTGATACCAGCCCAGGAGATCCTGGAGGCAAAAGCTGGACTTCCGCCCTTCCAGAGGATGCTGAGGAGCAGTGTGATTAAGCAAGCCACTGACTGGATAATTGAGGACTGTGCATGGTGGAGCTCTCCATGTTGCTCGTTCAGCTGCAGCAGAGAGCCATTACCCGCCAGAGCGGCTCTGCAATAACACACCGAATCCCGGGGACAACAGCCACCATGTGCAGCCTGCAATTATCCAGTCAGTGGCTTGCTTAATCACCAGCTGCCCAAACAACATGGGGAGAACCAGGAGGCACAGAGGGACTCTGGAGTTCCAGAAAGGTGGCTCCTAACAAGAATCGAAAATTCCCCAAGCAGAGCCTAGCGAAGGCATTGAATTCCACGTTGATGGCAGCGGGCGAGGGCTCAGCTTGCACGTCCTAGTCTCAGGTTCTGTGCTCCTGGTTGGGAGCACCAAAATAATCAAGGCATCTCTCAGACTGATGAGACATATCGTCATAACGTGAATAACAACTGTCAAGTTTGGTCTTGGATGGCTTTGGAAAAGGGTTGGACAAATTCACAGAAGACAAGGGTGTCTACGACCCACAATGAATATAATGTCTCTGAATAGCAGTTGCTGGACACCATAGGAGGGGAGCGTACTGTTGTGCTCATATCCTTGTGAACTTCCCACTGGCATTTCTAATGAGAGGTTGGATCTGTCATAAATGCGTTAGTTGAGATTCCTGCCTTGCAGGGGGTTGGACTAGATGACCATCAGACCCGCTTCCAGCTCTACAGTTCTGAAGCGAGGAGGGGGGTTGGAAAACGCTGCAGAGAATCTGAGGATTTAGAGGAAATGGCATGTTTGCCCCTCACCAAGCAAACCAAAATCAGCGAATTCTTTCATGGAAAAACAAAGGATACTTTTAATATTCCAACCTCGAATAGCTTCTCTCCATTAGCAGAGATAATAGATAAGGAAACTACACCGAAGGAACTTTCCGCTAAACAACCCACTGACCCCCTAAACAACACCATCATGAGACCAAAAGGTCCCAAAAAGGTTCCAACTATTCAGGCGGAAGACTGCATCAGAGAACAAGAAAACCATCTCTCTGAATTACTACTTGAACACTCTACCACGCTAGACCTTGTGGCTAAAACCGTGGACTGTATCTTTAAGTACATAAGAGACATCAAAGGCTCTTTAGAGAAGATCATATCCTTTGTATCCCCAAAAGTTAATGTCAGCCCCGTAGACGCTTTACCGGAGGATAGGGCCGAACCAACACCCAGAGTACCTGCCCTACTGCGCTCAACTCCGCAGACTGGCTGCAAATTTGAAAATGAACAAACTATGGAAGATCTACACACCACATCTTCCTACAATCTTTCACTACAAGCCACTAGACTTTGTTTAATTATCCTCCCCTTCAAAGGTCAGGTTGTTAACTGGTCGTCTATACATGTCGCAAGAAGGCATCTAGCTGAGCTCTTGGGCATAAATCCCCTTTCCATCGATCTAGAATCCACTGTCCACATTTACAGCAAGCCACACATGCAGAGGATACTGCTCACCTTCAAATCTAAAAAGTTTCCAACTTATATGATGTCCCTACGAAGCTCCCTGACTAATTTTGGAATTTTTATTACAAGAGTTTTTATCAACACTAAGATTTGCCCTCTTATACCCTACCTTCCAGCTAAAAGGAAAGCAATTAAAAATGAGGGCACCCCACCTACTACGAGCTCTACCTCTCCACCCTCAGACTTAATTAGTTGGACAGAGACCCCCATGCCCCTCCTATCAAAGGCTACTCATCTAGAGAATTCGATGGAGCAGGAGTTACTTGTTTCCTTCTCCCATCTCCCAAAAGCCGAACAAACAGAGATAACGGACAGACTAGATGAGTTATTACTCTATCTTCGCAACCCTGAAGACCTAGCGCCCATAAAAGAGGCAAACACTCCACCTAACTTGGAGCGAAAAATGGAATATGAATCTCCTCAGGTCACGTCAGAACACCCCCCCCTACTCTGCCCAACTGAAATCCACGCCGAAATCGCTGTGGCGCCCCTAACCACATTACCGGAGCCTTCACCACCCAATGGCTGCATCTTCCACGACTCCGGGAAAGTCCTAGATGCTATTGAAGAGACAAAATGACTCTCACCTCTATTACTATCCTGGAACGTTGCTGGGTGGCAATCGAAAACAATGGACAAAGACGTTCTAAGCTACGTATCACAGTTTAAGATCATCCTGCTCCAAGAAACCTGGATGCAAAATCCTTTCGATCTACATAACTATTTTGCTTTCCACTCCTGTGCCTCAATTGGCCCCAAAGGCGGAAGACCGGCGGGAGGTCTGAGCACCTTCGTATCGATAGATCTAGGAACCTCCCCCACCCAATTGAAAATCGATAAAAAATGGATTTTGGCTGTGAAAATACTCTCTACCCACTTTAAGATCATATGCATCAATGTTTATATTCCCCCACTCATGAAACAAACTGATCTTAAAAACATCTGGAACGAACTGGAAGACTGCATTCTCCTTGTCTCAAATAAGTTTCCCTCTGCCTCCCTAATCATTGGTGGGGACTTTAATGCAAGGCTAGGTCATTCAGACGAACAACTAATCAACGAAAGTGGAATGGGTCCCCTAAATGCTAATGACGAACACTGGCCCCTATTCAGGCGTCATTCACTTGACCCACTTACCAATTTCGCTGGTACATGTCTCTTTCTAATGGCACTTAGATTAAACCTTGTTATTTTAAACGGCCTCTCCTCGGGAGACTGTCCTGGCCAATTTACTTATTGGTCAGGCTTAAGGCATTCTGTTATTGACTACATCCTTGTCTCCCAAGAACTCTTTGATGAATATATTGAATTCACTGTAGATATAAGAACCGAAAGTGACCATCTCCCTCTAAATCTTAAAAGGACTGAATTTTGGGAACCCTCTAGATGTGGGCTCACCCCACAGACCTCTGATCCTAATGTTCTACAACAAATAGGCAGATCCAGAATCAAATGGTCCCCTTATGTTAATAACAATTTCAGCATTTGGACACAATCAATGGAAGGTCAACTCCTCTGGGCTGATCTGACCTCCAACGATACTGAAGAGCCCTCCCCAATTGGCCATTATAACACATTAATCCGAAAACTCCAACCGCTATTGTCAAGACTCGGGAGATCTAGCCACAATGCGTCCCCTACCAACAAAAAATGGTTTGACCGCGAATGCATCCAGGCAAAACTTATACTCAGGGAATGCTTTAAGGTCTTCCAGCAAAATCCTAACCCTATCACTAAATTAGAGTTACAACTTAAAAAAAAGAACTACAAAGAGTTACTAAAAACCAAAAAAAGAACCGCAGACTCTCTCACCTGGCAGGCCCTCATAAAAGCGTCAATAGAAAAAGACAATACCAACTTCTGGAAAATTATTTCCAGCCAAACCAAAGCTCCTAACGAGGGCACAATAATCCCTGCAAACTCATGGGAAGAGCACTATAAAGTGCTGTTTAGAGAACATCGACCTTCTGCGCTGCTTAACATCCCCTTAGACAATGATACATCATGGCCCCCAACATCTGAAACTGAAATCACTTCGTTAATTCTACAAATGAAATCTGGCAAAGCCCCAGGAAGTGATTTCATTGTTGCTGAACTTCTGAAAGCGCAAATAAACTGGTGGGCCCCGGTTCTTGCAAATCTATTTTCATATATAGATAAGACAACTGAAATCCCTAAAGATTGGGGACTGGCTATAATTGTGCCTATATTTAAAAAGGGTAACCCCTCTGACCCATCTAATTATAGACCAATTAGTCTTCTGAATGTGATCTGCAAACTTTATACAAAACATCTATGCCTAAAATTATGTGAATGGTTAGATCATAATGATTTACTAGAAATTGAACAAGCAGGGTTTACATCTGGACGTTCCACTATTGATCACTGCTTAGTGTTAGATTATTTTGTCTATAAGTATGTGAAACATTGGAAAAAGTCACTGTATGCAGCCTTTGTGGACCTAAAGGCAGCATTTGATTCTGTATCCAGGGGTAGGCTCTGGGCCAAATTGGCCAATATGGGTATTAACAGAAGGTTATTACTTCTGATGATTAAGCTTCATGAGAACAACACCCTCCAGATAAGACTTGCACAGGACGGCAGACTCTCTAGAGAAATCCCAGTCCAAAGAGGAGTTAGACAAGGATGCCTATTAGCCCCATTTTTATTTAACATCTATGTTAACTCCCTGGTCACATGCTGCCGTGAAATCGAAACCCACCCCCCCGTGTTCTCTAACGGCAGAAAAGTACCAGTTTTAATGTATGCGGATGACGCTGTTCCTCTCTCTCAAACCAAAGTGGGTCTGAAACGTGCCTTAGGAAAGTTTAGTGACCAATGTAACACTGAACTGTTAACAATTAACTTTGCCAAAACCAAAATTGTACATTTTAACCGCTCCTTCAGGAAAGATAATTGGAGCGTAAAGGGAAACGCCATTGAACAGACTAAGACCTTCCAATACTTAGGCATTACTTTCTCTTACAATGCCAAATTGTCAACACACCTGACCACATCAGCTATATCAGCAGGAAGAAGTGCAAATGCCATCCTTAGATTATTCAGAAGGAAAGGAGCTGGCTTTCTACCGATGGCCCTAAAAGTTTTTCAGGCAAAATCTTTAGCCCAACTCCTATATGGCACTCAAATTAGCCCCTCTGTCAACCTTAAGACCCTTGAAACAGTACAATCAAAATTCTTAAGATCACTATTTGCCACCCCAAAGTGTACACCTAATGCAGTCTTAAGGCAAGAGGCAGGACTACCCAGAGTGGAATTAAAAGTCTGGGAGCAAGCAATATCCCTCTGGCTGAAAATCCATTACAATCCTAAGGGACTGTTACCTTGCTTCCTGGCCGCAGTTCCCTATCCTCCTTGGCTTATGCAAATAACTAACAAGATCAAACAAATTGGCCTAAACCCTGAAAATCTCTTTCTTGGAACTCAGAACAAGGCAAAGGCAATTATCACTCAGAGACTTTACGATGTCGAATTACAACAAGAAGACGCCCTACTCCCGGAGACATATAGATGTTTAAAAGCTTGGCCTAACTTTGCAGCTGCCCCTTATTTAACTAACATCACTAACGAAGCTTATAGATGGGCTTTCTCCAGAGCCCGCTTTGAGACAATGCCCTCAGCAGTGCTGTACGGCAAATTCACGCGGGTACCGATGCATGCACGTCTCTGCCCCTGTATGTCTGATAGGGTAGAATCTGTTACACACATCCTTCTGTCCTGCAGATTTTATAGTGAAGAGCGAGCTCGACTTATCTTGCCGCTTTTGTCAAAATTCGTACCCCTACGGCATTATTTGGAATCCTCCCCCAAAATTTTAAGAAAATACCTTCTGGAAGATTCCTCGGGCTCAATATCATATGAGGTGGCCAAATTTTGCGCTTTAGCAATCAGGAAGCGTAGATTTCTGCTGTTGAATGGCACATAGCGAAGTTCCCTTGTGTAATCTTTTTTCTTCTTCTTCTTGATGTTCTTGTGGATCTCCTTTTTGTTTGACCTTGTGATGTTTGGTGTCGCTGGCTTTTGCCGCAACAAAACTTGGTAAACTTGGTAAACCTGGACTTCTGAAGCCCACCCCATATTGCTGTGTTAACCGATCTTTTAATTTTTCTTATAAATTTTTACTCACCCATTATCTATGCCTAATTAAGTATTCTATGTATATGTTTGGTTCTTGCTCTTATTTATTTAATAATTATTCACTTAGATTCATACTGTTATGCTACTTATTTAGATGTTTTGCTTATGCTGGTCTATGACCGTAATAAAGAACTTGACTTGACAGTTCTATGTTTCAGTGATCTGGTTGGTCACTGTGAAAACAGAATGCAGGGCCAGAAGGCCCACTGGCCTGATCTTATGTTTCTTATGGTCCTGTGAACATTTAGACTGGGTACACCTGACATTTTATTCTAGCATCAGTAGAGACTGAGTATTTAGGTTTGTTGTTGTTGTTTTATGTAGTCTGAACCCAATTTAGATCTACTGCATATTTTTTGCCCCTGAAAAGCACTTACAGTGGTACCTCGGGTTACATACGCTTCAGGTTACAGACTCCGCTAACTCAGAAATATTACCTCGGGTTAAGAACTTTGCTTCAGGATGAGAACAGAAATCATGCTCCGGCGGCAGTGGGAGGCCCCATTAGCTAAAGTGGTGCTTCAGGTTAAGAACAGTTCCAAGTTAAGAACGGACCTCCGGAACAAATTAAGTACCGTGTTTTTCACTCTATAGGACGCACCTGACCATAAGACGCCCCTAGTTTTAGAGGGGGAGAAGAAGGGGGGGAATTCTCTCCCTCTCTGCACAGTGCCCCTTCAGGAAAGCAGCAGGAGAAACTGAGCCCCTTCCATTTCTTCTCCCGCTTCGCTGAAGGGGTGCTGCGCAGAGAGGGAAAGCTGCGCAGTGCCTCTCCAGTGAAGCAAAGCCAGGAGAGCAAGAGGGGTCGGTGCACACCGACCCTTCTCGCTCTCCAGCTCCAGGGATAGCCGCCTGCTGTGCTCCAGAGGCTTCACGTTGCTTTCGCTGAAGCCATGGAGCCTGCATTCGCTCCATAAGATGCACACACATTTCCCCTTAATTTTTGGAGGGGGAAAAGTGCATCTTATAGAGCGAAAAAATACGGTACTTAACTTGAGGTACCACTGTATTGAGAAACTGGCTCCATTCCAAAAGTAAAAACTCAACTTGAAAACAGATGTAGGTGGCCCTGGCAATGGGTGAGGGGCTATATCTACACCTGTCCAATAACATTGTGGGTGGGCATATAGCAAGATCACAATCCCCACTTCCTACTTCATTCGTCTGAGATGTGCGTAGGGAAGAAAAAGGTGTGGGTAACCTAATCGAGGCGTGGGGAGATTTTCAAATGCTATCAAATGGCCCTACCCACCCAGAGGCGTACCTAGATGGTGACCCCCACAAAGGGCCCCAAAATCACACCTCTCCACTCTGGTTAGGCATCTGCCCACCCATCCAGGTGTTCCCTGGGCCACTCCTCTGGTGCTCTGGGTGGCTGGGCAAAACACACAGGTGCTTCAATACGCCTCTGGTCACTGGTAGAGTTTCTCATCCATGGTCTCTCCTGGCTTCAGAGCCACCGATACATCTTGCCAAAGGTGCAAGAGACACCAGATATGCCTCTGTGCTTACTCTTGCAGAAAGCAGGATCTAGAATCAATCTAGATTGAAATCAGCATGTTGAGGATGCAGGTGAACCATTTCAGATTGAGGAAAAACTACGTTTTTGCACTGCAAATGGGTTAGTGTGTATGCAGGCTGACTTTGAAGGAACTACTGTTGAGTTCAACATGTACAAGAAGGATGGGGAGGGGCATCCATTGACCATGCTGGTTGAGGTTGATGGGAGCTGAAGTCCAGCAACAACATCTGAGGAGGACAAATGATAGCCATCTTCAAATATCTCAAGGGCTGTCAGATGGAGGGTAGGGCTCAAACACCAATGGCTTCAAGTTACAATGAAGGAGATTCCAATTAAACATACAGAAAAACTTCTGTTTGATAGTGGAATGGTCTCCCTCTGGAGGTTGTGGACTCTCCTTCCTTGGAGGTTTTTAAGCAGAGTTGATGGACAGCTGTCACAGATGCTTCAGTTGAGATTCCTGCATTGAAGGGGGGGTGAACTTGATGACCCTTGCGGTCCCTTCCAATTCTACAATTCTATGATTTCACAAAGAGCCACTTGTTCCCTACCTCTGGCCCAAGGTTATGACCATCAGTAGATTTGACTGTTCTGGGAGTCGGCTCTACTGAATTCAGTGGGACTTGCTTCTGAGCAATACATGTATGAGTGTACGTTTCTCAGTTATTTTATATCTCAGGTCCAGAGTGGTTCAGTTTCTACTGCGGGACTGCATAATGTCCTTTTCAGAATCATTATCTGGACTCCCTCCCCAATCCCTGCTGAAAGCAGAGTCAATACATCTGTGTCAAATAATTTGGTTCATCTGTATCATCCTATTGAAGAGCTATTAAAAGCTAAAACACTCTCCTGTTGTCATATTTTATTTAGCGGTTTGTTTGTTTTGATTTATATCCCACTCAGGGCAGCAGATCTGAATTGTACAGCAGTGTCCACATCCTTAAAGGACTCTCAATAAATAAAATGTCCCCATAAATATATGCAGGAGTAGAGAACGCAAGGGGGTGGTAACAGGAGCAGGGGAGGGAAAGAGAATTTTGTAATGTTGATTTCAGAAAAGGTAAAAGCTTTCCAACACACAAAGCAGTAAGCAGCAGCAACCAAAAAATAGATTTTTACCCCACTGTGCTTATTAATCTATGACAGGTTGGGCACATTTTTCTCTAAAGCTTATGTTAATTCAACTGCAGAAATGTTGGGACTCAACTTCCAGGAGTCCTGCTTTGATCTAGCAGCTCAGTTCTTGCAATGCTTCCTATTGGGCTGCCACCACTAATGTCTTTGAATAGAATGAAGTAGCATAGCGTGGTTTGCTGGAGCCCGGGGCAGGTGCACAGGCACCGGGGGTGGAGAGTGAACATGCCCACAACACTAGCCCAGCCCTTGACGCTGACACCGCAAAGAGGCTCAGGGCTGGCAGAGCAGCATGAGCAGTGCCCCCCATAGAAATATGTCCTGGGCCATCGCCCTGGCAGTCCCCATTACCACGCTATGCCCCTGCATTGAAAGAATAAGTACCTTTTGAGAATAAGGTTACTTTGAAGAAGTTTGGGTGTACAGTGGTACCTTGGTTTAAGAACAGCTTAGTTTATGAACAACTTGGAGTAAGAATGCTGCAAACCCGGAAGTAGGTGTTTTGGTTTGTGAACTTTGCCTTGGAAGCAGAACAAGTTCCACTTCCTGTTGAGTGTGTTCCATTTGTAAATTGAGTCCCCCACTGCTATGGGAAAGCACGCCTTGGTTTAAGAATGCTTTGGTTTAAGAACGGACTTCTGGAACGGATTAAGTTCGTAAACCAAGGTACCACTGTAATGGGCTACAAAATATTAGATGAAGGTGGCCTTTGCTAGAGAGAACACCAGTCTGCTGCCCAGTAAATATCAGGTCACACCTATCCTCCCAGTACAATAATTGTGGCTAATCCCACCTGTTGCTGTGGTTTGCGGTGAGAGCTCGTAGGAAGAAATGGGTCTCTAAACTCTCTGCACTCCTCATGACCACAATATTATCTCATTTGAGTGTTAAGGTGAAAGGGCCCATCTCCCTGACACCTCGGGGAAGGTGAACTGGCCTCTAGTTTGATGGAATCTGTAACTTCGTACAAGAAGGAGCTTGTGAAGATGCACAGCCATCGCCAGCAAGCCCTTGCACTGCAGTAAAGCCTGGCTCACTGTGGCATGGGTCCCATCTGGCTTTCGCCACACTCACACACAGCCTGGCCAAACAGGGCCGTCTGCTCAGACCAGCTGGCCCCAAACAAGGAGGTGCCAGCAATGTGGCAGTGTGATGGAGCCTTTTGAATATCTCCCCCGCAGATGCCTTCAGTGATACCAGCCAAGCATCCATGTAGGCAATGCGCATGGTGAGGTTCAGATGGAAAATAGCTACCATGTGGCCCAGCCATACTTTCTCTGGGCAAGTCACTCGGGGAGGAGATCACATGGTAAATTCGTGTTCAGACTGTAAGTTGCATGTTTGAATGCTCCTGTGTCGGGAAGGGGGAACCCTGCATTGAGAAAACTAGTGTTTTAGGGAGAAGGCTCAGCCAGAACTTTGATTCCTAACATCCAGTGCAGGGAGATTAGTTGCAGACCCTCCACGTGTCCCTATTTTCCAGGGACACTCCTGGATTTACAGATGCCATCCCAGTTTCTGATTTGATCCCGTTATGTCCCGCTGCCCCTATTTTCATTGGAGAAATGTTGGAGAGTATGGTTATGCAATCCCTGAGCCAAGGAGATAAGTAACTATACAACCTTTTGAAAACAGCTGAAGACAGCCCTGTAAAGGGAAGCTTTTTATGGTTTGATGTTTTAGTATGTTGGCGCTGTGGTGTAAACCACTGAACCTTAGGTTTGCTGATCGGAAGGTCGGCGGTTTGAAGCCCCACGACAGGGTGAGCTCCTGTTGTTTGGTCCCAACTCATGCCAACCTAGCAGTTAGAAAGCATGTCAAAGTGCTAGTAGATAAAAAGGTACCGCTCTGGCAGGGAGGTAAACGGCGTTTCCATGCATTGCTCCGTTTCGCCAGAGGCGGCTTAGTCATGCCTGCTACATGACCCAGAAAAAACTGTCTGCAGACAAAAACGTCGGCTCCCTCAGCCAATAAAGCAAGATGAGCGCCGCAACCCCAGAGTCGGCCACGACTGGACTGGACTTAACTGTCAGGGGTCGGTTACCTTTTTATGTTTTTATATATGCTGGAAGCCACCCAGAGTGGCTGGGGCAACCCAGTCAGATCGATGGGGTATTATTATTATTATTATTATTATTATTATTATTATTATTATTATTGACGTGTCCCTATTTTCATTGGAGAAATGTTGGAGGGTATGTAGATGGGCATTAAGTCATGTGAGCCCCTTAACTCCGAAGTAGTACCAGCCCTCATTCTCAGATTTAAATCCCCTACTGTTAAATGGGAGCACTGGTAACCTTTCTCACAGGGCCGCTCTGAAAGTCTGCTTTTAACTTGAGCCTCTATGTGGGCTATCAGTCAGGGCAAACAAACATAAGCGCCCATTTTAAACTTTCGCACACAGCCAAAAAGAAAGGCCCACCACTGCTTCAGTGGCCCAGTTTATACAGTCAACAGTGTCAGTGATCCAGTAACATGAGCCATGGTTTACTGAACTATGGCTTAGTTGCTGTGGTTTAGCACATGGGCCAGCAACCTTTTTGGGGACTGGGGGAAACATTTGGAATTCTGAGGAAGTGCCATGGGTGCCAGTCACAAAGTGGCCATGACACAAAATGGCCGTCAAAGCTAAAAGAGCAGAAAAACAGAAAGGACCACAAAATAGTGTGGGCATGACCCCCCAGCCCTGAACAGCTACACCATCAATTGGGGGGGGAGCACCTACATCAGCCACCACCACACTTGCTCACTTGCTCTTTGCACCTCTCCCCTGTTCAGGACAGGTGAGCATCCTGATCTTGCCATTCAATGAAATCTGTTCAATGTAGGAGAGACTGAGCCAATGCAAACAGGAACTGAGCAGGAACAGCAATCAGTCTTGGGAGGTAGTGGGGTGCATATTGGTGCCTGTAGGCGGAGCCTTCTTTCCCATAGGGATTAGTGGTTCGTTGCACCAGGACGCCAGCCTCTCAGGGGCACCCCAGCAAGCGGGGGAGCTGCGTGGCTTTGCCTGCGGCCTCCACTTTCCCTGCATGCCCGCCAGCTGCGCCTCACCAACCATATAACTGGCAAGCGCACAGCTTGCCTTCCAAGCCTCCGCGGGAAGAAAGCGATCCCCACAGAGGCTTAGGATGGAAGCTGTGCCCCGCCAACTAGATGGCTGGTGGGCGTGCAGCTTCCTTCCCACGCCTCCCTCCCTCACCCCCAGTCTTCCCTCCATGAAAGTAGCATTTATTACGACTCGGGAGGAGGAGGAGGTGGCAGCAGCAAGATGAATATTTGGGGGCACTAGGCGGATCTTTGCACCCCGGCACCGCATATGCTAAAGACGGCCTTGCCTGCAGGTGTGGTGAGCCCCAGTTTCCCATTATCTGTGAATCTAGCGGCTTAACTATGGTTCATTTACTGCCAACAAACCACAATCTGAAACCATGGTTTGTTGTTGATTTATGAACCTTGGTTTTAAGTATATGGCTTCCAGGAATTCCCAGAGTTCCCCGTGAAGAGGGATTGATTGTTAAGCCACTCTGAGTGTTGCAGCTCTGTGACAGGAATAAAGGTAAAGGTAAAGGTACCCCTGCCCGTACGGGCCAGTAGTGTCCGACTCTGGGGTTGCGTGCCCATCTCGCTTAAGAGGCCAGGGGCCAGCGCTGTCCGAGGACACTTCCAGGTCACCTGGCCAGCGTGACAAAGCTGCTCTGGCGAGCCAGCACCAGCGCAGCACACGGAAACGCCGTTTACCTTCCCGCTATAAGGCAGTACCTATTTATCTACTTGCACTTGAGGGCGCTTTCGAATTGCTAGGTGGGCAGGAGCTGGGACCGAGCGCCGGGAACTCACCCTGCCGTGGGGATTTGAACCACCGACCATACGATCGGCAAGTCCTAGGCGCTGAGGTTTTACCCACAGCGCCACCTGCGTCCCGTGACAGGAATAGGGGTCTACTACCAGTTCTCAGTGCCCTTAGCAAACTATAGCTCCCAGAACAGATCTCTAGTCCCAAGGAGTTTATAGTAACAAAGGAAGAGAAGAAGAAGAGTTTGGATTTGATATCCCGCTTTATCACTACCCTAAGGAGTCTCAAAGCAGCTAACAATCTCCTTTTCCCTTCCTGCCCCACAACAAACACTCTGTGAGGGGAGTGAGGCTGAGAGACTTCAGAGAAGTGTGACTAGCCCAAGGTCACCCAGCAGCTGCATGTGGAGGAGCGAGGAATCGAACCCGGTTCACCAGATTATGAGTCCACTGCTCTTAACCACTACACCGCACTGGGAGGCAAGTGTGATGGGATGAATGTGAGCAAGACTCAACCTTAAATACATACATTAATCCCACAACTTAAGTGGGGGTTATGTTCCAGAGACCACGCCTAAAGCCAAAATCATATATAGTCAAAGCCCATTGAGTTCAATGGCGAGTGAGATCGCCAAAGTCATTTCCCCCCAGAACCCTGTACACTTTTTTTTAAAAAAAAATTGACACGCATGTGAAGCTAAACATGCACAAATTAAATGCACATAAGTTGCAGGCTAACTGTATATATTTGAGATGGGGGTGCAGGACTCGGGTAGCATCATCATTCTTATTAGTTCAGTTTAAATATCAGGGTTGCATTTCCAGGTTCCTCGTTCTGTATGACGTGAAGAACGAGAAAAACAGTAAATCAAATCCTTTAACTCGCCTCAGTAACAAATTGAAGGCAGGCAGAGATGATAGATAGATATGGATATAGATATAGATATAGATATAGATATAGATATAGATATAGATAGATATAGATATAGATATAGATATAGATATAGATAGAGATGATATAGATATAGAAATAGAAATAGAAATAGATATAGATATAGATGATAGATAGATAGATGATAGATAGATAGATAGATAGATGATAGATAGATAAATAGATAGAGATAGATAGATATAGATAGATAGATAGATAGATAGATGATAGAGATAGATAGATAGATGATAGATGATAGATAGATAGATAGATAGATAGATAGATGATAGATAGATAGATGATAGATAGATAGATAGATAGATAGATATAGATAGATGATAGATAGATAGATAGATAGATAGATAGATAGATAGATAGATGATAGATAGATAGATGATATAGATGATAGATAGATAGATATAGACAGACAGATAGATGATAGATAGATGCTGGATGAATACTGCACTGCCAAATGTTCTTCTGATGAGCATTTTCACTTTAAGCCCAGTGATTGGCAGGCTAGAGGAGGACAGGAGCAGCCTGGCGAGACGAGGCGAGCTGGCACTCAGTGCGGGGCTGGCCACAGAATGCTGAGCCGACAACCCCTTCTGTTCACTTTAGTGCCAGGCCTGGCATCAGAGGCACTAATGAGAGGCAGATGAGCCAGCCGGATCGAAGACTTAATTAGGTCCCTATCAAGCCGTGGTCTCTGTTTTTTAGCACTGCGCCGCGTCATCAGCCTCCAAACGGCAGCCCCATCTACAGCATGCTGGGGTGCAGGAAAACATTTTTTATGTCCAAGTTACGACGCCCTCAGCCTACCCACCAGCGCATAGACGCACACACTCGTGCACTCTCAGCACACATCCATGCGCTCCATGCTAGCCTGAAAGCTGCTGACATGGGGCTCTGCGGGATCTTAAAGCACTCTCTCAAGATACTCCAACTCCTGCTTAAAACCCAACAAGACTCTTGTTGCTTTTTACGGCATGAGGCCCCAAGCAGCTATAACAAGCAAAGGCTTATAGCGGCAGATATTTCTTGCTGTATCTTCGCTTCCGCTGAGCGAAACCTGTGCAGTGCACCGTCAGAATTAACTCTGGCCAAAGCACATAAGCAGGGGTGTGTCCTCTGGGGATCAGGCTTATGGGTCCAAAATGGTAGGCCTCTCTGCCAGCGCCCACAAAGGTAGCAGCAGTGCTTGACAACTCCCATTGTTCTGGGCGCATTTTGCAACAGGGAATTTCATTAGCGCCAGTAGTTTCTGAGCTCTGGGCGCAGTGCCCTGCCTGAGATTTCAGATTAAAACTGCAGAGTGGAAGGAAAGGGGGACCTTTTTCTGCCTCTCCACTTCCAGCCACTCTCTGAAGAATGGAGAAGAGACCATCTTAAAAATATTAGGGGGCTGGGCAGGGGAAGCATGGCTTTGGTTGTTTTGTTGTTTTTTGAAGTCTTCAGATGAAGACTAAACCATGTGAAAAAGGAACATAACACTTTTAGCTGCAGTTCATTCATTTTCAGCTTTGTATTCTTGTACAGTGGACGCTCGGGTTGCGAATGCGATCCATGGGGGATGCACGTTCGCAACCCGCAGCATTTGCAATCCGTGTCTGCATGTCTGCAGGTTGCGATTTGGTGCTTCTGCGCATGTGCAAAGCGCGTTTTAGCGCTTCTGCGCATGCGTGACTGCCGAAACCCGGAGGTAACCCATTCCGGTACTTCTGGGTTTTGGCAGTCCGCAACGCGAAAAAATGCAACCTGAAGTGGACGCAACATGAGGTATGACTGTACTAAAAAAGTGTGCCTAGACATTCCATTGTTGTACCCATAACCTAGGTTTAAGGTGCCATTTAGCTCCTAGCTTTCATCTCTCAGTTTCTAACACTGGGTAGCAGCTCCTGCGCGATCATCTAGTCTGGATGCTTCTTCCAATTGGTTCTGAAACAACAGGAGTGCTGTTTTTGTGCTGCCATTTCCGTTTAAAGCTGCAGGATGCTTCATCAGCCCATCTGCCTGACAGGAACCAGCAGGGTACTCATATGCCCCAGCATGGGCATAGCTGAGATTTATGTTAGAGGGACAGGATGATACCGACCCGTTATCATCCTCTGTCTGGCTCTGTCCAGCAGATTCAGAATGAAATGTCTCAACAACAGTTGCTTTAGATTACTTTCTTTTGACCCCAAGCGCTCAGAAAAATCTGTCAAAGTCTTTCTACAATTCCTACTTTTAGTTAAGTGTTTTTATTTGTTTACTTGACGGGGGGGCGGCTCCCACCCCCCTACCCGGCTACATCCATGTAGCCCAGTGAGATTCAGGACAGAGTGCACAGCACACCGGTTGTGTACTGAATTCTAACAACAAAGAAAGACCCAAATTCTGCATCAAGGTTCGCCTAAGCAGCAACATCCAAACACATTCTGCAATCTGCATAAATTCAGCCAATTAAACAGATTTGTGTTCGTTCCCTTTATTTTGTATGATTCTGCCATTGTTTTGCACATTATTCTGTTTTGGAGAGAAGTAAGGGATGCGGGTGGCGCTGTGGTCTAAACCACAGAGCCTAGGGTTTACCGATCAGAAGGTTGGTGGTTCGAATCCCCACGACGGGGTGAGCTCCCGTTGCTCGGTCCCTGCTCCTGCCAACCTAGCAGTTTGAAAGCACGTCAAAGTGCAAGTAGATAAATAGGTACCACTCCGGCAGGAAGGTAAACAGCGTTTCCATGCGCTGCTCTGGTTTGCCATGCTGGCCACATGACTCGGAAGCTGTACGCCGGCTCCCTCGGCCAATAAAGCGAGATGAGCGCAGTACCCCAGAGTCGGCCACGACTGAACCTAATGGTCAGAGGTCCCTTTACGTTTACGGGAGCCTCTGATGGATGGAAATCATATATAAGCAGCTACTTCTTGAGCTTTTAAGCTTTCACCAGACATTACACACGCATACTTTTAAGTATATATTTGGAGCCGTAAGGACTAGAAACTTGTTTTGTTTTTGTTTTTAAGCAATGAAACCTGAGATCCCTGCAGTCAGTTAGTCTCATGGTTTATGGTATTTCTGCATTTCCACAAAGTCACAGCATGAATAACCTGGCGCAGGAGTGTTAGCAGGGAGGAAAACAAGCAGCTAGGAGGACTGAAAAACCTGTCTCCTTAAGTGCAGGCAGAGTCATCTCTCTATCCCTTTGCACCCTCTAAATTTATGTGTGTGATGCCGGCCACAGCATGAGACAAACAGGCTGGAGATGCCTCACGGAAAAGTCCTTGCAGAGCCACTTCTTTCAAGGATGTAGCTGACAAGGCCTCCCTCTCGCCCCCACCTAGCAGTGCCGCCAATGTTTGGATTGGCTCTGTTTTCCTGCTTTAGTCAGCAGCCTATCTCACTGACATTTTCCAGATGACATTTTTCCTGGCATGGAGACGGAGGAAGCTTAATGTTCTCCCTATCTTTTGTCAGGCTTCTATTAGGCAAAGGAGCATGGATGACCTCGCTTCCTTCTCCTCCTCCTCTCACTGTTGCTGGATTGGTAGCAATGGTAGTAGCTCCCCTTCGCAATAGCCAGAGAAAAGAGGGAGGAGAAGGCAATGAACCCATCCAGTAGGGTTTAGCTAATAGAATGAGTATCAAACACTGATGCTGGCAACTCACTGGTTGCTGTCACTCATGATAACGATGGGAGGGACATCCTATATGGCTCACATTTAAAGGTTAATCTACCTATTTGGCACTTTCTGAAACACGATGTGAACTGTAGTGCAGGTGTCTTTCAAAATTCACACTTTTTCGACTTTTGCAATGCACTGCAAGTAACGTGCACCAAAATATACCAAGGTGACATGTGCCTACAATATGTATTGGTGGAAATAACTTTAAAATCATGTGTTATATTAGGGGAAATATAAATCTTGGGGGAAATCTGCTTTGCAAAAAGTGTGTACATTGGGGGAAAATGTATACAAACATGTACGTATTAGGAGAAACGCGCGTTAAATCGCTGAAGAATTTTCATGAGGACTTTTCGAAACAGAATTTGCAAACTGATGTGGAAATGAGTTGAATTGAAGATTAGAAAACTGAGAAAATGTGAGAAGCTGTAAAGGACAGATTCACCTGTCCCTAATCACAGATACTCTCCCTGAATTCTTACCATGTTAATAATAATAGCAAAAACACCAATAATATAAATCCTGCAAACCTGAAGTCTTTCCAACCCTCTTTTTGTGTGCATGTGTGCATGTTGTTGTGTTCTAGTCAACATCCATGTTGTAGGAGTACAAAACCCTGCTTTCACCTTGAAATCCTTATCCCCTAAAAGGTAAAGGTAAAGGTACCCCTGCCCGTACGGGCCAGTCTTGACAGACTCTGGGGTTGTGCGCCCATCTCACTTAAGAGGCCAGGGGCCAGCGCTGTCCGGAGACACTTCCGGGTCACATGGCCAGCGTGACATTGCTGTTCTGGCGAGCCAGAGCTGCACACGGAAACGCCGTTTACCTTCCCGCTGGTAAGCGGTCCCTATTTATCTACTTGCACCCGGAGGTGCTTTCGAACTGCTAGGTTGGCAGGCGCTGGGACCGAGCAGCGGGAGCGCACCCCGCAGCAGGGATTCGAACCGCCGACCTTTCGATCAGCAAGTCCTAGGTGCTGAGGCTTTAACCCACAGCGCCACCTGTGTCCCCCTTATCCCCTAGCTTCTGTCTAATTCTGGTGACTTTCCCTGTCACTGAAGTTGTGTAAAGACCTGGTCTTGCCAAATCAAAGCAGTACCATGCAAGAGCTCAACTCCTCCGCAAGTAAACTGAGCTTTGCAAAAACCCAAGTTGCCACATTCAGCAATAGGTCCTGGGACATCCTGAGCCCTTTAGCAAGTTAATTTAGATAAATGTGGGCAAATTGCAGGACTTCCCAGGGCTGGGGGCACAAAGTTGCAATGCTTGGAGCATAGATCAGAAATGTCTAGGGTGCCAACCCCTGCCGTTCCTAAAGCTATACCAGGCCAGGAGGAGAAAGAACTTGAAAGCCAGGAATTCCAAGGAACAGGGAACAGGAAAACCAGAGACCTGAAAATGGAGAAGGGAACAGAAAGCAGAAAGGGCAGGTGAAACTTGTCTGAGGCTTTGGAGGCAGGCAACAGCTTTTACATGAAACACCGAGAGCTTTGCATTACATACCGCCCATCTTTTCCTATCAATTACACTAGAACAGGTGCAGTGTTTGGCTCTGGCGATGACTCATCACACATGGCACCGACTTCCTGTGCACGATTTCGCTCTCTGCGGGTTTTGCGCGGTATATGCGAATGCCTCTCTCGAGAGTTTCGCACACCTGCGGGTGCACGCGCATTTGTTTCTGCTTATTTGTGGAGGCAGCTGCAAACCAGCTACTCCCTTTTATCTCTGACTGCTTGGATAAACTCTCCATGTGCATGTCGGGGGGTGTATGTGTGCGTGCGTGTGCATGGAGCTGCACATTTTTGCACGCGTTCCTCCGCTTATTCCTTCCTACTTGTCTGTGCTCCATCGTTGTGCTTCCACGTCTCTTTTCCATCCGTGCAATTTGCTCCCCACGAACCCGCGTGTAAAGTGCTTGCAATGTTCTTAAAGCACCCAGGCCAGAAGCGGGGCCCTTTACTCCACAAAACCTTCTCAGCATCCCTCTCTTGGGCAACTTGAGCCCCCTTCTGCATTATCTCCTTCCAGCAAACTGCGCCCGTGTCCCCCCCCCCCCAGCCGATGCTGCTCCCTGGAACTTGGAGTCCCCGGGGCCCCATCCTCCCCTTGTTTCTCCGAGCCTTGGGACTACGAAGCCCACAATCCTTAGCGGCCTCCCCTGCCTCGCGCGGCTCTTTGGGAGATGCAGTCTCTGCGCTGCGCTCCTGCCCATTTACGAGCAGGCGGAGAGGACTACAATTCCCAGCAGCGCTGCGAGCCTGGCCTGCCTCCGCCTCCCCAGCTGGCTTGAAGGCTGTTATTGTTGTTGCTAAAAGGTTAGTGGAACAGCTGGTTGCTCTCTGGGTAAGAGACGTCTTCGGGATTGGGGAGGGGGACGTGGCTACTTTCTCTCCTCCTCGCCTTTCTTGGCTGCTCGGAAAGCGGATGGCTCAAACGGACTCGGGGTGCAGTGGGGCGCAATCCTCTATTCCAGGAGCTTTTTAACCCCCCCCCCACATACTTCCTGCGAATGCTGTGAGCAAAACAATATGTAAGCAAAGAGGGGGAGTGACTTGCCTCCCCCGCAGTCAAAGGAGTCGTTTGCATTGATTTCCACTCCTTCGTCGCTGAAATGAATCTGGGGAGGGCTGGGGAGGGCAAGAATTGCTCCAACGGGCCTTTAATCCTGAGCTTGCGGCACAAAGGGTTGAGGTGGTGATGGGGGAAAAAGACCAAGCGAATCTCTGAACCCCTGTACCAAATGCTAAGGTCTTTCCTGGCTACTTTTACTTTCTTTCTTTTTTTTTTTCTTTCTTTCTGCCACCCTGTCTTTGCACACACAAGCCTCCAGAATCTGTCAGTTTGGAGACAGCCCAAACCCTCCTGCCTCCATACTTAATAGGCCTGGGATATTCTATGCCTGCCATGTCTCCCTCCCCTCTGTTCTTCTTATTACTCTCTCTCTGTCTTGGATATTATTCCTGTCCTGGGGCCTCCCAGAAAATGTCTTAACTGCGAATGAGATGCGAGGTCTGCTGCGCGAGAGGCTTGTGTTTATTTGAAGACAGCCTGGGACTTCTGGTTTCTTGAAAACAAAGTTTCCCTTTGTTTGGCTTCCAGCCGCAGGACTCCCAGCCCTGACGCCTGCTAGGAGGACGCTTTTACAGGAGAGTCATAATAGCCTTTCCCAAAACAAGGTGGGGATGGAGGACTCCGAATGGCAAGCCATTTCACCATCCCCTTGTAAAGGAGGAGGATGGGCTTCTCTTGCGTAAGCCTTGCAGCAGGCCAGCCAGGTCCTCAAGGCTTCTCCTTGAGCCTTCCCACGCTTCTGCCTGTTAGATGGAGAGATCTGATTGCTGGTTTGTTTTGCTGTACCCTGCACAGACATGTCTGGGCTCTCTGCTGGTCTCTGATTGGTGTTCCTCTTGCAGAAGCACCACCCAGATGCTCCGGGAGAAGGGAATTTGGCCAAAAGTGCTGGGAGCTGCCAGGCGTTCATTACCCATGTGGTTTGGCCGGGACTCTGCCTGGGTCATGGGGCATATTGGGATAAGCTTGTTGCCTTGACTTGTTGTGCAGATCCGAAAGCATCTCGTGTGACAAGGTTTCATCACAGGCTTCCCCTACTAAGAAAGGTTGGAAGGCCTATTTAGAATCGATCTGAGAAAAAGTGGACTGGTGAGGTTGGTCAAATTATGTATGGTGTGTGGCAAGTATACAGGGGAAATGTCGTCCCCCCCCCCCCCATTCTCTCTCTCTCTCTAATGTACAAAGGGACGTGGGTGGCGCTGTGGGTTAAACCACAGAGCCTAGGACTTGCCAATCAGAAGGTCGGCTGTTCGAATCCCTGCAATAGGGTGAGCTCCCGTTGCTCGGTCCCTGCTCCTGCCAACCTAGCAGTTCGAAAGCACGTCAAAGTGCAAGTAGATAAATAGGTACTGCTCCGGCGGGAAGGTAAACAGCGTTTCCATGCGCTGCTCTGGTTTGCCAGAAGCGGCTTAGTCATGCCGGCCACATGACCCAGAAGCTGTACGCCGGCTCCCTCGGCCAATAAAGCGAGATGAGCGCCACAACCCCAGAGTCACTCACGACTGGACCTAATGGTCAGGGGTCCCTTTACCTTTACCTTTACTCTAATGTACACACTACCTGGGGTCATCCAAGGAAGCTGAGAGGTGGGAAATCCAAACAAACAAAAGGATGTACTTCTTCGCATATTAATGGAGGATAACACTGGCAGCCTGGTCACGGTCATAGGGCTATTTCTCTCTTGCTCTGCTGTATGGATTTCCCATATGCCCCTGTGAGAAACGAAATGAGGAACTAGATAAGCCTTTGGTTTTTTCCAGCAGGGCTGCTCTTATGTTTCTGTACACTAAACGATATGTTTGTATGTGTTAAAGTACCGTATTTTTCACTCTATAAGACGCACCAGACCACAAGACGCAGCTAGTTTTTGGAGGAGGAAAACAAGAAAAAAAAATTCTGAATCCCAGAAGCCAGAACAGCAAGAGGGATCGCTGCACAGTGAAAGCAGCAATCCCTCTTGCTGTTCTGGCTTCTGGGATAGCTGCGCAGCCTGCATTCGCTCCGTAAGACGTGCACACATTTCCCCTTACTTTTTAGGAGGGGAAAAGTGAGTCTTATAGAGCAAAAAATACGGTAATTGTGATGGGTCCGTTTCATGCGCTTACAAGCACCCAGTCAAGAGATCTGCGCTGTGTACTCCCATCCCTGTGCAACACGCCTGCTACTCCAGCAGCAACATAGAACTCGGTTTTTTGATCCTTAAGCTATGCTAATAAGAATCTAAGAATTGCCTTGCCCTTGCTGGGTGACAGCAACTTTCATATCACTCCGCATTCCCTCTTCCATCCCATTGTGCTAGTACTAATCCTTGCCCTAGCACAACCATTCAGTTGAATATCACCCCTATTTGTGCAAGGTTTGGGGTGACAAAACCTACCTCTTTCTAAAAAAGCTATTGTGCTACCATGAAGACTAGAAACTTTTCATTTAAAAAAAAAATACTCGGTGCTGCAGCATGGCAAAGTGTCACATGAGACCTCTTCATTCCTGGTCTGGGCAGGCTCCAAGATTTGCGGGTGAGGGAGCGGAGAAGTATTAGGAAACAAATCGGTTCCTTGCATTGTCTCAAGGCCCAAGTTAATAATAATTGCTGTATATAGTAAAAGCCAAGAGTGCTGGTATCTGGACTACATTCCACCGTAGATGACTGATGCCTTACCTTGATGACAAAGAATCCTTTTCATTCTGCTTTCAAATTTACGATGCTATGAGCCTGGGTCTTGGTTTAACCGCTTTGCGGCTGGTCTTTATTGTTACGTTTTGTTTTTATAAATGTATAAGCTTGAGGTCCCCAGTAAAATGTATTTTTCCTAGTGCAGCAAATTCAAGTCAAAATAAATAAACAAGACCAGTAAAGTCACGAAACCAGCAGGCCATAGCCAGATGACAAAACCCTAGAAAAGCCATCCCATTAAAGAAAAAAGAAAAAGTTGGAATGTCTGGGCAAATAAGCAAATGTCTCTTGCCCTAGTACCATCATACGTTTGGGTACCAGACAAGCTTTTCTGGGGAAAAGGTCCCAAATATGCAACACCACAGCCAATAAAGACCTTTATCTTGTTATCTCCCACCTGCCTTTTGATGTTCATATGGTGACCCCTGAGGATGCATATAAGGGGACTCGTATAATGGCCTCTACCATGCGCTCGAAAGCACATCGAAGTGCAAGTAGATAAATAGGTACTGCTCCGGTGGGAAGGTAAATGGAGTTTCTGTGCGGAAGTGGATGCCGGCTCCCTCGGCCAATAAAGCAAGGTGATTGCCGCAACCCCAGAGTTGGTCACGACTGGACCAAATGGTCAGGAGTCCCTTTACCTTTTTTTACCATGCGCTCAGTGAGTTCCAGCAGCTCAGTTTGTCAGTGGGCTCTGCTCCCTTGTAGGCAGAGGCCAATAATTAACACCTGGGAAGACCACGAATGAGGGCAGGAAATGCCAGCGAAATAATCTGGGCACCCTAGGGACACCGTGTTATTTCTGTTGCTGAAACCGGACGTGAATGTTGTTTTTATTCTGAGAATCTTCTGTGAGCCTCTTTGAAAGCCTCTCAGGTCTATGATGCGGTAAATATTAGTGTTCTAAAATAAATACATATAGAACAGGCTCATATTGTAGGAGCAGTCCTTATATATGCTGTGCTCTGGGCAAAACTAAAGAGAGTGCTGTCTGCCAGCGGCCCACACAAGAAAGAAACCTCCAATTCCTCGATTCTTTAGGTTAAGTCGGTGGTTTGCAAACACTCTGCAGGGAATTATTCGTCTGTTGACTTCTGTGCTAAGGAAATCCTATACTGTACATTTCCCACAGAACCAATTAGTATTGCAATGCATTCTGGGATGCATGCCAGTTGCCCAGTAAATCTATATGCAGTGCTAACTGGGCCTGTTGGGTCTAGCTGTTGCCCCACACCAAGAGTGGCTGTGTGTGACAGGGGGACAACAAATAGTAGTGGCTAAACTGTCTTTCAAGGAAATTTGGTCATCTCTGTTGGTGTTTTGGGTGAGGAGCCCACAGTGAGGAGGAGGAGGGCAACCAAAATGGTCAAAGGCCTGGAAACGATGCCTTATGAGGAACGGCTAAGAGAGCTGGGCATGTTTAGCCTGGAGAAGAGGAGGTTAAGGGGTGATATGATAGCCATGTTCAAATATATAAAAGGATGTCACATAGAGGAGGGAGAAAGGTTGCTTTCTGCTGCTCCAGAGAAGCGGACACGGAGCAATGGATCCAAACTACAAGAAAGAAGATTCCACCTAAACATTAGGAAGAACGTCCTGACAGTAAGAGCTGTTCGACAGTGGAATTTGCTGCCAAGGAGTGTGGTGGAGTCTCCTTCTTTGGAGGTCTTTAAGCAGAGGCTTGACAACCATATGTCAGGAGTGCTCTGATGGTGTTTCCTGCTTGGCAGGGGGTTGGACTCGATGGCCCTTGTGGTCCCTTCCAACTCTATGATTCTATGTGAGCTTTTAAGGAACCCCTGAATTTCTCCTCACAACACAATTTGAAGACCACTGGGTCCAATGAAATCAATGAGTGTTTGAATTCTTACTCATCTCTAAGCCAAGTCTGTACGAGTTTCTAGTCTCTCAGTTTTCCCAGCTGTATGCCATGGCACTGCTACCTGGGGCTGGAAATAAAACTTCATGGAGAACACCAGCAAATCGTTCTCACCCACCTTGGCCGCTGGTCTTTCAGTTCCAGTTATGGGCAGCACTGGCAAAACCTGAACTCTTAATTTCTTTACTGCCAAAAGCCTTTTCAGCCGTGCCCCACCCACTCCTGACTTGACAATGGAAGTGCAGCAAATCTATGTGAAGCAGTGGAGACCTATCTTCCTATTACATAATATTATATAGCATTTTTGTAAGATGAAATGGAGCGTTTGAGCAAAGCAAGCAGGCCAGCAGCTCCAGTGAGCAGAGGAAACAAATGAGTGGGCAGGTGGGTGGCCAGGCTGACTTTCTCATGTTCCCTTGGTTGTTGCCACCACCCCCCGCATTAATAATAATAATAATAATGATGATGATGATGATGATGATGCCCTGTCCATCTGACTGGGTTGCCCCAGCCACTCTGGGCAGCTTCCAACATACAGTACAGTGGTACCTCGGGTTAAGAACTTAATTCATTCTGTTCTGAACCTGAAACTGTTCTTAACTTGAGGTACCACTTTAGCTAATGGGGCCTGCCGCTGCGTCGCCAGAGCATGATTTCTGTTCTCATCCTGAAGTAAAGTCCTTAACCCGAGGTAATATTTCTGGGTTACCGGAGTCTGTAACCTGAAGCGTCTATAACCTGAAGCATCTGTAACCCAAGGTACCACTGTACAGTCATACATCGGGTTACAGACGATTCAGGTTGCGTTTTTTCAGGTTACGGACGCGCTGAAACCTGGAAGTACCGGAACAGGTTACTTCCGGGTTTCAGCGGTCATGCATGCGCAGAAGCGCCAAATTGCAACCCACGCAGATGTGATTCTGTGGGTTGCGAACGTGCCTCCCACACGGATCATGTTTGAAACCCGAGCATCCACTGTATATGAAAACACAACAAAACATTACACGTTAAAAAGCTTCCCTATACAGGACTGCCTTCAGATGTCTTATAAAGGTTATACAGTGGTACCTCGGGTTACATACACTTCAGGTTACAGACTCCGTTAACCCAGAAATAGTACCTCAGGTTAAGAACTTTGCTTCAGGATGAGAACAGAAATCGTGCAGCAGCAGTGGCAGCGGGAGGCCCCATTAGCTAAAGTGGTGCTTCAGGTTAAGAACAGTTTCAGGTTAAGAACGGACCTCCAGAACGAGTTAAGTACATAACCAGAGGTACCACTGTAGTTACTCATCTCCTTGACATCTGATGGGAGGGTGTTCTCTACTTGTTTGCATGCAACCACAGCAGGGTGAGGGAAGTCTGGGGTCCAAGAAATCAGGCAGCCCAGCTGAGCGAGCAAGCAAGCAGGCAGGCATTGTTGTCACCAAGGCGGGGGGAGTGTTTTCCCGCTTTGTCTGCCACCACCACCATCAGAAGGAAGCATGCATTTCAAAATGCACCCTTCCATCTGTCGGGATCAGCACAGGGCGAAGGAGAGAAAGACTTTCTCTCCGTTCCCTTCTCCATGAGTGGTGTCAGCAGTGGGATCCTGGGATTGGGCAAGCTGTGAGGGGAGATTTGGAAGAGGGTAGGGGATAGGCGGGGTTGGTGAGCAACACATACAGGGGCGCCAGCCCCTCATAAGAACACAATACAAACCCTGCCAGATCAGGCTAATGGCCTATCTATTCGAGCAGCCCGTCCTCACAATGGCCAGTCTGTGGGCAGCCTACACGCTGGACCTCAATACAACAGCACTTCCTCATTTCTCAGCAATTGGTATTCAGAAGTCTATTTCCTCTGGCAGCGAAGGGAACTGTCGTGGAAGATCCTGCTTCAAATCTCTGCCCATTCAGTAATGAAACTTGCTGCGTGGCTCGGAGGCAATGTCTCCCTCAGCCTATCATATTGGTTGTGTGAATCAAAGATTTGGATGCAGCCATGTGCCTTTTCCACTGAAGGTGACAGAGAAATTGTTGCGCTTAATTATAATAATGCCAAACAAACACCGATAAAGGTGGCCAACCTGTCTGGGTGTGGCTGTTCACTCCCTCCCACAACTCTGCATTGCACAGTTGTTGTCATTAGTTTTCAGGAAAGGAGCATGACCTGGTTGTGTCATTTCCTGTAACCAACATTGGTCTACCTCTGTGATTTTACAGAGGACGGAATCCAATCTCATGCTAAGTCTCTTGTTCTGCTGGTGCGAGAATTTCTCCTTGCCCGACAGGGCATTAACCCCTCTCTCCTCTCCCCCAGTCTAAATCTGCTGTAGGGCTTACCTCAACCCTCTAAAGCAAATTTGGGGAGTGTGTGGCGTGCACGATTGGGGGGGGGGGGTTGGCATTTGTGCTGCACAAGCAAAAAACCTTGCATTGGAAAGGCGCAGTTGGTGAATAATCCAGAATCTCCATGTTCGTTTTCTAAATCCCTTGCTCGCAGAATATCAACACGTTATCGCCTCTCTCTTTCTCCCCCCAAATTCCCCACTGCCACCACCCCTTGAAGCCTCATAGCTGCATATTCCTGCACTGATCCTAAGATTCCCTTCCAACTCTATGATTCTTCTGCCATGTCCTTAACTTAACCCGTTAGCCCTACTGAAACAACACCTTATATGCAATAGCGCTGAATCACATTCATTAAGTCTTTATCCTTGCCTCTCCTCTCCCTCTGTTGACTTTCCTCATTGTCTCAGTGCAGACTGTAAGCTCCTTGGAGCAGAGACTTGCCACACACACACACACTGCAATGCAGTGGTATAAATCAGCCGTGACACTTCATAATGAATAGGTCCTCGTAGTTGTGGAAATACAATCTGCAAAAGATCGAGGGGGTGATATTTCTGTGTCCTGCGTGGCTATGACCTTTCCTCGTGATCTCTATCAACGCTGCTCTGCAAATGCATCCCCCACTGCCCATTGCATCCTTACATTTCCCCTTCCTGCCTGAAGGCAACATTTTGCCGAAAGTTTCCTAGTTGTGCAGAACAAAAACACAAAACCCAGTTATTGGATTGGGAATGAAATGTGTCAAGGGTGGGGGGATCTCAGGCCTGGGCCCAGAATGTGGCCCTCCAGGGTTCGCTCTCTGGCCCTTAAAACTCTCACCAGGCCATGCTTCACAAACTTCCTTGAGTGCTTTGACTGCCGGAATGAGTTCTCACTTGCCTAGGTGGGAGGTTAGAGAGAGATGTGCAGAATCTAGCCTACTTTACAAAGGTGAAATTTGTGTTTGTTCCTCACAATATTTATCTGATGAAAGTAGGGATATCCTATTCCATCGTAATCATCATTTTACTATTTATACCCCATCTGACTGGGTTGCCCCGGCCACTCTGGGCAGCTTCCAAAATATATACAGACATAATAAAACACTAAGCATTTTTTTTAAAAAAAACTTCCCTATACAGGGCTGCCTTCAGATGTCTTCTAAAAGTTGTATAATTTATTATCTTCTTGGATCAGGGGTCACATAACTCCAGACCCTCCAACATTTCTCTGATGGAAATAGGGACATCCTTAGGAAAAGCAGGACATTCCGGGATCGAATTGGAAACCAGTACGGCTTCTGTAAATCTGGGACTGTCCCTGGAAAATAGGGACACGGGTCTTTTTTGCCTCCTATCAGTGGCATTTGGCCCTTGAAAGATTGCCCAGAATGTGGCCCTCAGACAGGAAATGGTTCCCCACCGCCGAAGTACATGAGATTAAGTACACATGTATAATAAGCACATAATTGCACTGCAGTCTTATTTTGATCCACGGAATTTGTAATTTGTTGGGGTAAGGGAGGATAACAAGGTCAGGCCTGATGCAATCACATCATCCAGATGTGGAAACCGAAACTGTGCTGAGAAGTTTGCATCTGAAGAATCAGCATAGTGCAAGCCTGTTTATTATTACAATCGTACCTCGGATGTTGAATGGAAATCCGTTCCGGAAGTTGGGTTGACTTCCAAAACGTTCGGACACCAAGACGCGGCTTCTGATTGGCTGCAGGAAGCTGCAGCCAATTGGATGTTGCTCTGGACATTGAGGTTCCAAAGAACGTTCACAAACTGAAACACTCCCTTCTGGGTTTGTGGCGTTCAGGAGCCAAAACAGTTTTTCCGGGTCATGTGGCCAGCATGTGTGAACCAGAGCAGTGCATGGAAATGCCGTTTACCTTCCCGCCAGAGCACTACCTATATATCTACTTGCACTTTGACGTGCTTTCAGACTGCTAGATTGGCAGGCGCTGAGACTGAACAACAGGAGCTCACCCCGTCATGGGAATTTGAACCACCAACCTTCTGATTGGCAAGTGGTTTGGACCACAGCGCCACCCGTGTCTCAGGAATAAATTCCATATTATTCAATGCAGCGTACTCCCATAAGGGTTGTAGCTTCGGTGTCTCCCCCCCCCCCCCAGCCTGGGCAGATATTTCTGTCGTGGAAGACAACATTCCACCCCACCCCCCTAAAAGAGAGAGAGATACTGGTCCCTGCCCCACTGAACTTACAACCTCGATTTCAACAGTGGGGAAGAGAAGCCAGATGAAATGTTCAGATGTTTGGTGGGTTGGGTGTCCATGCCTATGGAGCTAGTTCAGATTCCTGTCTTTCAGGGGGTTGGACTAGATGACCCATGGGGCCCCCTCCAACTGTACAATTCTTTGGCCTTCCTTACTCCACTAACCACCCTCATTTGCCTCACAGCCGCCAAGATGGAAGAAGTGCAGTCCCAACCCGGCGTGGCTTTCCTGAATGTGACCTCGAGCTATGTGCCCCATACCAAGGTGGAGTGTCACTACAGCCTGCCGCCTGGCATGAAGCCGTCCGCCAGAGACTGGATTGGGATATTTAAGGTATTTCAGCTGGGCAGTGGGGGGGGGGAGTGGGACACACTACAGTGTTAGAAACTCAGATATACAAGCTAGGCGCCAAATAGCTCCTTAAACCAAGGTTACAGTCACCAAAACAGAAAGTCTAGTTGCCCTTTGGGGGCAAGATGGCTCTAAAGTCTTGTTTTTTCAAATGATGGGCTGACTGTGATTGAGTCTCAGTTAAACATCTGGCTAATTCAGATGACAAACTTGAGCTAAGTTAAGAGCTTTGAGAACTTAAAGAAGTAAAGGCACTTGATTCAGGGATAGTCCAAATATCTATTGGCCTATTCCAACCTCTTTTTCTTAATGGTGACACGGACCATTCATAACGTAAGAATATTCTTCACAACTGTGAGCAGGACTGTGAGGTGGGGTAAGCTAAGACAAGCTGCAACAATTTTTATTTTATTTTTTGAAATAATTTTGATTTGATTTCACAAGTGTAAAATTATAACAATGCAAAATACATATCCATATTTAGAGATTTCTCCAAATCTCTAGACTTCCCACTTTCCTCTCTATGGGTCCTATTGTCAACCTTTTCAACTGCATACTATTTCATAATCTATACAGTGGTGCCCCGCAAGACGAATGCCTCGCAAGACGAAAAACCCGCAAGACGAAAGGGTTTTTCGGTTTGTGCGTCGCTTCGCTAGACGATTTTCCCTATGGGCTTGCTTCGCAAGACGAAAGCCCGTAGGGAAATATCCGGGGACCTCTTTTAAATGCTGGCGGTGGGGAGCAAAGCCTTCCCCCCCCTCCGGACTTCAGAAGAGGTCCAGGAAGGCCGGCGGGGGCGAAAGGTTTTGCTCCCCACCGCCAGCATTTTAAAAGCGGTCCGGGATAGCAGGGAAGCGCTTCCCGCTATCCCGGACGGCTTTTGAAGGCAGGCGGGGGGAGCCTTCAGAAGAGGTCCAGGACCTCTTCTGAAGTCCGGAGGGCAAAAGTCTTTGCTCCCCCCTGCCTGCCTTCCCGGGAGAGCGGAAAACGCAGCGCTGCCTTCCCGCTTTCCGCGGAAGGCAGGCAGGGGGGACAAAGACTTTTGCCCCCCGCCCGCCTTCGGAAGAGGTCCAGGACCTCTTCCGAAGGCGGGCGGGGGGCAAAAGTCTTTGTCCCCCCTGCCTGCCTTCCCGGGGGCTTTTAAATCGCCCCGGGACTGTCCCGGGGCAATTTAAAAGCCCCCGACGGCTTTTGAAGGCAGGCGGGGGGGAGCAAAGACTTTTGCCCCCCGCCAGCCTTCAGAAGAGGTCCAGGAAGGCCGGCGGGGGCGAAAGGCTTTGCTCCCCACCGCCAGCATTTTAAAAGCGGTCCGGGATAGCAGGGAAGCGCTTCCCGCTATCCCGGACGGCTTTTGAAGGCAGGCGGGGGGAGCAAAGACTTTTGCCTGCCGCCAGCCTTCAGAAGAGGTCCTGGACCTCTTCCGAAGGCGGGCGGGGGGGCAAAAGTCTTTGTCCCCCCTGCCTGCCTTCCGCGGAAAGCGGGAAGGCAGCGCTGTGTTTTCCACTCTCCCGGGAAGGCAGGCAGGGGGGAGCAAAGACTTTTGCCCCCCGCTCGCCTTCAGAAGAGGTCCTGGACCTCTTCCGAAGGCGGGCGGGGGGCAAAAGTCTTTGCTCCCCCCGCCTGCCTTCAAAAGCCGTCCGAGATAGCGGGAAGCGCTTCCCCCGGGAAGGCAGGCAGGGGGAGCAAAGACTTCCCCCCCTCCGGACTTCAGAAGAGGTCCAGGAAGGCCGGCGGGGGCGAAAGTCTTTGCTCCCCCCGTCTGCCTTCAAAAGCCGTCCGGGATAGCGGGAAGCGCTTCCCTGCTATCCCGGACCGCTTTTAAAATGCTGGCGATGGGGAGCAAAACCTTTCGCCCCCGCCGGCCTTCCTGGACCTCTTCTGATGTCCGGAGGGGGGGAAATCTTTGCTCCCCCTGCCTGCCTTCCCGGGGGCTTTTAAATCGCCCCAGACAGCCTCCGCTGTCCCAGGGTTTTTTAAAATGCTGGTGGGCGGCAGCGAAGGCTTCGCTGCCGCCCACCAGCATTTTAAGATTGCCCCGGACAGCCTCCGCTTCGCTACTGCCCGCCAGCATTCTAAAAAACCCCGGGACAGCGGAGGCAGTCTGGGGCGATCTTAAAATGCTGGCGGGGCGGCAGCGAAGCCTTCGCTGCCGCCCGCCAGCATTTTAAAAAACCCCGGGACAGCGGAGGCTGTCCGGGGCGATTTAAAAGCCCCCGGGAAGGCAGGCAGGGGGGACAAAGACTTTTGCCCCCCCCCCCAGCCTTCAGAAGAGGTCCTGGACCTCTTCCGAAGGCGGGCGGGGGGCAAAAGTCTTTGTCCCCCCTGCCTGCCTTCCAGGACCTCTTCTGAAGGCTGGCGGGGGGCAAAAGTCTTTGTCCCCCCTGCCTGCCTTCCCGGGGGCTTTTAAATCGCCCCGGGACTGTCCCGGGGCAATTTAAAAGCCCCCGACGGCTTTTGAAGGCAGGCGGGGGGGAGCAAAGACTTTTGCCCCCCGCCAGCCTTCAGAAGAGGTCCAGGAAGGCCGGCGGGGGCGAAAGGCTTTGCTCCCCACCGCCAGCATTTTAAAAGCGGTCCGGGATAGCAGGGAAGCGCTTCCCGCTATCCCGGACGGCTTTTGAAGGCAGGCGGGGGGAGCAAAGACTTTTGCCTGCCGCCAGCCTTCAGAAGAGGTCCTGGACCTCTTCCGAAGGCGGGCGGGGGGCCAAAAGTCTTTGTCCCCCCTGCCTGCCTTCCGCGGAAAGCGGGAAGGCAGCGCTGTGTTTTCCACTCTCCCGGGAAGGCAGGCAGGGGGGAGCAAAGACTTTTGCCCCCCGCTCGCCTTCAGAAGAGGTCCTGGACCTCTTCCGAAGGCGGGCGGGGGGCAAAAGTCTTTGCTCCCCCCGCCTGCCTTCAAAAGCCGTCCGAGATAGCGGGAAGCGCTTCCCCCGGGAAGGCAGGCAGGGGGAGCAAAGACTTCCCCCCCTCCGGACTTCAGAAGAGGTCCAGGAAGGCCGGCGGGGGCGAAAGTCTTTGCTCCCCCCGTCTGCCTTCAAAAGCCGTCCGGGATAGCGGGAAGCGCTTCCCTGCTATCCCGGACCGCTTTTAAAATGCTGGCGGTGGGGAGCAAAACCTTTCGCCCCCGCCGGCCTTCCTGGACCTCTTCTGATGTCCGGAGGGGGGGAAATCTTTGCTCCCCCTGCCTGCCTTCCCGGGGGCTTTTAAATCGCCCCAGACAGCCTCCGCTGTCCCGGGGTTTTTTAAAATGCTGGTGGGCGGCAGCGAAGGCTTCGCTGCCGCCCACCAGCATTTTAAGATTGCCCCGGACAGCCTCCGCTTCGCTACTGCCCGCCAGCATTCTAAAAAACCCCGGGACAGCGGAGGCAGTCTGGGGCGATCTTAAAATGCTGGCGGGGCGGCAGCGAAGCCTTCGCTGCCGCCCGCCAGCATTTTAAAAAACCCCAGGACAGCGGAGGCTGTCCGGGGCGATTTAAAAGCCCCCGGGAAGGCAGGCAGGGGGGACAAAGACTTTTGCCCCCCCCCAGCCTTCAGAAGAGGTCCTGGACCTCTTCCGAAGGCGGGCGGGGGGCAAAAGTCTTTGTCCCCCCTGCCTGCCTTCCAGGACCTCTTCTGAAGGCTGGCGGGGGGCAAAAGTCTTTGTCCCCCCTGCCTGCCTTCCCGGGGGCTTTTAAATCGCCCCGGGACAGTCCCGGGGCGATTTAAAAGCCTCCGGACGGCTTTTGAAGGCAGGCGGGGGGGAGCAAAGACTTTTGCCCCCCGCCCGCCTTCAGAAGAGGTCCTGGACCTCTTCCGAAGGCGGGCGGGGGGCAAAAGTCTTTGTCCCCCCTGCCTGCCTTCCCGGGGGCTTTTAAATCGCCCCGGGACTGTCTTAAATCGCCCCGGGGCTGCCTTCGCTGCCGCCCGCCAGCATTTTAAAAAAACCTCGGCCAGCGGAGAAGTCCTCTGCTGTCCCGGGGGTTTTTTAAAATGCTGGGGGTGGGAAGAAGAGCCCTTGTCCGCCCCCCCCCCAGCCTTCAGAAGAGGTCCGCGGACAGACTGTCCCCGGACCTTGTCTGAAGGTGGTTTCCATAGGAACGCATTAATTAATTTTCAATGCATTCCTATGGGAAACCGTGCTTCGCAAGACGAAAAACTCGCAAGACGAAAGAACTTGCGGAACGAATTGATTTTGTCTTGCGAGGCACCACTGTATTTTATATTTCTCCATTTTATCCGCAATATTTACTACATTACAAGTGTTATTTCAATCCTGCTAATGTTTTCATCTGCTTACATTGGTCTGTCAGGTCAATTGTAATTTCCCCACATTCTTTATTAAAGTTTTGGTCATCTTGGTTCCTGAGCTTTCCAGTCAGTTTTGTCATTTCAGCATAATCCAACAGCTTAGTTTGCCATTCTTCTCTGGTGGGGACTTTGTCTTCTTTCCATCTCTGGACTGGTAACATCCATGCAGCTGTTGTCGCGTACATAAAAAGTCTTTTCTGCTCCCTAGGAATATCAATACCTATAATTCCTAATAGAAAAGTGTCTGGGTTTTTTTCAATTCATTATATATCATTTCCCAGAATGCTTTTATTACCTTACAGGTCCACCACACATGGTAAAAGGTGCCTTCCTTTTCTTTACATTTCTAGCTGATTATTGTACTTGTCTTATACATTTTTGCTGACATACAGGCTGCAACAGTTGTTCACTGCTCCTGCTCAGGCTGCATAGGAAATAAACGTTTTTGATCCAGAAATTCATTCTGACTGTGCAGATAAAATATAACAGATAGAATTATACAGGATGGTGTATTAGCGTGTGAAAACAGTCCAGATTCAATTATCCCCAGGCATGTACCTCCAGACGGTGGAGGTGTCAGGCATCTTTACTTGGTCACAAGTTGTTGGAAGCCAGGTGTGAAATGTGCCCAGCACCTGACTAATTTTGAACACAGGACACATACCGTATTTTTCGCTCCATAAGACGCACTTTTCCCCTCCTAAAAAGTAAGGGGGAATGTGTGTGCGTCTTATGGAGCGAATGCAGGCGGGAGGCTCTGCTCAGCACTCCCTTTAAAGAGCCGCGTGGAGCGTGTGTGCAGCTCTTGGGGGCTTTTCCCCGAGGAGGGAGGAGGGCTGCCCTTCTCCCTCCTCCCTCCTCGGGAAAAAGCCCCCAAGAGCCACACACAAACTTTAAAGGGAGCACGGCTCTTGGGGGAGCCTTCATCCCGCTGCCCGGGAGAAGCTGCGCACAGCTATTCCATAAGCCAGGACAGCAAGAGGCTATCCCAGAAGTCAGATCCCTCTTAGTGTTCTGGCTTCTGGGATTCAGAATATTTTTTTTCTTGTTTCCCTCCTCCAAAAACTAGGTGCGTCTTATAGAGCGAAAAATACGGTATGTTCTCATTTCCCTCAGCTGTTGCTTTATTGCCTTTATATATGCCACCCTTTTCTCCAAAGAGCTTGAGGCGGCATATCTTGCTCTCCCACACCCCATGCCACCCCACCCCCACAACAACCCTGTGAGGTGAATAAGCCTGATAGGCTGTCATTGACCCAAGGTCACCCAGTGAGCTTTATGGCCAGGTAAGGATTTGAACCCTGGCTTCCCGGACCCTCACTCAAAGAGGGCCTTGATTGCACTGTTGATGCACACAATTGTCAATTCTGGTCTGCACAGAGAGCAGAATGAGATGGGAGAGTCCTGAAGGCGGAGAGTGGGCTATACCACTTCAGACTGCCAGTGACGAGGGTGTCTCATTTTCGCGGTGTTCTTCCACATTTCATTTTTTTTAGGGAGCTTTGTAAATAGAACGCCAACACAGTAGGCGGTTGATGTTCTCGTTCTCCCACTTTGAGCCTGCTGTTACAGGATGTTCTATATACAAGGGAGCGTTAAAAATGCCATTTCTTCCCTTCCACCCTGCTCCACGTCTAAGACCCAGCGTCCATCCAGTGTGGTCCTTGGGGGAAGGGGAAGGGAGGAGAGAGAAAAGGAGGAACACAGTCCCTTTGTGCAGCACAGTGGAGGGCTGTTTATGCAGGCGCAGGCTGTGGGTTTCCTTTTCTGTCCAGCTCTCATTAGAAATTGAAATTCAGGGACCCAAGTCAGTATGATTCCTTCCTTCATGCCCCCAACAGTACTGGAGAAATGGCTTCACAACTCAAAGTGAATTTGCGGGGGGGGGGGGGAGGGAAAGCCTGTGATAGATAGATAGATAGATAGATAGATAGATAGATAGATAGATAGATAGATAGATAGAATTTATTACAGTCAAAGACCAGCTCGCATAACACAATAAAAACAGCGTTCATAAAGATAAAATATACAATCAGAGCAGATTGCAGCAATAGCTCATGAGTTAAAATTGAGATACTGTGGTACCTCAGGTTAAGTACTTAATTCGTTCCGGAGGTCCGTACTTAACCTGAAACTGTTCTTAACCTGAAGCACTACTTCAGCTAATGGGGCCTCCTGCTGCCACACCGCCAGAACCCGATTTCTGTTCTCATCCTGAAGCAAAGTTCTTAACCTGAAGCACTATTTCTGGGTTAGCGGAGTCTGTAACCTGAAGTACATGTAACCTGAAGTGTATGTAACCTGAGGTACCACTGTATATACATACACCTGTACAACTGAGATTTGGGCTACCATAAAAGTTGACCCTGAGGCTCCCCAAAGGGCGACTTCAGCTTTTCCCTAGTGTTAAGTTGTGGGTTGACCTAGCAGACGACACAGCGATTTCTCTAAAGCAGCTCTTTATTTTGTAAGCTGGAACAGAACTAAGCTGAGGAGCTCAGTCACCCTTCTTATATACAGCTCCATATTGTTTCTAAACATTGTTAGGTGGGCTTCCCCAAGTCCCCCTATCTGATTTTCATTTTACCTCATCTTTAGCTGTTTACAGTGGTACCTCAGCTTAAGTACTTAATGCGTTTCGGAAGTCTGTTCTTAACCTGAAACTGTTCTTAACCTGAAGCACCAATTTAGCTAATGGGGTCTCCTGCTGCCGCCGGAGCACAATTTCTGTTCTCATCCTGAAGCAAAGTTCTTAACCCAAGGTAATATTTCTGGGTTAGCGGAATCTGTAACCTGAAGCGTATGTAACCTGAAGCGTATGTAACCCGAGGTATCACTGTACATATATAGTAATTTTTAACCATTTTTTAAATCACACTTACTTTTACCATAAAAATCTTCACATTTTATCACTAGGTGGAGTCCTCTTCAGTGCGTGATTATTATACCTTTGTGTGGTGCACAGTTCCAGATGGAGGAGCTTCTGCAGGAGCCCTTCTTCACTGTAACGTTCAGTTCCAAGGTGGGTGCTAGGAGGTCCGATGGTCCGCAGCAGGTTACTCATGGCTAGAGATGCCAAAAGGTAAAGGTACCCCTGCCCATACGGGCCAGTCATGTCTGACTCTAGGGTTGTGTGCTCATCTCACTTAAGAGGCCAGGGGCCAGCGCTGTCCGGAGACACTTCCGGGTCACGTGGCCAGCGTGACGAAGCTGCTTTGGCGACCTGGCACCAGCGCAGCACACGGAAACGCCATTTACCTTCCTGCTATAAAGCGGTACCTATTTATCTACTTGCGCTTAGGGGTGCTATCAAACTGCTAGGTGGGCAGGAGCTGGGACCGAAAGACGGGAGCTCACCCCACCGCGGGGATTCGAACCACCGACCATGCGATCGGCAAGCCCTAGGCGCTGAGGTTTTACCCACAGCGTCACTCGCGTCCCAGAGATGCCAAAGCAATACTTAAATTGTGCTTTTCTAAAACAAGGCGGGGTGGCGCTGTGGTCTAAACCACAGAGCCTAGGGCTTACCAATCGGAAGGTCGGCGGTTCGAATCCCCGCGACGAGGTGAGCTCCCGTTACTGGGTCCCTGCTCCTGCCAACCTAGCAGTTCGAAAGCACACCAGTCCAAGTAGATAAATAGGTACCGCTGCAGTTTGAAGTTACAGTGGTGCCTCGCAAGACGAAATTAATTTGTTCCACGAATTTTTTCGTCTAGCGAATTTTTCGTCTTGCGAAGCACAAAATCCCATAGGAATGCATTGAAAATCAATTAATGCGTTCCTATGGTCAAAAAAGTCCAAACAAAGCCAAATTTGGTACAACAAGAGTTTATTAAGTGCTCTTTAAAGTCACACATACTGTAAAGAGCATTTCAAAATTCAAACCCAGAATTTTTTTAAAAAAACAGCAGAGTGGCCCAATGGTCACAGAAAATCATAAAAATGCAGGGAAAAAACCACAAGCTTCCAGATTCTTGCAAACCCCTCCCCAACTGTTCCCCCAGCCACCCAGCACACAGAAATTCAAATCCAGAAATTTTTTAAAAAAACAGCAGAGTGGCCCAATGGTCACAGAAAATCATAAAAATGCAGGAAAAAAAACCACAAGCTTCCAGATTCTTGTAAACCCCTCCCCAACTGTTCCCCCAGCCACCCAGCACACAGAAATTCAAATCCAGATTTTTATCATAAAAATGCAGAAAAAAAAACAAGCTTCCAGATTCTTGCAAACTCCTCCCCAACACCAAGTCCTTGAATTCCAAACACCCCAACCCAAAATATAACCCCCCCAAAAAAAGTTTTAAAAGCTTAACTTACCAAATGGCTGCAAAAGAAGTTTTGGAAAAGCTTCAAAAAATCACCAAAGTCTTTAAAAACCTCAAAAAAGGCTACTATGTACACTGCGTTCTATGAGTTGCTCCTCAAAGTCAAGTCGCAACTGTATTAATTGTGTTAAGAAAAAGGAAACAAACTTGCAAGACGTTTTCGTCTTGCGAAGCAAGCCCATAGGGAAATTCGTCTTGCGAAGCAGCTCAAAAAACGGAAAACCCTTTCGTCTAGCGAGTTTTCCGTCTTGCAAGGCATTCGTCTTGCGGGGCACCACTGTAAATGGCGTTTCCGCGCACTGCTCTGGTTCACCATGCTGGCCACATGACCCGGAAGCTGTCTGCAGACAAATGCCGGCTCCCTCGGCCTATAGAGTGAGATGAGCGTGCAACCCCAAAGTCATCCGCGACTGGACCTAACGGCCAAGGGTTCCTTTACCTTAACCAAGGCAGAAAGGTGACTCAGAAATCATAGAAGGGGACAGGTGGTAACCACAGGACCCTGCTGCATTTGGTTTGAGCAACGATTTTGACTTGTCCTTTGTTTTCAAAACCCATGCATAAGTTCAAAAGCACGCACATATGTGGATGGGAGTCAGCTAATTAATTCCATCAGCGGAAACTCTCCGCAAGAACGGTAGCTTGCCCAAGGGGGCTTTCCCCCACTCTCCCCCCCCATGTGTCCCCTGTCCCCTGAAATTGACTCTTGGAAGAGTTAGGAGAACCCCTGGAATAGCATATGGGGGTGGAGAGGGGGGTGTTCTACCATCTGGCAAGCCAAAATATTTGCCCTGACAAAATGATTGCCTTAGCATGATGTTGAATTCCTCCCATACTAGGCTTTGCCTTTTTGAAAAAATGCTTCTATCCATAGCCATTCGCTCAGCTGCTGTGACATCACAGAATGCTCGTAAGCATTCTGACCAATGAAGAAGTGCTACCTTGTTTTTTTTACTACTACTGTTACACAACTGTTAAATTTATATAAAGTCTCTTTATAAAATAAATTCAGAGCAGCTTTGACTGAATGCAGTTTTCATGAAATACAAATAAGAGAGGAAGCCAACCAACCTCAAGAGCAGGCATAGGCAAACTCAGCCCTCCAGATGTTTTGGGAATACAACTCCCATCATCCCTGACCACTGGTCTTGTTAGCTAGGGATGATGGGAGTTGTAGTCCCAAAACATCTTGAGGGCCGAGTTTGCCTATGCCTGCTCAAGAGCATGGGTCAGCAAACTAAGGCCTGCGGGCCGGATCAGGCCCAATTGCCTTATGGATCTGGCCCACAGACGGTCTGAGAATCACCGTGTGGATCGCCATTGCTCGCGTTCTTTCCCTCTCCCTCACACGGTGGCGGCAGCTCCTCCCTCCCTCCTCCTGGCTTCTCCCTGCCCTGCCTAGAGGAGGAAGGGGACTGGGCTTTGGTGGTGCCAGCAGCAGCGCTTGAGCGGCCGCCATTTTAAGCAGCCCCTCTCCGGAGCCTTTTCGCATGCCGCTCATCGTCCCTCTGCCATAAACCCCTGCCGCTCGCAAGACACAGGTAAGCAGCCACCAGGGCTCATGGTGCTCTTGCATCATTTATTTTTTTCCAAAATATAGTCCAGCCCCCCACAAGGTCTGAGGGGCAGTGGACTGGCCCCCTGCTGAAAAAGTTTGCTGACCCCTGCTAAAGAGCCTAATTTCTTTCCTTTGCTGCGGTGTCAACCATTTTGCTTTCTTCAGACTGTACGTAACACAGATCAGTAAACAAACCCACTTGTTGTGTTTACAGCCAGCTACTTGCCCAAGCCAGGCCCCCAGCAGTACCAGTTCCGCTATGTGGATCGCCGTGGGGAGGTGCGTGGTCAAAGCTCCCCTTTCCAGTTCAGCGAGCCGCGGCCCATGGACGAGCTCGTCACCCTGGAGGAGGCGAGCGATGACGGTGGGGGCACCGACATGTTGCTGGTGGTTCCCAAGGCTGCCCTGCTGGAGGTAACGTACTCCCAAGCAACACCCTGAATTTCAGAATCCCCCGGACTGTTCAGCCTGGTGGATCATTTGCCCAACAATGCCCATCATCCCTAGCCCTTGGCTGTACCATTCCATGCTGATGGGAGCTGGGAGCCCAGTAAAATCCACACAGGTTTCCCAACACTAAAATAATGACTTGGCCTTGAAAGCAACATGGTACGGTCTTTCCCAAACTGTACCACATCGGTCTGCAGGAGGGGAATCGCATCTTTGAATTCTCCCTGTGGAAGCAGTCTTCCTGTAGATGGAAAGCTAATTTGTCTAGTAAAAGACTACGCTAATCTTCTTCTCTCTGGTTTCCATGTCCAGCAGTGGTGTGTGTCTCTTTTAATAAATTTAGAGCACTCACATATCTGCCCCTTCAAGTCTTTTTTCCCCATTTCATTTCACTTTTAATTTGTATACCGCCTTTCTAAATTACTGTATTCAAGGCGGCTTACAAGCTCTGGAAACAACAAAAGAGACAGCAAAGATCACACACCTAACAACAACCTGATCTGATACCAAAAAAGCCATGATAAAAGCATAACTTTAAAATAAACAGCCTGTATCAAATAAAAGCAATATGCAACAATCCATTAGAATGTAATTGTAAATAGTAAAATGAAATATCGGCAAATAATAATTAAACAGTTTATACTGAACCATTACAATAATCACTAAAAACAAGTCGCAATGCATAAAATACCACAAAAGTATACAAAAGAATCAAATTGAGGGGGAAAGGACACACAGCGTATAAATATATACAGTGGATGCTTGGGTTGTGAACGTGATCCGTGCAGGAGGCACGTTCGCAACCTGCAGAGTTCGCAACCCGCAGTGCTGCGTCTGCGCATGCGTGGGTTGCGATTCGGTGCTTCTGCGCATGCGCGACCGCTGAAACCCGGAAGTAACCTGTTCCGGTACTTCCAGGTTTTCGGCGTGTCCGTAACGCAAAAAAACGCAACCTGAAGTGTAACCCAATGTATGACTTTGTGTGTGTGTGTGTGTGTGTGTGTAAAAATCCCTGAGCTTCTCTCTTCCCAGCTCCTTCTGCTGTCCTCAAAGTCATGGTCTAGGAAAGCTCCTCATCAGTTAACAGCCCAGAGGGGCTCTGTCATGCTGTTTCTTCTGAGCCATCTCTCAATTCCAACCCTGTGTGATAGCAACACAGGGATGGTGACTTTAAGGTAGCGGCTTAAGCAAGTCTGCTAAACGTGTTCCCTGGCCTCCAATGAAGCCTCGCGGGTGTCTCTCCTTATATCCTTCACAGACGCAGTTGGAAGAGAGCCGGCAGGAGCAAGGAGCCCTGCTGCAGGAGTCGTGCCGCCTGAAGGATGAGGTTCAGGAGCTGAGAAGTCGTGTGGCAGAGCTGGAAGCAGTCCTGGGCACACTTCGGGATGAGCACACCAAGCTGGCTGCACAGTACAAGGCAAGAGAGGAAGCCCAGCGATCTGGGAATTCTCAATCTCTCCAGGTCCCCAAAGCTACTCAGGGCCAGAGGGGAATTGTGCCCTGTTCTTCTGCCTTGAGAAGGGTCTGCCTGTCATAGCCTCTTTGTTAGACACGGGCAACTCCTCACAATGTCACCGTCTGTCTCCCAGTGGAATGGCTCGTGCGATTCATTCCTTCATTCGTTTAAGATTTATGCACTGCCCTTCAAGCACTTTGAACGTTAAAATGTTTTAAATGCCATGAAGTACCTAATACACAAAATAAAAGCATCTGATCTGTGGAAACAACACCAAACTAGTCCAAGTAAAATGAATCAACGGATGTTATAAAGCCTGAAAAAAATGAAAAAGTTATTTGATTTAAAGACATCAGCGTAGTTATTGCTCTTCAGATAGCTGGGGCAGTGGTGTAGCGGGGGGAGGGGCACGAGGGACTGTTGTCCAGGTGCAAAATTTCAAAAGAAAAACAAACCACTTTGAGGGTTTTATGTTTAGCAACCAAGTGGTGTAAAAATGTCATGAAATTATTATTATTAATAATAATAATAATAATAAATGGCTGCCTCAGCTTTCCCCTCCCCAGCTTCCCTCTCCCTGCTGGGAACACCCTTCCCCACCACCATGACCAACACTGCCCCAGCCCTGACAGGAACCACGGGTTAGTAGGTGTAATACTTGCCTTGCCCCGGGAGCCAGCAACCCACGCTACACCACTGATATGATAGATTATGATAGTCTTTTTTAAAAAAATAGAAGCTGCCCATCTAGTTCCACTCTGATCCATTCATCTTACCCATTCATCTTGGAATCACTGTCATGCTAGCTCCTGATTGTCACAATGCCACCTAGCCAGACACCACCTAACCAATCAGCTTTAGTTGCATAGTGATGTCACTGTAGACAAGAAATAGCAAAGAGGAGTAGCAGCAACCTAAATAAATGAGCAAATAAATAAATGGAAATGTGCTGAGAAGCCACTGAAAAGGGAGGTATAGATTTCAGGGTGTAGAAAAGAAGTAGGAAGAATTTACGTGATGGTCGCCTTGTGCTCAGATACTACGCATGCCTGTAGGCTGTGTTTCCTTCCTTGGAACTACCAGGTTTTCTGCCACACACACATTATCAGAAGTATTGTGTTATGTCTCAAGCATCCGCCCAATGCCATGAATGTTGCTCACTTCTCCATCTCCCCATGCTACCAGGAATTATCGAATTCTTTTGCGGAAGTATCCGAGCAGAGAGATACACTAAGCCTCCAAGAAGCTGAGCACGTGGCCCGAATCCGAGAGCTGGAGGGTGACATCCAGGCCATGGGTGAGAAGATGCTGCAAAGAGAGACGGAGTTAGACAGGTGAGGGTCATGGCTCAATGTCTGGTGCCATATGGCCTAGTTGCCATGGTACAACAACAACAACAACAACAACAATAATAATAATAATAATTAATAATAATTTATTATTTATACCCCGCCCATCTGGCTGAGTTTCCCCAGCTGCTCTGGGCGGCTCCCAATCAAGTGTTAAAAACAGTACAGCGTTAAATATTAAAAACTTCCCTGAACAGGGCTGCCTTAAGATGTCTTCTGAATGTCAGATAGTTGTTTATCTCTTTGACATCCTATGGGAGGGCGTTCCACAGGGCGGGCGCCACTACCAAGAAGGCCCTCAGAGCTGTACCTCAGCGTCCGGGCTGAACGATGGGGGTGGAGATGCTCCTTCAGGTATACTGGGCCGAGGCCGTTCAGGGCTTTCAAGGTCAGCACCAACACTTTGAATCATGCTCGGAAACATATTGGGAGCCAATGCAGATCTCTCAGGACCGGTGTTATGTAGTCCCGGCGGCTGCTCCCAGTCACCAGTCTGGCTGCCACATTCTGGATTAATTGCAGTTTCCGGGTCACCTTCACCTTACCATGTAATTCCCTAAGCTTACCTGCCCACCATCACAGTTGGCGGCCTCCACTATGGCTTACAAACTGAGCTGAGTCCTTCAGAGGGTGCTAATTCTTTTTTCAGCCTTGTTCATACTCTGGCCCACAAGCTGAGTAGGTCCACTGCTTCTCACCCCACCCTCTCCTTTCTCCTTTTGGGCCCCAGAATGAAAGATACTGTCAAGTCTCTGCTGCGTGAACAGGAGCAGATTCACAACCAGCTCAAAGAGGAGAATGCGGAGAAGGAGCAGTACCAGGTGAGTGCTAAATCTCAGGCGTGTGGGCCAAATGTGGCCCCGGGGCCTCTCTTCCTGGCCCTCAGAGCTCTCTCCAGGCCACACCCCTCGCTGGCCCTTAAGTGTTTTTGCCTGGCTAGAATGCATCCTTGCTTCCCTGGACAGAGTGGAGTGCTAGCCTACTACACAAAGGTAAAATTTGTGTCAGTTGTTCTTTGCCTCTGGACCTGCTCACTAGGGCTGGGCGATATATCGAGATATCATCCAAAACCGATTTGAACTCCATATTGATATATTGGTTTCATAGTTTTTGACCTGGCAATATATCGCAAATCAGGATCTGTGTTAGGGCTGACCAACGTAACATCCAAAACTGGTTACAAGTCCATATAATGATATTGGTTTCATAATTTTTGATCTGGCAAAACATGATGTTAGTGTGTGCTATGCAAAAATCACAATGTGGGAAAACTGTGAAGCCAGCCCATGCCTCTACATAGCTCCATCTTTATTTCAGACATTGTAATATATCAGTACAGTGGTACCCCGCAAGACGAACGCCTTGCGAGACGAAAAACTCGCAAAACGAAAGGTTTTTTCGTTTTCGAGTTGCCTCGCAAGACGAATTTCCCTATGGGCTTGCTTCGCAAAACGAAGCTTGCCCAGGGGACAGCGGGTCTTCTCTTTTGAAGCAAGGGGCAGCGGGGAGAAGCGATCTTCTCCCCGCAGCCCCAGGTCCGGGGACAGCGGGAAGCGCTTCCCGCTGCCCCCGGACCTCTTTTGAAGCAAGGGGCTGTGGGGAGATCGCTTCTCCCCACCGCCCCTTGCTTCAAAAGAGGTCCGGGGACAGCGGGAAGCGCTTCGCGCTGCCCCCGGACCTCTTTTGAAGCAAGGGTTTGCGGGAACACCTGCTCCGAAGCGGGGCGGGGGGCGGGAACACCTGCCCCAGCTGCCCCGCTTCGGAACGCTGCTCCGAAGCGGGGCGGGGGGGCGGGAACACCTGCCCCAGCCGCCCGGCTTCGGAACGATGCCCCGATGCCGGGCGGTGGGGCGGGAACCTCTCCCCCCGCCGCCGGGCATCGGAACGATGCCCCGATGCCGGGCGGTGGGGCGGGAACCTCTCCCCCCGCCGCCGGGCATCGGAACGATGCCCCGATGCCGGGCGGTGGGGCGGGAACCTCTCCCCCCGCCGCCCGGCATCGGAACGATGCCCCGATGCCTGGCGGTGGGGCGGGAACCTCTCCCCCCGCCGCCGGGCATCGGAACGATGCCCCGATGCCGGGCGGTGGGGCGGGAACCTCTCCCCCCGCCGCCCGGCATCGGAACGATGCCCCGATGCCGGGCGGTGGGGCGGGAACCTCTCCCCCCGCCGCCCGGCATCGGAACGAGGTCCTGGACCTCTTCTGAAGGCAGGCGGGGGCAAAAGTCTTTGCTCCCCCCGCCTGCCTTCCCGGGACAGCGGAGACTTCTCCACTGCCCCGGGCGATCTTAAAATGCTGGCGGGCAGGAGCGAAGCGTTCGCTGCCGACCCCCAGCATTTTAAAATCTCCTTGGGGCAGCGGAGACTTCGCTCCCGCCCGCCAGCATTTTAAAATCGCCCCGGGACAGCAGGGGCTTTTAAAATGCTGGCGGTCGGCAGCAAAGCCCTCCTGTCCCCGGAGCTTGCGGGGCGGGAGGTGGGAAGAAGGGCTTTTCTTCCCACCACCAGCCTTCAGAACAGCCTTCTGAAGGCTGGCAGTGGGAAGAAAAGCCCTTGTCCCCCCCCCCAGCCTTCAGAAGAGGTCGGGGGACAGACTGTCCCCGGACCTGGTCTGAAGGCGGTTTCCCTAGGAACGCATTAATTGATTTTCAATGCATTCCTATGGGAAACCGTGCATCGCAAGACGAAAAAACCGCAAGACGAAGAGACTTGCGGAACGAATTAATTTCGTCTTGCGAGGCACCACTGTATATCATGGTGTTTAGTTGGCGATATATCACAAAGTTGAAAACCAGCTCCATCCTTTTTCCAGACATTGTTAAAAATGATTCTATTGCGATGTTTAACGAAGTTGGAAACCAAATATCACCCAGCCCTACTGTTCGCGTCTGCATAACTCCATTCTTATTTTAGACAACATGATATATTGGTTTGTTTAGCTGGTGATAAATCACAGCGTTGAAAACTAGATCTCACCAAGCCCTATTGCCGTTGGGATGTTGACCCCAAAAGGCTTCCCAGAAGGGAATGAGGTCCTTGAGTAGACCAAATCGGAGAGTAGGAACTCTGAGTCAATGGAAGGGAAGTATCGCAGCCTCAAAATTGTGACTATGACCTCCTTTCTCCTTCTCAGGTAAAGCTGCAGGCCTCAGAAGAGGAGAGCCGCAGCCTGGCCTCTGATCTTCAGGAAGCGAAGACCCTCCATGGGGAGAAGGTCTCGCAGACTCTGGGGCTGCAGGAGGACATCAGCAAATTGCAGCAGAAGCTGACAGCTGCTAATCGCCGCACCGTAAGTGCCGGACGGCAGAATATTCTGAACCACAGCAAGGCACTCTGTCTCCAAGGCAGTGGTGTTTACAGTGTTGGGCTTGGGAGACCAGGGCTCAAATCCCCACTCAGACATGAAACTAGGCTGGGTGACCTTGGGCCAGGGACTGTCTCTCAGCCCAACATATCTCGCTGGGTTGTTGTGAGGATAAATGGAGCGGGAGAGGACCGCATATATAGCTTTGAGCTCCTTGCAGGAAAAGGCAGGATATGAATGTAACCATGAAATAAAGCAGTGGGGACTCAATTTTCCCCTCCCACCGCCATTCTAAAGGTAAAGGGACCCCTGACCATTAAATCCAGTTGTGGCTGACTCTGGGGTTACGGCGCTCATCTTGCTTTATTGGCCGAGGGAGCCGGCATACAGCTTCCAGGTCATGTGGCCAGCATGACTAAGCCGCTTCTATCGAACCAGAGCAGCGCACGGAAATGCCGTTTACCTTCCTACTGGAACGGTACCTGTTTATCTACTTGCACTTTGACGTGCTTTTGAACTGCTAGGTGGGCAGGATATGGGACCGAGCAACGGGAGCTCACCCTGTCGCGGGGATTGAAACTGTCAACCTTCTGATTGGCAAGTCCTAGGCTCTGTGGTTTAACCCACAGCGCCACCCGCGTCCCGTTACCCCCATTCTAGAGGAGCTCAAAACAGGGTGAGGTAGAGATAACCGGGGAAGTGGGGAAAAAGCTGGAAATTGGGCTTGGATCCTGATAAGGAAGCTCACGGACCCAAAACCCAGATAGACTCCTGGTCCACCATAAACTATTGCTCCCCCAGACCTTGTAGAGAAGAGGAGGGTTTGATTCTTGTCTCTGGGAAAGAAGTCAGGTGGTAGTCTTGGGTTTGTAAGAGTTGGGTGTCAGTGGAGAACAAGGAATGAGAGAGGTATTAGGGTGGGAGTAGACAGCATGGTGGGACGTGGGTGGCGCTGTGGTCTAAACCACTGAGCCTAGGGCTTGCCAATCAGAAGGTCAGCAGTTCGAATCCCTGAGATGTGGGTGAGCTTCCGTTGCTCGGTCCCAGCTCCTGCCCACCTAGCAGTTCGAAAGCACGTCAAATTGCAAGTAGATAAATAGGTACCACTCCGGCGGGAAGGTAAGCGGCATTTCCATGCACTGCTCTGGTTTTGCCAGAAGCGGCTTAGTCCTGCTGGCCACAGGACCCGGAAAAACTGTCTGTGGACAAACGTCCGCTCCCTCGGCCAGTAAAGCGAGATGAGCGCTGCAACCCCAGAGTCGTTTGCGACTGAACTTAACTGTCAGGGTTCCTTTACCTTTTTTCATAGACAGCATGGTACCCTCCAGATATTCTTGGAGTCCAGCTCCCATCATCCCTGACCACTGGCCATGCTGGCTGGGGGCTGATGGGAGTTGGAGCCCAACAACACCTTGAGGGATAGCATATTGGCTCTCGCTGGATTAGGTTGCATATTGATTAGCGTCACTGATGGTTGCGAGGGGTATGGGCCACTTGCTATTATACCACAGTTCCCACAAGGCCTCGCTACAGGCAAGACATCCCATAATAGGGTATGGCTGATTTTTTGCCAAAAGAGAGAAAACTTCTGACAGGTTTTTTTTTATTATTATTTTTCATGCTGCTCCCAAACCATTGGCAGAACGCCAATTCTTCCCTAGAGGATGTTTCGCAAAATGGCCTCCACAATTTCACCATATATTTTGGCAGCAACTGTGTTTTAATAATCATTCAGTATTATTTTAATAGTGTTGAAGGAAGCAATAACCTTGGCCCCCTGCTCCTTCCAGTCCTATCTCTCTTTGCCCACTTCACCCACCAATGGAAACCAACTGTAAACAGTTCCGTTCAACATGGAGCCCAACTTTGTCAGAAGAGAAGATTCATGGAAAGCCTATTGGAGGACTTCACCTCCCCACTCCATCAAACCCCAAACCCACACATTAGTTACACTGGCAGCAGCTCTTGAGGGTTTGAGATGGGATATGATCCAAGCCCTACCTGGAGGTTGAATCTGGCACCTTCTGCTTGCAGAGCGAATACTGTTCCACTGAGCTGCCACCCTTCCCAAAAGTAGCATGGAGAATTCTGGGAGGTCATATGGGCTCATCCCTACCCACGCATCCTCTCGTTGCCTCCCTTGTCCCACCCGTGCCCCATCCTGTCTTGTCTCAGGTGCAGATGGAGTCTCTGTGCGAACAGCTGCGCTCCACGCAGGACGTTCTGGCTGCCAGCCAGCAGAAAGTGGCTCTCTTGGGGGAAGAGTTGGCCAGCGTGGCCTCCATCCGGGACCGCACCATCTCCGATCTGCACAAGAGCCGCCTGGAGGCAGCCGAGATCAACATCAAGCTGGCTGACATGACTCTCAAGTGGAAAGAGGGCAAAGGGCAGTGGTGGAAGGAGAAGGCCACACTGCTGCAGAGCATGGAGGTTCGTTTGAGCCACCCAGGTTCCCCAGTTGTGCTTAGTAACTGATGGTAAACCCTATCACTTTGGCTTCCCGGGAGGGAGACAAGGGAGGATGAAGGTCAGCGCAGTGCAAACTCACCCTTGGAAGTTCTGAGTTGGTTCCCCAGTGCATCTGCACCATGTTGACATCTCCCTTTTCCATCTCAGTAAGTTGCAGCGACACTGGTGATCAGGGGCGCTGCGTCCCATTTTGCCACCTGAGGCAAAGAGGGGAGCTGCCACACCACCCTGCTGCCGCTACCCCACCCTGCTGCCGCTACCCCACGCCTGCCGAAGCCTCCCTTACCTGGGTTGCGTGGTGGCACCTGCAAAGCAGCAGTGACCACGGCAGGTTCCAGTGAGATCTCTCAGAGTGCATGAGATCTTGTGAGATTTTGGCGAGAGCCTCAGCCTGCCCCTTGCCCAGGGATGGGAGGTCAGGGAAGCATCCTCGGCCCAAGAGCTGCTACCTGCTTCAAGCACGCATTCAGCATTGTCTTCTGTTTTTAGTGGGAAAAGGGGTAAAGTGCCATGGATGAAGTGGAACGTAGCAAACACAGATTCAATCATAGAATTGTAGAGTTGGAAGGTACCCCAGGGGTCATCTAGTCCAACCCCCTGCAATTCAGGAATCTCAACTAAAGCATCCATTACAGGTGGCCATCCAACCTCTGCTTTTAAACCTCCAAGGAAGGAGAGTCCACAGCCTCCGTGTCAGGAGCTCAGCCTACACACGAGTTGGACCCTGGTAGAGACACATGCCCGACTGGCATGTTCCCTCCCTCCTGGTCGATCATTCGGGAGCTTCAAAAGCTTTCTTCTGCCTAAACATCACAGCGACCGATGCCAACCGACACCGGCACACTTAGGGATCCGCAGAGTCTGCGCAGTTGCGTAACAGACCTCAGCAACTCAGCATTTTGGCTAATCTACTTTATTTACATATAAACACACACGGAGCACTGCAACATGGCTCCCTCTCTCTCTAGCATCAGACAGCAAAGAGGAAAAAGAACAAAGGACAATAGTCCCACTTCACAGAACACAGTAACACAAACATCATGTCTCCATCATTTCCCACTCTGTGGAATAAAAAAATATACCGTCATGTGAAAGACAAAAATCCCATGACTGCGGAAGTAGGAATTCTAACAGACTGTTCCCCTATTGAACAACTCTTACTGTCAGAAGACTTTTCCTAATGTTTAGTTGGAATCACCTTTCTTGTAGCCTGACGTCATTGGTTCGAGTTCTATCCTCCAGAGCAGGAGGAAACAAGCTTATTCCCTCTTCCATGTGACAGTCCTTGAGATATTTGAAGATGGGAGTCAGTCATTCTTTGTACAGGGATTCTGATGGCAGGCCAATGTTCAGGGTGGAGGTAGGGAATCAGGGAACTCAGCGTTCTGTGTTTTCAAACATGAAATATTCCCCCAAGTTACTTCTTCCCTATAAGGCATACGGAGATGTGAATAAACATTTCCAAGTATGCTGCACTAGACAATCTGATTTGCAAACTAAAGCTACGTTTTAAATGCAGGGAATGCATGGGAGGCACATTCTGTCATCTCCCATGTTACTTGTAGAAATCACGTCTTTGAATTTGACTTTGGAACTGTGTGTTTTAAATGTTGGCACGATTTTCCCTCCGATTTGTGGATTCCATACACGCTCCAAAATGATTCCAAAACTACTGCATGATTAGTTTGCTGCGTTGAGGGATGGGCATGGGGTGGGGAGGAGTCCCATCCAGCCCCTCCCCACCCATTCACTGCAACCCTGTGGTCTCGGCAGGCAGAGAAGGACAAGATCCTGAAGCTGAGCGCCGAAGTGCTGCGCCTGGAGAAGAGCCTGCAAGAAGAGCGGGCACAGCGCCAGGTGTTGCGTTTGGAGTTGGCACAGGAACGTGACTCCAGTCTGGTAAATTGGGGCCCTGAGGGAGTTGGGGGGGTCCCCATTGCCCTGGGCAGGAGAAAAATAATAATCCCTTTGAGTTCTGATGGTTTCATTATACAGCACCTAACACCCGCCAGTAGAAACTACTTGCCCTTGTTTATTGTTAGTGTCACCAACTCAGGTCCATTAATTTCCGTGTGTGTTTTCTGAGTCAAGGTTGGTTCAATACAACGCAGTGTCCTTACCAATTTGTAAAGCCCGCATCAGATACATTATACAGTGGTACCTTGGGTTACAGACGCTTCAGGTTACAGACGCTTCAGGTTACAGACGCTTCAGGTGACAGACTCCGCTAACCCAGAAATATTATCTCGGGTTAAGAACGTTACCTCAGGATGAGAACAGATATCGCGCGGCAGCGGGAGGCCCCATTAGCTAAAGTGGTACCTCAGGTTAAGAATGGTTTCAGGTTAAGAACGGACCTCCGGAATGAATTACAGTGGTACGTCGGGTTAAGAACTTAATTCGTTCTGGAGGTCCGTTCTTAACCTGAAAATGTCCTTAACCTGAGGTACCACTTTAGCTAATGGGGCCTCCCGCTGCCGCTGCGCCGCCAGAGCACGATTTCTGTCCTCATCCTGAAGCAAAGTTCTTAACCCGAGGTTCTATTTCTGGGTTAGCGGAGTCTGTAACCTGAAGTGTTTGTAACCCGAGGTACCACTGTAAGTTCTGAACCTGAGGTACCACTGTACTCTTTTGGGAAGCTTTTCTTGCCTTCCCCTTTAGGGATTTTTGAATTTAAAAACAAAACAAAAAACCATTGTACTACAAGCCTTGGGGTCCCCATCACCCAAGTTTGCTGGCGCCTCCCTCTTTTGTGTGGATGCTGTCATTTTGGCTCCAAAGGGATTGACACTCGCTCCCGAACATTTGAAATCGAAGGAAAAGAGGGTCAGATCCCAACAGGAGGACCGTAACAGCAGGTATTTAGGGGGCATTTGTTGGAGAGGGGTGAGGTCTGGCTCATAGTTGAAAACAGCCGAAGCCTTAGGGATGCGTAAGACTCTGCAGATTGGATATTTGGCTCCACAGCCAGTTCCCTGGCTCACCAGCTGCCCTACCCTGCATCCCACCCATTGCCTTAATACTCTGGAATGTGCAGGCAGATGAAGATGATGGACTTTATGGAGCTGGCTGATCTCACTGGGAGAATCCGCAACCAGAAAGAAGAGGAATATCAAGAAGACTGGAAGAAATTTAAAGATTATTTGTAGAAATATTGTAACATTAAAGATTAGTAATTACTTGAAAAAACTAAATAGGCCTAGGATTAAATTAGGATTAAATAAATAAATGAGAAATAGAACAAGAAGAAAAGTTAAGAAATCTGATTATAACCGATATGATATTGCAAAACTGCTACATTCAATTCAGATGGAAGAGATTAGAGGAAGTCAAGTAATATGTTTATGAAGTTGGAAGCTTAACTAACTAATCAAGGTTTATTGTATTTGTGTATATGGCTGTATTCTTGGTTATTATTTGCTAGGTTTATATTATTTCACTTTTTTCTTTTACTATTATTTTTCTTATTTTTGTTTTATTGAAGTAATGTGTTTGTATGAAATTCAATAAATATTATTGGGGGGTGGAATAATATTCTGGAATGTGCAAACTCTCGCTTTTGCCCCATCAGGTGCAGGTCTCTGAGAGCCGCCGGGAACTGCGAGAGCTGAGAGCTGCACTGCAGGTTGCCCAGAAGGAGAAAGAGCAGCTCCAAGCCGAAAAGCAGGTTGGTGAGAGGCCGTCTCGGAAAGCTTGCAGAAGAGGTGCAAAAGGGGAGAGCAACCAGGAAGCACAAGTTTGAGAAAGAGGGGAAAGGCGTCCTAGGTTATATAGGTTGCTAGGTTGCACGACATCGTGGCCCCCTTCTGCGTGAGGGTTTACGCTTGCGCAGGGGGACTCGTTGCCCTCGCACACCCCCTAAATCATAGAATCATAGAATAGAATCATAGAGTTGGAAGAGACCACAAGGGCCATCGAGTCCAACTCCCTGCCAAGCAGGAAACACCATCAGAGCACTCCTGAAATATGGTTGTCAAGCCTCTCCTTAAAGACCTCCAAAGAAGGAGACTCCACCACACTCCTTGGCAGCAAATTCCACTGTCGAACAGCTCTTTCTGTCAGGAAGTTCTTCCTAATGTTTAGGTGGAATCTTCTTGTAGTTGGGAACCAATGCTCCGTGTCCTCTTCTCTGTTCTAGGGGTTGCCCTTGCAGCCCCTTTTGGGAAGGGTATGGCATTAGTGTGGGGGGAGGAGAGGGGAAAGTCCCATTGTGCAAGCGGATATGCTTGCGCTGACGGGTCACATTCGCTGGATGCTGCCCACAGCCCATGGCTAGAACTTGAACACAGAACTTGATTTGGGGACATGTCCACCAGCCCTACCTCTCTTTCAAATCAGAAGCAGTGAAGGCGGTGAAGGTCCTGTGTGAGTGTCTGGAGGCGGTTGGAGGATGGATGGCGGCTAACAGATTGAGGTTGAATCGTGCCAAGATAGAAGTACTGTTTTGGGGGGACAGGAGGCGGGCGGGTGTGGAGGACTCCCTGGTCCTGAATGGGGTATCTGCCCCTGAAGGACCAGGTGCGCAGCCTGGGAGTCATTTTGGACTCACAGCTGTCCATGGAGGCACAGGTCAAATCTGTATCCAGGGCAGCTGTTTACCAGCTCCATCTGGTACGCAGGCTGAGACCCTACCTGCCCGCAGACTGTCTCGCCAGAGTGGTGCATGCTCTGGTTATCTCCCGCTTAGACTACTGCAATGCACTCTACATGGGGCTACCTTTGAAGGTGACCCGGAAACTACAACTGGTGACTGGGAGCGGCCGCCGAGACCACATAACACCGGTCTTGAAAGACCTACACTGACTCCCAGTATGTTTCCGAGCACAATTCAAAGTGTTGGTGCTGACCTTTAAAGCCCAAAAAGCCTTGGTCCAGTATACCTGAAGGAGCATCTCCACCTCCATCGTTCTGCCCAGACAGTGAGGTCCAGCGTCAAGGGCCTTCTGGTGGTTCCCTCGCTGTGAGAAGCCAAGTTACAGGGAACCAGGCAGAGGGCCTTCTTGGTAGTGGCACCCGCCCTGTGGAACGCCCTCCCACCAGATGTCAAAGAGAACAACAACTACCAAACTTTTAGAAGACATCTGAAGGCAGCCCTGTTTAGGGAAGCTTTTAATGTTTAATAGGTTATTGTATTTTAGTGTTTTCTTGGAAGCCGCCCAGAGTGGCTGGGGAAACCCAGCCAGATGGGCAGGGTATAAATAATCAATTATTATTAATAATAATAATATTATGATGATGTGGAATAAGGTTCCTTCATTTTGTTTCCATCTCCCAACACATATTGCTCTTATTGTCATCCAAGTTAGCAAAAATAAATAAAAAGAACAGCAATATGTGTTGGAGATGTAAACAAAACGAAGGAACCTTATTCCACATGTGGTGGACATGTCCCTTAATAAATTTTTGAGACATGATCTATGAGGAACTAAAAAGAATACTAAAACACACATTTTTAAAGAAACCTGAAGCTTTCCTATTAGGAATTCTAACAATTAGCATCCCAAATGAAAATAAAAGAGTGTTTCTTCATGCGACAACAGCAGCCAGAATGCTAATAGGAAATAGTGGAACAGTGAGTTAATACCAACAAAAGACGAGTGGCAATTAAAGTTATGCGAGTACCTCAAACTAGCCAAAATGACAGAATTAATAAGAGATCACTCAGGTGACAAGGTAAAAAAAGGAATGGGATTGCTTTAAAAACTATCTGACAAAATATGGTTCCAAAAGCAGTATTTGGTTGTGCTTAGATTAATTTCATAGATATAATAGGAAAAACTGGTTTTAATACACGAATACAGAATATTTGTCACTTAAGAGAAGTGTTGAAGCCGCAAAGAGGTAGAGGGAAGTCAACTAATATAGCAGGGATTCAAACTAGTTTTCTGGAACAGAAAGAAAGTCACTGTAAAGACAGAATGAAAAGAAGGATTTAAAATGTATTTCTTTCTGAGAACCTGTAGAACATTCAAATTAGTGTTTGCATCTTTTGAACAATTTTGTTCTTGACTAATTCTTTTTCATTTTTTATTATGTATCAGTTTTCTTTCCCCCTCCTTTTTTGTTTTTTATTTTTATTTTCTTTCTAATTTTTTTCTTTCTTTTGTATTTTTTGCTTTTTCTTTTTGAATATCTGGATGTAATGCTTAATTTATGCTTTCTCTGTAATTTTTAAAAAATGTAATAATAATAATAATAATAATAATAATAATAATGTAGAACTTGAACCTAGAATGTGGGAGGTGTATGGGAAGAGTCTTTAACAGAAGGTGGGTGGAGTGACGCCTCCTACCCAGTTTCTTTCTGGAAGTTGGTGCTCACCTTTTCCTGATTCCCTGCTCCTCAGGAGCTGCTGGTATACATACGACGCCTTGAAGAGCGTCTGGAGAAAGTGGCCGACGAGAAATGGAGTGAATCTATTCTCTGCGATGAAGAGGAGGCAGCGCCAGAGACTCCTGGTCAGTCTTCCCGCCACCCTGCCTCGCTTTGCATGCCCAGTTATACGTACCAATCCCCATCTCCACTCAGTGTCGTGGCAAAAAAAAAAATGTATTTAATTTTCTTTTTACAACTTGAAAGCTCTTTAGATCCTAGAAACCCAAACATCTATTAGCTCAGCATTCCCGAGTGCCAAACCACCACCGCCCTGCCCCCAAATCCCAAGGGCCTAAGTAGGGGCCCCAGACTCTAAGCTTTTCTCCTTTTAATGCACTTTTGCTGCTTCTCTCTTAATTTTAAGAAAGAAATCCAACAAGTTAAGACTTTTCTCATATGGAAGTACAATTACGGAAAAGGCTTCTCTAATTTTGTGTTATGCGTTGCCCGTGGCAACCATGTTGCGTTATGCAACAGCTGCTCATAACAGCCATTTTGTGACTGGTGCCTCCAGCTGCTCAGAATTCAAAATGTGCCCCCTGGTCCAAAAAGGTTGGGTGACCCCTCCCCTAAAGCAGGCACCCCCAAATTCAGCCCTCCAGATGTTTTGGGACTACAACTCCCATCATCCCTAGCTAACAGGACCAGTGGTCAGGGATGATGGGATTTTAGTCCCAAAACATCTGGAGGGCCGAGTTTGGGGATGCCTGCCCTAAAGGTTTTCCTGAGGGCCAGCATCTAATCTTTTGGCGTCTAAGCAACCCAGCACCTGAGATTTTTCCACCTGTCTCTGAAGCGGCCTGGTCTAATTTTGCATCCTAAAATAAATTATTCGAGAGAGAGAGACGGATTTGCTTCTGGAGCCACAACCTGGCATCAATTGCACCATTGTTCTCTAGGAAAATTACCGTATTTTTCACTCTATAGGATGCACTTTTCCCCCTCCAAAAATTAAGGGGAAATGCGTGTACATCCTATGGAGTGAATGCAGGCTCCTTGGCTTCAGCGATAGCAACGCGAAGCCTCCGAAGCGCAGAGGGAGCGCTCCCTCCGCGCTCCAGAGGCTACGCGTTGCTTTTTTTGAGAGCCAATGTGGTGTAGTGGTTAAGAGCGGTAGTCTCGTAATCTGGGGAACCGGGTTTGCGTCTCCGCTCCTCCACATGCAGCTGCTGGGTGACCTTGGGCTAGTCACACTTCTTTGAAGTCTCTCAGCCCCACTCACCTCACAGAGTGTTTGTTGTGGGGGAGGAAGGGAAAGGAGAATGTTAGCCGCTTTGAGACTCCTTAAAGGGAGTGAAAGGCGGGATATCAAATCCAAACTCCTCCTCCTCCTCCTCCTCCTCCTCCTCCTCTTCTTCTTCTTCTTCTTCTTCTTCTTCTTCTTCTTCTTCTTTCGCTCTCCAGGCTTCAGGGATAGCCGCCTGAAGCCTTTGGAGTCCAGCGGGAACTCGTGCTGCACTCCGAAGGCTTTGGGTTCCTTTTGCTGAAGCCGGGAGAGCAAGACTCTCCTGGCTTGAGCAGAGAGGGAGAGCTGCGCAGAGCCCCTTCAGCAAAGCGGGAGGAGAAATGGAAGGGGCTCCTTTTCTCCTGCCGTTTCACTGAAGGGGCGCTGAGCAGAGAGGGGGAGATTTATTTTTTCTTGTTCTCCCCCTCTAAGACAAGGTGCATCCTACGGTCAGGTGCATCCTATAGAGCGAAAAATACGGTAACTCTGACACACACACACACACACACTTTCTCCCTTGACCGTGTGTTTTTGTTCTCCTGTCCCTTCTCCCAGGCTCCCTGGACTCGCCGCTGTCCGACTCGGAGGATGAGTGTCCCGAGGACATGCGCCTGCCTGCGCAGCTTGGGTCCTACAGTTTGTGTGACAACCGGGCAGCTACTACCACTCCGCCTTGTGCCCGGGGACCCGCTCACACCGTGGTGATCAGCCAGCCGGCACCCATTGCCAATCAGATCAAGCAGCCGCCCGAGGATTCCAGTTCCGACTCGGTGAGGCCCTGGGAGGCAGAGAAGGGTGCAAATCAGCTGAGGGGAGGTCATGGATCTGGCCAAACCTAAGAACTGAAGAATTTCCTTGCTGGTTGTGGCCAAAACTCCATCTAGCTAGTGTGTTGTGTTAATCATCAGCCAGTCAGATACTCCTGGGAGGCTCTCAAGCAGGGCGTGTTAGAGAATGCAGAAGTTCCCATTTTAGCTAGCGCAAGTGGAACCTGAAATAAACTGTTTCAGTGCAGACTGCTCTTGTTCACTGCCAGCCAGCAAGCAATGCCCTTCGCCACAACACTCCATTCCATCCCTCCTCCCACTTGCTTTTCCTCCCCACTAGGGCTAGGCGGTATATTCATACAGTGGTACCTTGGTTTGCAACCGTTTTGGGTGACAGTGGTACCTCGGATTAAGTACTTAATTCGTTCCGGAGGTCCGTTCTTAACCTGAAACTGTTCTTAACCTGAAGCACCACTTTAGCTAATGGGGCCTCCTGCTGCTGTTGGGAGTACGATTTCTGTTCTCATCCTGAAGCAAAGTTCTTAACCCGAGGTACTATTTCTGGATTAGCGGAGTCTGTAACTTGAAGCGTCTGTAACCTGAAGTGTATGAAACCTGAGGTACCACTGTACAACCGTTTTTGATTACAACCACGTCAAACCCTGAAGTGTGTGTCCCTTTCTTTGGATTACGACCCATTATTATTATTATTATTATCATTATTATCATTATTATCATTATTATCATTATTATCATTATTATCATTATTATCATTATTATCATTATTATTATTATTAATATTATTACAACCCTTTTGGGGGGGGAGGCCCCATTGGTGAAAGCGTGCCTTGGGTTACAACCTGTTTTGGTTTACAACCGGACCTCCGGAACGGATTATGGTTGTAAACCAAGGTATTACTGTATATCATCCGAAACCGGTTTGAAGTCCATATGGTGATAATCCATTTCATAATTTTTAACGTGACAATATATCTTGAATCATGATGTGTGTTAAGGGCTGGGCAGTATATCATCCCAAAAGGATTTGAAGTCCATATCGTGATATCAGTTTCATAATTATTGACCTGGCAATATATTGTGAATCATGATCCATGGGTGTGCTACGCAAAAATTGTGATGCAGGAGAAACTGAAGCCAGCCAATGCCTCTACCCAGCACCATCCTTATTTCGGACATTCTGATATATCGGTATATCGCGATGCTTAGCTAGTGATATGTCGCGATGTTGCAAACCAGATATCACCCAAACCTACCCCCCACCCCCAATAGTCAGTCATCACTCTTTAGCCACTGAGCCTGCTCAGTCCTCAGTGGTCTGTTTTATGGGAGGTGGGCAAAGGGGTATTTAACCTCCCTAGTTTTTCTGTTTTCCAAGTATATATTTGTAATGCTGCAAACTTTAGGGTTCCCCACCTTGCCCACGGCCCAGCCTGCTTATATACCGTTTTATGTGCAGCTAGCGGGTGTCACTGTGGTCTAAACCACTGAGCCTTGGGCTTGCCGATCGGAAGGTTGGCGGTTCGAATCCCCGCGACGGGGTGAACTCCTGTTGTTCGGTCCCACCTCCTGTTCGAAATCATGCCAGTGCAAGTAGATAAATAGGTACCGCTCCGGTGGGAAGGTAAACGTTTTTTCCGTGTGCTGCTCTGGTTTGCCAGAAGCGTCTTAGTCATTCTGGCCACATAACCCGGAAGCTGTACGCCGGCTCCCTCGGCCAATAAAGCGAGATGAGCGCCGCAACCCCAGAGTCGGTCATGACTGGACCTAACGGTCAGGGGTCCCTTTACCTTTAGTGGCTTCTCGTTTGCTCACATACGCAAGAGAGAACCCAGGACAGCTTCCCCTGCCAACCTAGGCATGCCATCATCTGTTTCCCCTCAGTGATGGGCAAAGGAAGTTGGGGGTTGAGCCGCATTGGGTTGGCAGAAGCCAGGCCTTCCTGTACCGCTTCTTACTTTTTCATTCTGTATTTAGGAGGCTGAGGACGAGAAGGCAGTGCTGATGGCAGCTGCCCAGAGCGGTGGCGAAGAAACCAACCTGCTCCTTCCAGAGCTGGGCAGCGGCTTCTATGAAGTGGCCAGGTAACAGAAGCTAGGATGCTCCAGAGTCTATTTTGATTACAGTTCCCCCTTTTCAGAGAGAGGGCTGTACATCAGTGGGGGGGGGGGAACCTGTGGCTCTGCAGATGCTATGGAGCTCCGGTTCAGGGATGTTGGGAGATGTAATCTTAACAACATCTGGAGGTCCGCAGGTTTCCCAGACCCGCTTGTACAGGCTCTTAGTGAATTAGCACCTTGAGATAGGGTGTGTGCGTGCATATGTCTTAAAATAGGACTGTACCTAACGTGACGGCCCCATTAGCATCTCCAGGAGTCATGCACCTTGTCTGCTATTGCAGCAAGCTACAAGACTCTTTACTCTACCATGGGTTTGCATGGCGTAGTCCAGGGTTTCCCAAACTTGTGCCTCCAGCTGTTTTTGGACTACAACACCCATCATCCCTAGCTAGCAGGACTAGCGGTTAGGGATGGTGGGAACTGTAGTCCAAAAACCGCTGGAGGCCTAAGATTGCGAAACCCTGTTGTAGCCCAAGCAACCACCTCCACTCCGAACCCAGCCAGGACATCATTTTGCCAGATTTCCAGTTCCATGACGTAGCACTTCACCAGCTCATTTTGCACTGTTTCCTCTTTCTCCCTCCCTCTGTTTGCAGTGGCCTGACAGGGCGGCAGATGTCGGAGCCGGGGGCTTGCGGCATGGGGGTCTCTCCCTTAGACCTGCCCTCACCGGCCCATTGGAAGGAGTGCCCCATCTGCCACGAGCGCTTCCCGCCCGAGAGCGACAAGGAAACATTGGATACACATGTTGATGGGCACTTCTTTTTCAGCACCCATGACCCCTTCACCTTTGAGTAACCGTTTCTCCCCTCCCCCGAACCCCCTTCCTCCCAACCACCACCATGCCCCTTCTGTTTTCCCCTCTCTCTTCCATGGGATCCAGGCTGGGGATATAGTCCCTTCCTTCTCCCTTGATAGTGAGATTGCTGTGAGGAATGCTTTGCCCCAGGAAGGGTGGCTTCAGCTGCTAGGTGGTAGCAAGGGGTTCCCAGCTTCCTGGGACACCCTCTCCACAGTCAGAGTCAACTTGCATTAGGAGCAGCAAAGTTAGTTATGTACACACACACACACACCTATATGTGCACACATTCAGCCAAGCTGAGTGTCAGTGACTGAGAGCTCAGAAGTTAAGAGCGTGTCTTCATGACACCCAGGGTAGGCACATGTGTGCAGGGGGGGGGGGCAGAATGCGCCAGCCTCGTCGCCAATGCAACGCCAGCCCCGATGATCCCAGCCTTGCAGAGCGGCTCAGGGAGGGTGGCGTGAGAAAGACACAACAGCCTTGCACCTCTTGATCCCAGGCTCACCCTCGCTTTGCAAGGCTGGGACCCAAGAGCACATGGCTGTTGTGTCCTTCTCATGCCACCCTGCCGGTGCGGGCTGGAGGGGCAGCGTGAGGAGGGCGCAGCAGGGCAGGCAGGCGCCCTTTGGTCCATGCCCATTGTGCCCTCCTGATGCCCTGCCAACCCTCTGCTGTTTTGTGAGGCTGGGATATGGGATCAGACCCGCAAAGCAGCACAGGGCTGGCAGGGGCGGTGTGAGGAGCAAATTTTGCCCTCGGAAAAATTGCACACACACACACACACCCGCTACACCTCATGAGACCCTGTTTACTCACAGCCAGTTATCCTGCGATGGCAAGCAAGTTTGAAAAAGGGTCCGTCAATCCCTGGCAAACTCAGAGGCCTCTTGACTCTCCTCTTCTTGCTCATCCTGGCGAAACAATAACAAAGGGGTAGTTCACATGGCATTGTCCATTGGACTCCAACTCCCATCAGCCCCGGCCAGCCTGGCCAGTGATGAGGGGTTATGGGAATTACAGTAACAGCGATAGCTGGAAGGCACCGCATTGGCTGCCCCCACCCAAAACAGGCCTTGCGAATGGTTGTCACCTTTTGGTGGGCTGAGCGGAGGTCCACTGCAACCTCAGCGAAGGGGTGTCCTGTGATTCTTTGTTCGTGCAACATGGGTTGCTTGTTTTTTTATCCACAGAACACTCTTAAAATGGTAAGCACAGCCTCATAGTGTTGGGCAGTTCAGACATGAAACGCCCTTTCATCCTCACATCCTTTTGCAGTTTGTAGCCTGGGGACAGAAGAGTCACTGGGACACGTGGCATTTCAGTATTCCACTCTGAGCACCAGAATGCCAAAAGTTCATGGTGACACACACAAACGGGTGGGTTTCTCACTCAAAGTCCGTTCGCTCCAGCTGTTGGCCCTGATAGCATAGGAAACAACACGGGTCAAGTTGTTCAGGAAAACCCAAAACACATTTTAAGGATTATTGAACTGCTAAGCCCCATGGGCGCCATGACTGCGATCCCTGCACTGATAAGCTTAGAACCGGCTTTGGCCATGAGTTTGAAGCATACTGTAGACATGGTGGTAAAGGGATTCATAGCACACATAACATGCACCCGTCTTAAGACCCTTGATGGGGTCTGGACCTGTACCATCCTTCCCACATACTTGAGATCTCAGTCAGAGGCCCTCTTGGGGAGTCCACACCCTCGGTCTGTGAGCTGTGTCCCCCCCTCCCCCCCAAAGGAAGGGAGTCTCCTCTGTAGCAGCTTCTTGCCTTTGGAACTCCCTCCCACTAGAACTGTGGCATGCCGCAGGGTTTTCAGAAGGCCTTTGAACCTGTTTTGCATTGGCCAGCCTTTTCCGAGTAATGTTGCCCCCTTTTGTTGGATCGAAGCTGGAATGTTACGGAGGTTTTGAGTGTGCGTTATCTTTTTTTTGTTTTTGTAACACTGGTTATATATAAATATATATAGTTGCAGTTATGTTCTTTATTTGTTCTAAGCCGCGTTAGACGTGCTTGACATAGGATAATTTTTAAATAAATAAAGAGGGAGAGGGAAGGATATATCTTCACAAGGAGAGGGGTTTTGGGGCGAAGCAAATGAGCAGGAACCCCCCTCCCCCCCCACACACACTGATGAATAGCAGCATCCCAGACTACAGGTTGAATGATTTGAGCACTTTCCTCCCATAGAGTGCCCCCTACATGTACAACATTTACATGTCAGGAATATAGGAAGTCGTCTTAAACAGAGTCTGCTCATTGGTCCACGTAGCTCAGTACTGGCTGCATGGACTGGCAGCAGCTCGTCAGGGGTTCAGGCAGGGTTTTCCCCGAGGGATTGAAGCTGGGATTTTATGACTGCAAAGCAAGATGTTCTACCACTCGACTGTAGCCCTCCCCCAAAGTAGCTGGACCCAACTCCACAACACACACACCCGAGGCCATAGGAAGCTGCCTTTTACTGAGTTGTCAGACAATTGGTCCATCTCACTCAGAAATGTCTACTCTGACTGGCAGGTTTCAGACGGCATCTCTCTCTTTCCCCCTCACCCCCTTCCTAGAGATGTCTAGGACCATGGGTAGGCAAACTAAGGCCCAGGGGCCACATCCAGCCCAATCACCTTCTCAGTCCAGCCCACTGACGGTCCGGGAATCAGAATGTGTCCTTTTATTTAAAATGCATCTCTGGGTTATTTGTGGGGCCTGCCTGGTGTTTTTACATGAGTAGGATGTCTGCTTTTATTTAAAATGCATCTCTGGGTTATTTGTGGGGCATAGGAATTTGTTTATTCCCCCCCCCCCAAAAAAAATATAGTCCAGCCCCCTGCTGAAAAAGTTTACTGACCCCTGCCTAGGACTGAACCTTCTACGTAAAGAGTTGGTGGTCCACGGCTGATTTACAACTAGTGTTTCCCTAGCGAGGATGGCATTTCCCTGGTCAGAGTATATATTCCCACTCTTCCCCACAGTCTGAAAAGGACCAGCCCAGCCACAGATGCCTAGTGAGGCTTCTGTTCACCTAACTTTTAATTCTTGAGTGTGCGTGAGCAGAAAGCAAACAGATGGATGCAAATGAACGAAAGTGTGTATTTATCGTTCTAGCTATAGCCCATACTCCAGCAATACCCAAAAGATTTTATTGCTTGCGTTTATATGGTATATGGCATTGTGTGTGTGTGTTGTTTTGTTTTAAATAACAACTAAAGCAACCAGGGTAGTAGACACATAAATTAGAATAAAGCAGAGAAAAGACTTCTAATAAAAACCTTCTGTGTGCCTCAACACCGCCAGGGAAAGAAATTATATAAATTCCAGGCAGTTCCCCTCCCACTTTAAACATGATCAATATATTTCCTAAATGTAGCTGCTGCCTTTGCATAAGTAGCTAAACACTAAGGTTATTTATTCCATGATAATTCAAGCTCAGAAAATAGTCCAGCAATATTATTTAAACTTTTTTGGGGGGGGAACAGGAGCGCTAGAGTGATGCGAGGTAAAAGCCATTCCTTTCTTAGCAAGGAATAAAAAGTAGAGAAGTTCACTCACAAGGGGTATTTTTAAATTAAGGATGAATCCACATGCTGTTGATCAGGGTGGGGGTCTGCATCCCCCTGCCCCAATGTAAATTGGGCAAATTATGCACAAGCAGCGAAGTAATTCTGCATCCACAATAAAGAACAGCAAATATTTATATTTCAGAATCAAAGGCCAGATTGGGCTACTACAGGAAAGACAGTGCAGCAACTCATTTATTGTAGGGTGCAATAATAAGAGCTAAAAACATGGGCAGCACTTGGGGTTTGCTTTAAAAAAGAAATTAAGGAAGCTGCATTTTGTAGGGTGCAGAATTAGAGCTGGGGACTAGGCATCTCAGTCCTGATTATCAGAGTTGTGTTTCCTACTCAGCCCATACCCCTACATTCTTCCCCCCAAAAATAAATTAGGCAAAGTATGAATATTTTTGCACCATTTTGGCACAAACTCTTCCAGAATAAAGGATAGCAAATGGGGTTAAATTTCAGAAGAGAAGCAAGAAAAGGAGACTACAGGAGAGGCCAGTAGCACCTTAAATCATTTGCTGATTTATTGAAGCATGCATTTTAATAGGGAAGAGCCCGCATCATCAAAAACAGTACCAAGCCACTGTAGGATCTTTTCGAGAGAATGAGAAGGGCAGAGAAGGGCATGGAGACTGATGCCCGCAGCAGAGGGGTGTTAGTCGAGAGTAGCCACAGAGGAAAGTTGTGGAGGAAGGATGCCAACCTATGAAAGGGAGGGCATACCTGGGAAACCAGAATCACATTCATCAGCTTATCTTTGCCATCCTAAGTGCATGAAACGAGGAGAGCTTTTGGGTTTTTCTGAGCTGGGAACCATTGATGTGCAGAATACACACAGAATGGCTGTGATGATCCCCATTTTAACATGGAGGAAACCCAGTTTCTTTAAGGAAAAACACGTTTGGCATGTTTGGGCTATTGTGCAGCAGGAAGATAATGATCGTGTGTGTGTGTGTGTGTGTGTGTGTGTTTGCTTGCCAGTACACACAGGTTTGGGACGCTGGTGGCTGGCGCTGTGGGTTAAACCACTGAGCCTAGGACTTGCCGATCAGAAGGTCGGCGGTTCGAATCCCCGCCACGGGGTGAGCTCCTGTTGCTCGGTCCCTGCTCCTGCCAACCTAGCAGTTCGAAAGCACGTCAAAGTGCAAGTAAATGAATAGGCACCGCTCTGGCAGGAAGGTAAATGGTGTTTCCGTGTGCTGCTCTGGTTCGCCAGAAGCAGCTTTGTCATGCTGGCCACATAACCCGGAAGCTGTACGCCGGCTCCCTTGGCCAATAAAGCGAGATGACCGCCACAACCCCAGAGTCGGTCACGACTGGACCTAATGGTCAGGGGTCCCTTTACCTTTACCTTACACACAGGTTTGACATGGGCAGGACATGTGGGGTTTCTTTTATGCCCAACTTCCACAAAATAGGCATCTCCACTACAGTCACAGTTAGGTGTGTTATTGGTGCCATGGGGAGCAACCCGGAGCAAAGGTGACCCTGACATACCATTACTGGTTGAGCAGTTATTCCCTAAGATCTTCCTGCCTCCGTTGAAACAGGAGCAAAACCCACATCTAGCTGCAGTGATAGTCAAAGCTAGTTAAGGAACAGTAGTCTGCCCCTCCAACCCAACGACCTTGTCGTCTCCCAGCCTGGTTCCCATTGTTGGGCAGTTGTCTGACAGCCAATCTACATGTGTGGCCGGCCTGTACCATTTAAACTGTAGTAGGGGAATTACACCTTTGAACTCCCTGCTCACTGAAAGCTAGTGTGGCAGGGAGAGCGGTTCAGTTGGAGCCTCCCTCGCTTTCTGCTAGTTTCTCTAGTTTTTTGAGGGGAGAGCATTCTGAACACTTCAGCGGCCTGAAGTGATACCTTAAAGCAGTGTTTCCCAGACTTGGCCCTCTGGCTGTTTCTGGACTACAGTTCCCATCGTCCCTTACCGCTGGTCCTGCTAGCTAGGGCTGATGGGAGTTGTAGTCCAAAAACAGTTGGAGACCTAAGTTTGGGAAACAGTGCCTTATGGGGAAAGTTGCATGCTCCGATTCTGCTGGATGTTTCAACGGGCTCTGAGACCGGTTTGGAGGCCAGGGTCCCTGATGGCTCATCACATGGTGATTGATGATAGCAGATTTACACCTTGGAACTGTACTCTGTGAGAACTGCCAGAAGCAGAGAAGGGATGAATGAAGAGGTGACCCTCCTCCCCAGTCGTAATTCCTTAAGTAGACTTGGTTCCCTGCCCTTTTTCCTTCCTGTTTTGTTGTTTTTAAGAAGCCCTTTCTCAATGGTGCCCTGCCACATGCCTCTCCAAACTACCTACTGGCTGCTGCTACTGCATGCATCTCCCTTCCAGTACATTTGCACCCCTTGCTGGGGTCCCATTGTGTTTGGTTTATTAGTTTCCCTCCCTTTTGATCCCTCCTCCCACCTCCCTGTAAATATACCCTCTGGCTCCCCCCTGTTAGTTGAGCTTTGCACTGGCTTTCTGCTAATTTTTGGTTGCAAATCCTTCATTTTATTCTGCCTGTTCTTCCTGGCGTCTGTGCCAGGCCCTGAGAAGAAGGATGCAAGGCTTGTATGCAGCTGGAGAGAAAGGTCACATCCGTGCCACTCATTTAAAGCACTCATATGCTGCCTCCTCCCCCCTCCAAAAAAAAAGAACACTGGGAACTGTAGTTAAGAGTGCTGACCTCACGGAACTACAATTCCCAGAACCCTTAAACTACAGTTCCCAGAATTCCCCATTAAAGTGGTGTAGGAGGGCTTTAAATGCATGGCGTGGACATGACCAGAGATGGTGACTCTCTAGTGACTGTGCCTTTTGGGGAGGCTGTGACGCCTCTGTTCGCTTGCGCGGGATCCTTTGGATTGTGTGACGCATTTGTGGCTGTGAGCTCTTCTCACCTGCTTTTTCCCCACCCAGTGGTTTGTTTGTTTTTTACTGAATATAATAGTCAATGGCGAAAAGTTCAAAGCAATAACCCCTCCCTCCCCTCCCTCAACATCTTGACATACCCCCAAGTCTATGTATAGGGTGTACATATATATATTTATATTTATATTTATATGACATGTTGCAGCTATTCTAATAAAATGCGGCCTCTCTGCAACAACCTGCCTATCTTGTCTGTTGAATATTGTGGTTCCTGGGGGGAAACACACACATCACACATCACACACACACACACACACACACACACACAATGTTCCTTGGCTCCTCTCTCTGTCATCAGGCCTGGCCAGCTTGCTTCCAGCACCCGGAAATGACATCAACCATGGATGCGAGCAGGCCACAAGTTTTGCTGAGTGGGAAAAGCAAATATTGATAAAAAGTGATGGGGATGTGGTCAGTTTTCATATGGTCAAGATCAATACAATGGGCACTCGGGTTGCGAACGTGATCTGTGCAGGATGCATGTTCGCAACCCACAGCATTCGCAACCCTCAGCTGCGCATTGGCGCTTCTGCGCATACTCAACCGGCAATACCCGGAAGTAACCCGTTCCAGTACTTCCGGGTTTCGGCGGTCCGCAACCCGAAAAAATGGAACCTGAAGCATCTGTAGCCCGAGGTATGACTGTGCCTGGGTTTTGCCACCATGAAATTTTCCATTACCAATTCCCTTACCCATAGCTGTGGAAATGTATTGACTAATTGAGCTTGTATCTAGCCTCCCCTGCCCTCTGAAAATGTTATTATTATGGAAACTCTGAAAATGATCAGGGACATGTTTAGTCATTTAGTCGTGTCCGACTCTTCGTGTCTTCCACTGTCTCCCACAGTTTGGTCGGACTCATGCTGGTAGCTTCGAGAACACTGTCCAACCATCTCGTCCTCTGTCATCCCCTTCTCCTTGTGCCCTCTATCTTTCCCAACATCAGGGTCTTTTCCAGGGCGTCTTCTCTTCTCATGAGGTGGCCAAAGTATTGGAGCCTCAGCTTCAGGATCTGTCCTTCCAGTGAGCACTCAGGGCTGATTTCCTTAAGAAAGGATAGGTTTGTTCTTCTTGCGGTCCATGGGACTCTCAAGAGTCTCCTCCAGCACCATAATTCAAAAGCATCAATTCTTTGGCGATCAGAGTCTCCTCCAGCACCATAATTCAAAAGCATCAATTATTTGGCGATCAGCCTTCTTTATGGTCCAGCTCTCACTTCCATACATCACTACTTGGAAAACCATAGCTTTAACTATATGGACCTTTGTCAGCAAGGTGGCACCTACACATGCACACCACTTTTCATTGTTCTCCAAGACGTGGAGGGGTGGAAAAGGGAAAACTGGAACAGTCCAGGGTCAAATCACTAACTGGGATGCCTTCTGTAATTCCGGTACTGTCCCTGGAAAATTGGGACACTTGGAGGGTATGGAATCATCCTCCAGAAGTGCACCAAAGCAAACCAGGCTAGAGAGCGTGATGGAAACAGGCAGAAAGGGGAGATGGGCCAACAAGACAGACATGGGTGGTGGAGAAGGGCCCTAGCTCAGTGACAGAGCACATGCTTTGAATGCAAGAGGTCCAAAGTCCTGTCCCTGGCATCTTGTCATAAGGAGCCTCAATGAACAGGCACCTCTCTGGTTGAGACCTAGTTGGTGGAGAACCTTGTGGTCTTCTGGATGCTGTTGAACTATGACTCCCATCATCACTCATATCAAGGAGCTTTCTACCCTTCTAAACCAGGGTTACCAGACATCCCCGGTTCCCGGAGACAGTCCCCGGATTTGCAAACCTGTCCCTGGACAAATTCCATCCCCAGATTTGCACATCTGTCTACGGGAAACATGGCAGCAGCAGCCCAGAGCCAGCTTGGTAGCGCAGTTCGCTCTGGCTGGCTTCAGGAGCTGCTCGCTGCCGTGGTGCCCGCCATTTTTCCTCGCCGGAAGTCTTCATATGATGTGTCTTGTGTGCAACACATCGTATGGGGAAAGGGGGCAGGAGATCGGGGAAGGCTTGGGAGTCACAGGCAGGCGGCACACCATTGCCCAGGAGGAGCGCAAGGTGCGCGGTTTCTCTGCCAGGCAAGGTGCAAAGTCCTTCTTTCGCACCCTGTGAACGGTGCGCCACCTGCCCATGACTCCCGAGCCTCCCTCGATCTCCTGCCCCCTGCCCCCTTCATTTTGACTGATCAGGGGAGGCTCAGGAGTTGCGGGCAGGCAGACGTTGCCCAGTTTTTAAAAGACTCTGCGCATTTATGTTTCACAAGGTGCGAAAGAAGGGCTTTGCACCTTGCCTGGCAGAGAAACCGCGCACCTTGCACCCCTCCTGTGCAACGCTCTCCCGATCAGTCAAAACAAAGGGGGAAGGGGGCAGGAGATTGGGAAAGGCTCGGGAGTCATGGGTGGGCAACACGCCGCTGCCCAGTTTTTCTAAAAAACCTCTGCATTTAAGTTTCACAGGGTGCGAAAGAAAGGCTTTGCACCTTTATACAATATGCATGTGTGCTTGGGCCTCACCATCCCCACTACTGACTCCCTGTTGCTACTCAGCTTCCAAAGAAAAAAAGTGTCCCCAGATTCATAGAAAAAAATCTGGTAACCATTTTCTAAACATAATTGCTACACTGAGGGAAAGGGCAGGGCCAAGGAGGGGAGGTTAACATGGATCAGATCCAACCTCTGGGCTGGTGGTTCCCTATCCCATCCCTGCCCTACACCACATTGTCTCTTGCAGTAGAGAGCTAGGTTGTGCTGGAGTATGGAGGTAATGAACTTCCATCCTCTCTCTCTGGTCCCATCAGTAAGCAGGCATCTGCTGCCAGCAACCCATGCCAGCGTGGCCCTTTGGATGAGATTCATGTTGGCCCAGCGCCTAGTTTCCCTTTCTGAATTCATTCCTGTTTCCAGTCTCCAGTTGCAAGGGGGTTTATAAACCCTTTGGATCATTCAGAGCTAACCATCAGTTCATTCATGAGAAGACAAGTAATGGTGGGCAAAGGTGTAAAAATCACTGTCGTTGTTGTTTGTTGTTGATGCTAAGGACAGGTTTAAGATGCTCACTAGCAAAGGTGGTAAATGGATTCCCTTTGCCATCTCTGGCCAAGTGTGTCATTTCATCACAGAATCAATCAAGCAATCAATCAATCAACATTTACAGTGGTACCTCTGGTTACGTACTTAATTCGTTCCGGAGGTCCGTTCTTAACCTGAAACAGTTCTTAACCTGAAGCACCACTTTAGCTAATGGCGTCTCCCACTGCTGCTGCCGCACCGCCACCGCACAATTTCTGTTCTCATCCTGAAGCATAGTTCTTAACATGAGGTACTATTTCTGGGCTAGCGGAGTCTGTAACCTGAAGCGTATGTAACCCAAGGTACCATTGTATTGGCATACAGAGAAAACAGGAATATGTGGGTCGAAACATAAAATTGGCATCTCGTCGCAGAATCAGAATTGTTGACTTGGAAGGAACCTCAAAGGCCATCTAGTCCAACTCCTTACAGCACAGGAATTGCAGCTAAAGAATGCCTGACACATGGCAATCCAGCCTCTGCTTAAAAACCTTTGATGAAGAAGTGTCCGCTACCTTCCATGGGAGTCCGTCCCACGATCTGGCAGCTCGTAACATCAGTACCTTTCTTGTAATTTGAATCCCTCAGCTCCAGAACAATGCAGTGGCAGTGAGTTCTGCAGTCTTAAATAGGAGGTTGGGCAGGAAAGCCATCTCGATTAGTTTGCTGACAGTGTCCTTTTCAGAGGCAACCTCTCCCATGTCTGTTTGTTCGGACTACCAGGTCCCTCATTCACTGCAGACTTCCCCACCCAGCCCAAACCCAAGCCAGGGAAACCAGCATCCCCTGGAAGGAGGGGAGCAGCGCTCTCCTTGTTCCAGCACTAGAGCAGATAACGACAAAATCAATTTTTATCACCCTTGGCTTTTATGGACCCTTTAAAATATAACAGCAAATCATTGAGGAATTCATTATTCTCTCCCCACTGCCACTGCCACCTTCTTTCTCTCCCAGTCTGTGTACATCTCGGGTTGTCTGTGTGTGTAATTTTATTTAATTAGAAATGTAAAATACAAAAGACCTGCGGGCAGGTGAAGATGGACAGGCGGAGTGGTGCTGAGTGATGGCTCAACGAGGCCGGATTTACGGCTCTACGGATGGAGGCTTTGCCCTTGTATAGCCAATAGTAATGGAGTGTTGCAATCCAAGTCTTAAGCGCAATGGGTGACCTGGGATCTATAGATCATTAATACAACCTGACTCACGGCTGCTGCAATTATCCGGGGTGAATAAGATGGAAACGCGGCAGAGCGGGAGGGGCAGCCAGCTTAAAAGAGGCCAGGGGCTGAGCTGCGGAGGCTTCTCAGAGGGTGATGGAAATGGCTCAGTGATGCGAAAGGGGTGGGGAGGTATGGAACAAGTGCATGCAAAAAGAAAAAATAAGTGGGTGTCAGATTTTTTTATTATTTAAAAAAAAATCCCCATAAATGTCTCAGCTGTATCAGTCCGTGGGGGAAGCCTCGTCGCATCTCGTTTTCCATCTGTCCATTTTATTATCTTCTCTTTTTTTTCAAATTTTTAAATTAATTTTCCAAATTTATAACAAACATATCAACAAATACAAAAAGAAAACATCAAAAAACAACAGCAAGCAAGCAAACATAAATCCCAACTATAATAATTTCACTTTTGTTAACATTGTTGGGTGACTTAGTCTTATCCCCCTGGCTGAATTTCCAAATATATACCATTGTAGCAGTTTTCCAAAACTAATTTCATCTAAAATTTACTTAGTCAATTAACCTCTTTCTTTCTTTTCCTTTTAACTTTAAACATATTATTCTATAACATCACATATTTAAATCCTAGGCCAATCTGATACTTGCAAGTAATTCTATTTCAGTTATCTTGACATATTTGGCTAAATAGTCTTTAAATTTCTTCCATTCCTCCTGTTATTCTTCCTCCTTCATGGTCGCGGACTCTTCCGGTCAGGTCGGCTAGCTCCCAAAAGTCCATCATCTTCATCTGCCATTCCTCCACTGTTGGGACTTCTTGTAATTTCCTGTTTGGGGCTAACAAAATTCTAGCTGCAGTTGTGGCATACAAAAACAATCTGACATCTTTCTTGGCCAATTCCAAACCTGTTATTCCAAGTAGAAAGGCTTCTGGTTTCTTAATAAATGTATACAGTGGTACCTCGGGTTAAGTACTTAATTCGTTCCGGAGGTCCGTTCTTAACTTGAAATTGTTCTTAGCCTGAAGCACCACTTTAGCTAATGGGGCCTCCTGTTGCCGCCACGCCGCCGGAGCATGATTTCTGTTCTTATCCTGAAGCAAAGTTCTTAACCTGAAGCACTATTTCTGGGTTAGCAGAGTCTGTAACCTGAAGCGTATGTAACCTGAAGCGTATGTAACCCGAGGTACCACTGTATTTCAACATTTTTTTTCAATTCATTATAAATCTTTTCCCAGAAGTCTTTCACCTTGGGACAGGTCCACAACGTATGATAAAATGTACCTTCTTTTATTATGTTCTACCTTAGAAACATAGGGGCTAGTATGTCGAAAACAAAAGCCAGCATTCGTACTCAGGTGTTGATGGTAAGCGATGCTTCTACGCTGCAAGGCTACAGCAGCTTCCCTTCTGGAGAGAGATAGGTTTGTGCAAAGGCCTCTCTCCCTCTTTCTAAGAATGCTCTTGCAATTCCTTTCTTGGACCACACATTTGTACTTTGGACAAACTAAGCTTAACCCCCGACAGAAGCAAGGCACACCTTTTTAAAAGCACTGCCCAAGTAAGCATAAGAAGAATAAAACCAACTTGGAGTAATCACAGTTAAACTGAGCCATGTTTGAATGAAAACATGAAATGCTGGTCTGGCTGCAGGCTTTTATTTTCACACTTGAACGACTGCATTTGCCAGCTCAAACCCAGCAAGCAGGTCAGCAACTGGGGCTGGGTGGGAATAAAGGTAAAAGGGACCCCTGACCATTAGGTCCAGTCGTGACCAACTCTGGGGTTGCAGCGCTCATCTCGCTTTATTGGCCGAGGGAGCCGGCGTACAGCTTCCAGGTCATGTGGCCAGCAGGACTGAGCCGCTTCTGGCAAACCAGAGCAGCACATGGAAACGCCGTTTACCTTCCTGCCAGAGCGGTACCTATTTATCTACTTGCACTTTGATGTGCTTTCAAACTGCTAGGTTGGCAGGAGCAGGGACCGAGCAATGGGAACTCACCCCGTTGCGGGGATTCGAACTGCCAACCTTCTGATCAGCAAGTCCTAGGCTCTGTGGTTTAACCCACAGTGCCACCCGCGTCCCGGAAGTGGGAATGGCCCCCCTGGGGGAAAAAAAGAAATTAAAAAAGATGAATCCCATTGTGGAGGAAGCAGCTGCAAGAGGGTGAATCCAGCCCATCACATACATGAACAGTTGATTAGTGCAATTATAACCTTTTAGAAAGTCTATCCAGCCCAGGCTCCTGGAATCTCATGCAACACATATTTGTGTGAAACAGCAGAACTTCCAAGTGTCCCTATTTTCCAGGGACAGTCCTGGATTTACAGAAACCATCCCAGTTTCTGATTTGATCCCTGAATATCCCGCTTTTCTTTGGGACATCCCTATTTTCATCAGAGAAATGTTGGAGGGTATGGAGTTACCCAACCCCAAAGTCAAAGAGATAAATAACTATGCCACCTTTAGAAGACATCTGAAAGCAGCCCTGTATAGGGAAGTGTTTGAATGTTTAATGTTTTATTATTATTTTATATATGTTGGAAGCAGCCCAGAGTGGCTGGGGCAGGGTATAAACATTGTTGTTGTTGTTGTTGTTGTTGTTGTTGTTGTTGTTGTTGAATAGGACATCCCTCTTTTCATTGGAGGAGTGTTGGATGATATGGAACAGCCTTTGCCAACCATGTGCCCTCCAAATATTTTGGACTAAAATTCCCACCAGCACATCCTGTCTGGTGAAAGATAGTATAAAAGATACACATACAGACCTGGGTCTAAGTCCTTACAGTCTAGCAGGACCAGGGTGCATTTTAGAAATGCATAAGCTACTTTTTAAATAGAATTCACCCCCTTCTCCCAACCCCCCCCCCAATAAAGCAAATATCACAGATATAACTGGTGACCAGTCAAGTACCTGCTCAACCCATTAGCCCCATTGAAATAAATGGGCTTTAGAGATTATATAAGATCATATTGTACCAATGATACCATATTAGCAGAACTTGAGTGATACCTGTAAATAAAAACTTATAACAAATACCATTTTTGGAGTAGACAGGAATAACATTAAAGAATATAAAACTGTGCGGAAAAATAACAACAGTACAATGAGAACGATCAGAAGACTTGTTTTGTCAGAAGTCTTTTTTATTTAGGTGTTTATTTAAGCGTTAACAAGGAAGATTATGCTTCTCTATGTATGTAAATCCGTTTTTTCCTTTTTCCTTCTTTTGTATTTTCTTCTTTTTTCTTTCTTAATTGCTTTTTTACTTGAATTTTCTTTTTGTAATATGAGATTGCATTTTTTTGTAAATTCTTTGTATATGTGTGTAATTTAAATTACACAGATTATATTGGGGGGGGGGAATAAATGGGCTTTAGAGCACCTAACTGTTCAGTGCATTTAAGTCCACGCCCATTAGCCCAGTTGAAATAATTGTGCTTAAGAGGACTTAACTGTCGTGTGCACTTAAGCCTATTGATTTCAGTGGGCTAATGAGCGTGTTTCGCTTTGGTGTCAGCTCGTGGCCACACATTCAAATACACATTCAGTAAAAGGAGAGAGCCACGTCTGTGAGTTAAAACACCAGGCTTATGGCTGACGACCTTTTGCACAGCCTCAAACTAGATGAATTGAAAGACCTTGTGAACTGGAGTAATAGAAATGGAATGGAATTCAATAGTGCAAAGTGTGAGGTCCTCTGTTTATCGCCTGCTCTCAGACGGAGAGACTGGGTAGCAGCTCAGAGGATGTGAGCTGTGAGTTAAGAAGCATCTTGCCTCAACTCTCTGGACAGCCTTAGAGTGCAATCCTATACACATCTACTCTGGGATAAGTCCCATTGAGATGGATGGGGCCCATTCCCAAGGAAATGGGCACAGGATCACAGCATTAAAGTGCAATTTTACATCTCTACTCACAAGCAAGTCCTCTTGTGTTCAGTGGTGCTTACTCCCAGTAAGTGGGAGTAGGATTGCAGTCTTAGGTGAACTGATAACTATCTATTTATATCATCTATCTATCTATCTATCATCTATCTATCTATCATCTATCTATCTATCTATCATCTATATCTATCTATCATATATCAATCGATCGATCGCTCATCTATCATATATCGATCAATCGATCAATCGATCAATCGATCTATCATCTATCTATCTATCTATCTATCTAATCTAGTAGCAAACAGAAGCAATAACCCTTCTACACATTTTAACAGACCGTAGATTGTTTAATTAGCCAAATGACTGGGAGAAGAGGTATGTTTTTGCCTGGCACCTAAAGATATGTAATGAAGGCACAAGGCAAGTCTCCCTGGGAAGACCATTCAACAATCAGGGACAGTGGCGTAGCGTGGGTTGTCAGCACCCGGGGCAAGGCAAGTAATTTGCGCCCCCTAACCCGTGGATTTGCACCCCCTAACCCATGGATTTGCACCCCCTAACCCTACCCCCCAGATGTTGCGCCCGGTGCGGCCAGCCCCCCCTGCACCCCCCACACTACGCCACTGTTCAGGGAGCCATCACAGAAAAGGCTCTCTTGTGTTGCCGCTCTCCGGAACTGTCATGGAAGAGGCACATGAAGAAAGGCCTCAGATGATTATCGCAGGGTCCAGGATGGTTTATCTCAGCTGCCCACACAGACACAATCTACTACGTAGGGAAAATAATATTGGTTAGGCATTTTTAAGGTTTGCTGGTATAATGTGCGTTATGTACTGAGTTGAATAGGCAGCAGTCTGATTGGTCCTAAAACAATAGGATTCAGAATGCAGCAGTCTGATTGGTCCTAGAACAATGGGGGCCAGAATGCAGCAGTCTGATTGGTCCACAGGAGCCACCCAACCCGGCTCCAGGTGGAAGTGAATCCGCAACCTGATTGGCCTACAGGTGAATTCCAGAATTAGCCAATCACGTGCGGCCCATTGTGTAGATGATGTATATAACACAGACATTCTTGGGGAACTTCCATTCCTCTTCACTACTATGAGCTGAATAAAGAGCAGGAAATCCACTCTAGACTCCAAGTATATTTCACTGTGCATGGCATATGTTGAATGGTCAGGAAAAGGAAAATATAGATATGCTACTTGTAATAGTGTCAGGGACTCAGCTGAAAAGCATGGAGGAAAAAGGTCTTGGGAGACTAGTGTAGGATGAAATGGCCATGAATTAATTATATGATTTCAGCCACAGTGAAGATGGATTCTGTCATTAAATTATCAGGCATTTTCACATATCCGCCAACATTTCTCCAGTGAAAATAGAGCCATCTCCTCCAAATTTTCTCCCGTGAAAATAGGAATGTCCTATTCCATGCCCTACAACAATTCTCCAGTGAAAATAGGGACGTCCTAAGGAAAACCAGGATATTCGCGATCAAATCAGAAATTGGAACAGCTTCTGTAAATCTGGGACTGTCTCTGGAAAATAGGACACTTGGAGGGTTTCTTTTCAGTGGAACATAGCATTGCTGAGGACAGATCTGGAGCACCTTGTTCAATTTCTATCAGCTGTATTCAAGAAGGGTGGATTCAGGAGAAGAAGTAGTGTTTGGATTTGATATCCCGCTTTATCACTACCCGAAGGAGTCTCAAAGCGGCTAACAATCTCCTTTCCCTCCCCCCCCCCACAACAAACACTCTGTGAGGTGAGTGGGGCTGAGAGACTTCAGAGAAGTGTGACTGGCCCAAGGTCACCCAGCAGCTGCATGTGGAGGAGCGGAGAAGCGAACCCGGTTCACCAGATTACGAGTCCACCGCTCTTAACCACTACACCACACTGAGCAAAGGGCAGCAGCAGAGAGGTTGCATGGGTGGAGGAGTGGCTTTGGCTGGGTTTCCCCAGCCACTCTGGGCGGCTTCCAACAAAGATTAAAAATACATTAAAATGTCACACACTAAAAACTTCCCTAAACAGGGCTGCCTTCAGATGTCTTCTAAATGTCAGGTAGTTGTTTATCTCTTTGACATCTGGTGGGAGGGCGTTCCAAAGGGCGGGTGCCACCACCGAGAAGGCCCTCTGCCTGGTTCCCTGTAGCTTTACTTCTCGCAGTGAGGGAACTGCCAGAAGGCCCTCAGCGCTGGACCTCAGTGTCTGGGCAGAATGATGGGGATGGAGACGCTCCTTCAGGTATACTGGGCCGAGGCCATTTAGGGCTTTCAAGGTCAACATGTTTCTGGACACCAGAGAGAGAGAGCCACCTCTAGGGTCACAAGAAGCAAAACCAGTGGGGTGACCCTTGCTCCTGCTTGCTAGAGAGCCAGTGTGGTGTAGTGGTTAAGAGCGATAGACTTGTAATCTGGGGAACCGGGTTCGCGTCTCCGCTCCTCCACATGCAGCTGCTGGGTGACCTTGGGCTAGTCACACTTCTCTGAAGTCTCTCAGCCCCACTCACCTCACAGAGTGTTTGTTGTGGGGGAGGAAGGGAAAGGAGAGTGTTAGCCGCTTTGAGACTCCTTCGGGTAGTGATAAAGCGGGATATCAAATCCAAACTCTTCTTCTTCCTTTGGGGCAGCTGGGTGGCTGCTGTGACACAGGAGGTTTCCCCTCATGGCTAGTTCTTTTGCACTTTTTCATTTGCTCAGGGAGTGGGCAACAGTGACAAGAGGACAGGCCTCCTGCCCCTCCACTTTATGTGGGGGTAAACTGCATATAACTCCATGGGACTTATTTTTGAGTAGACAGTTGCCATACACAGCTGTATGAGGGCATGAGGGAAGGGAGAGAGCAGGGGAAATTAGTCACTAGCCAGATAGCCAAGATTGGCTAGAAATTCAAAATGCAGTCTCTTGGACAGCAAGCAAAGAACCTCACTCCTTTCAAGACAAAAATTCAGGAACAAAACCAAACAAGGTAGTTGTTGTTGTTGTTGTTGTTGCCTCTGCTGTTTTAAACCATGGTGCCGCAGGTCAATTCACAAAGTTATACTGATGTTATAAAGTCATCATATAATAACAGGATGCAGGGATCATTAAGACTTGCACTTGCTATGTGATGTGGTAATTTTGAAGATGTGGGGGCAATCCCATATTCCCCCATGTGAAAAACAAAGTCAGGAAGCCAAGAGTTTGTAGACTTAATCTCAGGCAGACAGATACGTTTTGATTTGATATAACAAAGGGATACACTCTCTACTGAATCAGCTACATCACAAGGAACGCCAAATGCAAGGTTTTCCCTCCCCTGAGCCCCACACCTCTCTGCCCATTAGCTCCTGGTGACCTCTGCTCCCTAAATATTTCCAGGTCCTGTTCAAAGTTCTCAGGATAACTGAGCATGCTTCCTACTCCTGTTATCACTTCTTCTTTGCTTGCACTTATTCACATGTGAAATACTGTATACTCGGAGTCGAGAGTGGATTTCATGCTCTTTATTCAGCTCATAGTAGTGAGGAATGCAAGTTCCCCCAAAATATCTGCTTTATATACATTATTTACACAATGGGCCGCACGTGATTGGCTAATTCTGGGATTCTCCTGTAGGCCAATCAGGCTGCACATTCACTTCCACCTGGAGCTGGATTGGGTGGCTCCTGCAGACCATCATACTGCTGCATTCTGAGTCCTATTGTTCTAGGACCAGTCAGATTGCTGCATTCTGAGTCCTATTGTTCTAGGACCAATCAGACTGCTGCATTCTGAATCCTATTGTTCTAGGACCAATCAGACTGCTGCCTTTTGGATCCTATTCAACTCAGTACATAACAATATGGTTCCATCTCACACACTCAGGATGCGAAAATCCCAAAAGCAGAATGTGAGCACAGTAGTCTTTCCCCACTTCTGATTCCTAGCGCATATTTTCTTCCCCTTAAGAAAAGAAAAAGAGTTTGGGGAAGGTTAAATTCCATTATGTCTGTTTCACATCTCGAGTCTATTGCGTGTCGAGACCCCGCAACCACCCCTTCGTTGGAAAATAACTCACACAAGGACACAGATATAAGGTTTATGTTATTGGGCAAATTTGGCCACAACTTTATTGAATTACAGAATGTGAGTGGTATTGGCTTGGGCATTGATTGGATCCGACTATATCTGACTCCTGCCCGCTGCGCAGGAAGTCCGGTAAGGGTAAACCACCAGTAGGGGGAGCACTGTCGATGCAGACCAACTCAAGCTCCCCCTGGTGTTCCCGTCAGGGTTGTGGCATGGCCCTAGCCCCCGACCGGGCTTCGGACAAGATCAACACCCCCAGATTCCTTTAACGGAATACCCTTAAGAATGGAGGGACAGGTGATGGCCACACCTCCCCTCCCCCACACAAGGTCAAACAATGCCTAACCGCAACCCTAACAAAGTTGTGACGATTGCTACGAGGTAGGCGAAAACCAAGTGGCCAGAGCCAATTTGCCAACTGGAAAAATTCCTACCAGGCCCCTCGGACAACCAAGGCGACCAACCGAAGTCCATAGCAAGGTCATTGCCTAACCTGCAAAATAGGGAAGGAGGGCGGGTGAGGAAGCGAGCCAAGAGGAAGTCCTCCAGCTCGCTCCTTGGTTTAAACTATCCCAGCCACACACACACAACCCAGCAGATTGGCTGGCTGGGCTCTGATGTGGCCAGGATTCCCGGGCAACGGGGGACAAAGTCCCCCACCCCCAGTGGGGAGTGGGTGGCTGCACGGTCCACCGCAACTCCTCCCCGCTGGAAAGTGGAGCGGATTTGCCCACGGCCTTGGTCCTGTATACCTGAAGGAGTGTCTCCACCCCCATCATTCAGCCCGGACACTGAGATCCAGCACCGAGGGCCTTCTGGCGGTTTCCTCATTGTGAGAAGTGAGGTTACAGGGAACCAGACAGAGGGCCTTCTCGGTAGTGGCGCCCACCCTTCAGATGTGAAGGAAATAAGCAGCTATCTTCTCTTTAAAAGACATCTGAAGGCAGCCCTGTTTAGGGAGGTTTTTAATATTTAATGCTGTATTGTTTTTAACACTCGATTGGAAGCCGCCCAGAGTGGCTGGGGAGACTCAGCCAAATGGGAGGGGTATAAATAATAAATTATTATTATTATTATTATTATTATTAAGCAGGTGCCGCTCTGATCAGCTGCCTTCTCCAGTACCCAATAAGTTCTGCACACTCTCTCAAGTGAATCCAGTACTCGTAATCTGGGGAACCGGGTTCGCGTCTCCGCTCCTCCACATGCAGCTGCTGGGTGACCTTGGGCCAGTCACACTTCTCTGAAGTCTCTCAGCCCCACCCACCTCGCAGAGTGTTTGTTGTGGGGGAGGAAGGGAAAGGAGAATGTTAGCTGCTTTGAGACTCCTTTGGGTAGTGATAAAGCGGGATATCAAATCCAAACTCCTCCTCGCCCTTGCCTTCCTTGGCACCAAACAGCAACCCCAAGCGGATTTGTGCTGTGTGATCCCTCCCTCGTTGCCATAGTCCCCCGCTCCCGCCACTCTAAGCCTTCACCTTCCCTTGCTGACCCAATTGAACCTGACCCCAGTGTGCGCGTGTGTTTTTTTCTTCCCTGTGTGTTATTTTCTTTGCCAAGCATGGTGTCTAAGGTGGCAAGGAATGGCTGTGAGAAGGAAAGGATATATGATGTCGTCAGTGCCCTCTGACACCCCTATTTGTCAGGGGAGCAGAGAAACACTTTGCCTGGGTGATGAAAAAGCTTTTCTAATGAGGGTTGATCAATATCGCTCCCACTGCACCATCCATCAGGGGTTGTTAGGAGCTGGCGTGTCCGTTCCTGACTCGCTCCTGGTGTTGGGTGCTGCACTGCGGGGGGAGGGAGAATGGGGAAAGGGGAAAGCTCTGGTGGCTGGGAAAGTATGGGCACCGCAAACCACCCCTGAACAGCGGCGAGAACCCCATTCAGATTCTTGGGTGGAGAGAGGTGTGCTGAGAGATTGATGGGGCCGCAGCCTTGGGCTGCCTCCAATAGGCAGAGCGCCTGTGCCTGGCCTTAAACAAACAGCACTGTAAATCAGGACCAAGAAAGGCATCTCTGCAGCCTTGAGAAGCTCAGCAAAACCAGGACAACTCCAGCCATGGCTTCCCTGGAATCTGGCTTTCCTACCAAAACTGAGCTCCAAAGCAGAAGTGGGCTGTGAGACTATGGCAGCGTGTTTTATGGCACCATAAAAATTCAAGATTTAGCACTGGAATCAGAATTCAACAGTCTGATAATCCCAGCTTTGTTTTAGGTTGTTGTTTTTAAGCATCCTTCTAGTCCTTTTGGCTCCAGAGTATTATTATTATTATTATTATTATTATTATTATTATTATTATTATTATTATTACTACTACTACTACTACTATTATTAGCTGCCTTGCATTGCCTTGCTTTATTTTTTAAGGTATTTATATATTGTTTTCCAAGGGACGCGGGTGGCGCTGTGGGTAAAACCTCAGTGCCTAGGACTTGCCGATCGCATGGTCGGCGGTTCGAATCCCCACGGCGGGGTGAGCTCCCGTCATTCGGTCCCAGCTCCTGCCCACCTAGCAGTTCAAAAGCACCCTTAAGTGCAAGTAGATAAATAGGTACTGCTTTATAGCGGGAAGGTAAATGGCGTTTCCATGTGCTGCGCTGGTGCTGGATCGCCAGAGCAGCTTTGTCACGCTGGCCACGTGACCCGGAAGTGTCTCCAGACAGCGCTGGCCCCCGGCCTCTTAAGCGAGTTGGGCGCGCAACCCCAGAGTCGGACACGACTGGCCCGTACGGGCAGGGGTACCTTTACTTTACTTTATATTGCTTTCCAGACCTCAGGAGTAGAACCTGGGAAATGTCTAACTCCAGAACTGGGCATTCCAGCACACAACTTGCAATGTTTTTCAGGAATGGATCTGCAATGCCCACAACATCTTTCTCTTCTGCAATGGCTAGCGCCACATTTTCCAAAACGCTATGCAGTTTGAGAGAGAAAGGACAAGAAGGCAGTTTCTGCACATGCTGTAGAGGGAGGTGAGGAAAGTCAACCTGCGAAGGTACCCCATCTAGGAGAAGGAAAACTCTGATACTAAACCTCCACTGCCTTGTGGGATATCCCTCGGAGAAGAAAAGGATTTCACCAGGATCAAATGGGGTGATTGGTTAAGGAAACCAGCGCTGGTGATACTGACCAGAGCTGAGAGCCCTGTCATGTTTCTTCTTCTTCTCCAGTTGGAGCGCTTGCTGGCCAGTGTTTCCCAATTATCAGTGCTTATACTGAATTTTCTTAGATTTGCCTTGAGAACGTCTTTAAACCTCTTTTGTTGTCCAATGGTATTTCGATTTCCATTCTTAAGTTGGGAATAGAGTAGTTGCTTTGGAAGATGCTAATCACATGACCAGTCCAACGTAGTTGATGTTGAAGAATCATTACTTTGATACTGGTGATCTTTGCTTCTTCCAAAACACTGACATTAGTTTGCTTGTCTTCCGCAGTGATATATACAATTTTTCAGAGGCATCGTTGATGCAATCTTTCAAGGAGCTGGAGATGACGTTTATAAGTTGTCCATGTTTCACGAGTGTACAATAAAGTTGCTAGTACAATAGCTTTGTAAACAAGTAGTTTGGTTTCCCTGCAAATGTCCCAGCACTCAAACACTCTGTGCTTTAATCAGGAGAAAGCTACACTTGCAGAGCTTAGATCTGAGGTCAAGGGTGGGCAGCTGTGAGACTGATAAGCTTTTGATCTGATCTTGTGACCAGAGGCCAGAGATGGGGAGTGATGAAGGAAATTATGGTGAGTTGGGCAGCCACGTGATGTAGAAGTTGGTGGTGTGTATTGAATTATGGTGCTGAAGGAGACTCTTGAGAGTCCCATGGACTGCAAGAAGATCAAACCTATCCATTCTTAAGGGTGCTCACTGGAAGGACAGATCCTGAATCTGAGGCTCCAATACTTTGGCCACCTCATGAGAAGAGAAGACTCCTTGGAAAAGACCCTGATGCTGAGAAAGATTGAGAGCACAAGGAGAAGGGGACGACAGGACAAGATGGTTGGACAGTGTTCTTGAAGCTATCAACATGAGTTTGACCAAAATGTGGGAGGCAGTGGAAGACAGGAGTGCCTGCCATGCTCTGGTCCATGGGGTCACGAAGAGTCAGAAATGACTTAACAACAACAACAAAAATGTATGCAACACACATTGAGCCGGATGTGATTATAACTCAATTTCATTGCAGGGCAGTACAAAAGTGGTCTTGCTTCATCAGGCCAAAACCCATCTTCTGTTGCATCCCGTGGTCCAGCAGATGTTTCTGGTTGCTTGGAAGCCAGACAGGACATAGTGGTGGGTTCCTACTGTTTCTCCCCAGCATCTAGTATTCAGAGATACATTGCCACTGCATATGGAAGTTCCATTTACCTCCCATGACTAATGGCTTGCAGGTGCTCCTAGAACTATCTTTGTCACTAGAGGCCCAAGTGACTTGGAGCATCTTCTGCTAGCTTCAGCCGGTATAGCATCTGCGACCACTCCTGGTTGTGGTGGTCCAGCAGCCTCGTGGGTTGGATTACTGTAACCTGCTCTTTGTGGGCCTGATCTTGAGGTTGGTTCAGAAGTTGCAACTGGTGCAGAATGCTGTTAGGAGTGATCTTCTGCCAGCGTGTAACACGGCTGTGATGACTGCTAAACGGCTACTAGTTTTTGCTGTTAGTGTATAAAGTCCTAAACAGTCTAGGACCTTCTTACCTGAGAGGTCACGTTCTCCTGCTCAAATGCTTAGCTCCTCGAGTGGGATCCTTTCGTGGGTGCCACATACCCACAAAATATTGTTTAATGAGTACTCATGGGCAGAGCTTTTAGTGTAGCAGAACTTGCACTTTGCAATACACCCCTTCTTGATTTTGTTCCCCCTTTAAACTCCTCCTTAACACCCTTGTATCCAACCAGACTTTTTTAGAGGGTCTTCCTCACACAGAGCAGTTGTTCCACCACTGAAACTTTTTCCAATGAGGCAGAGTGGGTGTTTGAAGAGTTTAGGGTAAAATACAACTTTCTTCCATGGATTTCCACTTTAGGCACCCAGGGTGTTACTCTTAAGCTCTTGGGACCAGGAACATTATTCTCTGCTACTACTTCCACTTACTGTCTTCTGTTCTGAACAGCACCTAGCACTTTCGCAGAGAAAACAAATGTTGTAGAAGAGCGTGTGTGCAGGTATACACATATCTCATACACAGATACCACAAATCAAAACCATTCACTTTTTTATTTATTTGTAACAGGTTAACAGTGTAAAGGGGAAAAGATATACAGTGTTTTATGAGAATAGATTCTCCGGGGAGTCCAGTGCCCAGTAGCTTGATGCATCGATCGAAAATTTAATGTAACAACCAATCATTCATGTGTGTAGGTGTGTGCTGAGAGAAAAAAGGGAGACAGAGCGACAGATAGATGGGCAGGGGCGCCATTGAAAAGGACAGAGGTGCTTTCACCAGGAGCACCTATTATCTCTGGTATTGTGAAGTCTAAAAAGGGGGAAAGGCTATTTGGGCAGAAAACTACCTTTTTTGCTACATCTATTCAGAGCCTATGTGCATTTTACTCAGAAGAAAGCCTCATGGTGTTCTGCTTGGACTTACTTCACTCAGGTGCGAAGAAAGAGAGCCTTAACCGTGGAATAATGCACAAATTATTGCAAGGGAAGGCGGCTGGCTCAGAGGAATGTCCGCCAACATTTCTCCAATGAAAATAGGGACGTCCTATTCAATACTACAACTACTACTAACAACAACAAGAACAACATTTTTACTGTTTATACCCCCGCCTATTTGACTGGGTTACCCCAGCCACTCTGGGCAGCTTCCAACATATATAAAACATAATAAAACCCCCATCATTCTGCCCGGACACTGAGGTCCAGCGCCAAGGGCCTTCTGGCAGTTCCCTCACTGCGAGAAGTCAAGTTACAGGGAACCAGGCAGAGGGCCTTCTCGGTAATGGCACCCACCCTGTGGAACGCCCTCCCACCAGATGTCAAAGAGAAAAACAACTAATAGACTTTTAGAAGACATCTGAATAATAATAATAATAATTAATAAAATTATTTATATCCCGCCCTCCCCAGCCAAAGCCGGGCTCAGGGCGGCTAACAACAATAAAACAGTACAAAGGTACAACACAAACAACACTCTAAAATCATTCATTATAAAATTAATTCAAATCAAGCTGGATTTGAATTAAGGCAGCCGGATTTAGGTTTGATGAGGCCCTTAGCTACTGAAGGTAATGGGGCCCTTTATATGTCCAGCTGTCCTTTGTCAACAACAAATTGTCGCTGTTTTTGTGTGTTGAATATATGCTATATGGTAATTTATGGACCTAATAGGTATCTAATGTCATTTTATTTGTTTTTTATCTTATATTTTGGAAATGTACACCAGGGTTTTTTCCCTTTAATTTTTTTGGGGGCCCCCATTCCTAAGCTATAGCTTATTTAGCTTATACGTAAATCTGGCACTGCTGGCATCAAATCAGAAACTGGAACGGCTTCTGTAACTCCAGGAATGTCCCTGGAAAATAGGGACATTTGGAGGGTCTGAGAGGAAACCCATCCCTCTTCCCTTTTGCTATTGTTTTTAGAAGGCCACATAAGAGAGGGATATAATTTGGTTCAAGATTGGAAGGTATCAGGGAGGTGGTGGTTTACATGAGGCTCCTCTGATTTCTTCTCTCTTTGCTCAAACACTGTCTTGAAGGGCAGGGCTCTGAACCTTGCAGTGAGTTTTTCTGGCTTATACACAATGAAGTATCTCTCCTCCCACAACAGCTAAAAAGGCATCTCAGTGCAAAGGGGCATGTATTGCATATACAGATATATGCCTGTATAGATATTGTTGCAGGAACCCACCCCCCAATCATTCAGTTTGTACAAACACGACACACACACTCACACAAATCAGCCATACATCGGATCTGTACCATTCCACTTTTATTTTACACCATGACGGGAGGACTATCAAAGGGGGGAGGACTATCAAAGGGGGGAGACTTGACACAAGGCATCCAACACGTCCACAGTGAGCCCTACCCAGTTGACATGCCAACCTTGATGGTCCTAGACAGAAGATCATTACACTCACAGAAGATCATTACACTCACAAAGGACCTGCATATGGAAGGGGATTCAGTATGGACTGAAACAAAGGACAGTGACCAGCCCTTCCCTCTGGGGAGCAGGAAACAGTGAACTCCCCTTTGTCCTCAGGAACGTAATCATGGGGAGGGGGAAAGGAGGAACCAGACAGGTGACACTCAGGTTATCACCACAACTCCTCCCTGAACCCCTCCTCTTTATGATGTGTCAATGATGTAGTCATGATGTAGTTATGATGTAGTCTTAGGGGTGCAGCATGGGGGATTAGTAGCTAATAAAAGTTGGGGTCTTCTTTTGTTCAGGGCTCCCATCTTGTTCCACCTTGGGGCAGGTGGGAGTCCTGTCACGACAGTCTTCAATAAAGACCAAGCCTACTGGCTGCTGTTTTGCTCTGGTATTCCTGGCCAGTGTCCTTGTTTTTTTTGTCCAAGGGAGCCCTCAGATTTCTCCCTTAACAAAATCTACTGTCTTATCTACATGCATGTCATTATCTACTGTCTCTCCCTATATCCATATCTACACCTCTATCTAAAGGTAAAGGTAAAGGGACCCCTGACCATTACGTCCAGTCGTGGCCGACTCTGGGGTTGCGGCGCTCATCTCACTCTATAGGTCAAGGGAGCTGGCGTACAGCTTCCTGGTTATGTGGCCAGCATGACTAAGCCGCTTCTGGCGAACCAGAGCAGCGCACGGAAATGCCATTTACCTTCCTGCCGGAGTGGTACCTATTTATCTACTTGTACTTTGACGTGCTTTCGAACTGCTAGGTTGGCAGGAGCTGGGACCGAGCAACGGGAGCTCACCCCATAGTGGGGATTCGAACCACCGACCTTCTGATCAGCAAGTCCGAGGCTCTGTGGTTTAACCCACAGCGCCACCTCTGTCTATCTCCAGATAAATATCTAAATATGCACATGTATGTTGGATGTGTGTGTGTGTACACACACAATAAATTATTATTACAGAGAGGGGGCGGAGTGGGAGAATCAGATACGGTTAGACACACATATGGGAAGAGGGGAATTCCAGGCCAGGCCACCCCCCTCAGCGCATTCATCACACCAGGAATATATAGAGACCAGGGGAGGTGCGGCACAAACGAGCCCCTTTTAATGAGGGAGACTTTATTTGTTCCCGAGACGGAGCATCCGGTAGTTACGGCTATGACTTTTATGAGAAACTCAGCAGCAGTAATAAGGCAATGGCACTCCCTCCCACCCTCCCTTTTTTTTTTTTAATAAAAGAAATTATTATTTTTTGAGGCAGCAGTAACCCGAGGCTCCCCCCCCCTCCTAAGCGAAGGTTTTATTTCCCAGCCAGCAGAACTGCCCACTACCCACTCATCAAGCATGCGACTGGTTTAAAACATACGTACACCACCTCTGCCCTCCCCAGCTTTGCAAAATTGCATCTTCTGCAGCATCTAACCCTGTATTTTTTTGCAAAATGTGAACCTTGGGTACCCCTCCACACACACACACACACACACACACACACACACATACACCAGCCAGCCATTCCCATTTTAAGAGCCCAAGCAGATGCCCTCCGTTCCCTCCCTCCCTTCTCCTTCTCTTTGGTCTCTCCAGATCCCATTTGTCTTCTGCCTTATAGGCTGGTGGTGAGTCCTTTTTATTACAGGCCTGGCGGAGTCCTCCTTGTTAGATTGAATTACATGATTCACTGTTTGATGGTGCTTTTCTATTACCTTATAAATTTTGTTTATTCCTTCCCTGACCCTTTATTCACAGCCTGGGATTTCTCACAAGATACAAAATAAATTTATAAACAAATCAATTAAATATTTCTTCACAATTTGTCAGCCCCCCTCCACAAAAGACACACAATATTGCCAAGAGTTATGGGCCGCGTGGCAATGCACTGCAGCTCCTGCCTGCCAAGGAAAAGCGGCTGCCGGGGGGGGGGCGCGGCGGCGTGTGAGGAGAAAAGGCAAGGAAGAAGAAGAAGAAGCAGGGAGCTGCTACAGTCTTGCTGCTGCAATTGCCAGCCAAGCCCAGGCCCTCCCAGTTGCACCACTGCCCCCATTTTGCTGAGTCAGGACACCACTGGCAGAAGCCGCAGGATGAAAGCTGCCCAGGGTTGCATCTGACACAAATCATGTGTGTCTTGACACACATCATCCATATGAATGCACCTGCATAGAGCTTTGGAGGGGGCTGCCAACTGATCAGGGGGAGTAACACAGCCAAGATTGCTCTTGTGCTTTAACTCGCATCTCACTTTATAGAAATCAGCAAGAGCAGCTTTCCACGGCTCGGAAATAAACACGACCACCTGCTAAATCACACTAGTTCCCTCCATGATCTAAATAATCCATACAACAAACCTGTAAGGTAGTGCAGTGTTTTTATCCTTGTACAGTGGTACCTCAGGTTAAGAAGTAAATTCATTCTGGAGGTCCGTTCTTAACCTGAAACTGTTCTTAACCTGAAGCACTACTTTAGCTAATGGGGCCTCCTGCTCCTGCTGCTGCTGCTGCTACACCGCCAGAACACGATTTCTGTTCTCATCCTGAAGCAAAGTTCTTAACCAGAAGTACTATTTCTGGGTTAGCAGAGTCTGTAATCTGAAGTGTCTGTAATCTGAAGTGTCTGTAACCTGAGATACCACTGTACTGCAGAGAGAAGGTTGGCAGACAGGGAGAGGTTTACGTAAAGCCACTTGCTGCGCTCATGACGGGGTAATATTTGAATCTGGGACTTCCCAGCTCATACGACACAACAGGATTATCCGTGTGCAAGGCACTTTACGGAGTAACACAAGCACACCAAAAAACGACAAGTCTCTGCCCCAAGGAGCATACAATCTAAACTTCCAACAGTGAGACAGGCAACAAAAGGGAAAGGAGGGGTCAAAAAACAAAACACATGGTACAAGAAACAAGCAAAGGACGGATGTGAGCAAAAGACCTTCCTGTTCCAACAGGAAGTGAACATTATACCTGGGTTGGCTTATATTTATTCAGTGGCACTGCTTTTAGCTTATAACTGGGTGCTGTTTTTTTATTATTATTTTTAAAAATATTTTTTATTAACTGGCCAATCACATCAAATGAAATCACATTGTATAAATTCCAAATTACAAAGCCAAATTTTTAAATTTTGTTGGGGGAACCCATACTTCAAGATCCAAAGGGGGATTCAGATCATCTTCTTATTACTGCGTTAATGTCCAAATCAGTCCCAATCAGTCCAAACAAAGTTCATAATTCTATCCAGTCTTATCTTGGTGTTGCCACATCATATCTTGTTCATATAATTTCTCTTCTTACTTTACGATCTCTTCTGTTAGTCTCCTTAAGCCGATAACAAGTATAATATTCCTGTGTGGATTTCCCGTTCCTCCACTAAGTCCAGATGGTTTCCATATATCTCCTTCGTAGATAACATCACTCTTTCCATCGTAAATTTTGGCATTTGTCGCTCTTAAGTCCCACCGAGAAGTTGATTCACGATATGTAAACAACTCTATTTCTCTCTTTCTCCTCCCAGACCCAAGAGCTCCAACAATGCCTCCCAAAATGGCGACGGCATTTTTAACTGTGTCACTCCAAAACTCTTAGCTTTCCAGCTTCATCTTGAAACATTGCTTTGGATCGAAAGTTTATCTCCACACAGCCTTAAATCCACAGCTTAAGTCTTTAATTTCTGACTCATCAGGGGAGGGGATTCTTGTTAAATCACATAGAAAAAGGAAAGGCAGGTTTTTTCCCCTCCCCCCTCAGTCATTTGTCATACCGTATCTTGACATATCTTCTCATATTTTATTCTTGTCTTGTTATCAGAGACCTCTTCTGTCAGCAGCCTTTACTCCCCCTCCTTCCTTGAAGTATGTGCAATTAATCTCGTCCAAATTGTTTCTTTTAAAGATCGTTGCAACCAGCGGCGCGAATCAGGGACGGCGTCAAGGAGTGCCGAAAATCCCACAGGAGGGCTTTGTGCCTAGGGCCCCCACCCCCACAAATTTGGGGGTGGTATAGGGCACAGCAGGCAAGGGCCGTCCCCACCACAATCCTGGTGGGGTTAAGGAGGCTAATTACCCCCATCATAGCTCCAAATTACCTTGTGTGGGTCGGAGAGATGTTATTGTCAGCCATCTTCCGATGCGCCACCTAGTGGCCCCCCACTGGGTGCTGTTTTCTATCCACACCTTTGTACTTGCTGTGACCCTGATTTACTGTTGCTCAGGTTCTGCTTTAGGGTTTCTCATAGAGGAATCTGGTTGACCTGATCCATCAGGACTCTTCTTACGATCTTAGTGTGTGTCTGTTTATTGTATTATTGGTTGTTGGCCACCTTGTCCATGCACTCTGGATAGGCGGGGTATAAATGCTTATAACAGATACATGCAGTAACAAACATTTTGGGGGGTAAAGACCTACTGGCTGGTGACCTCTCTAGAAGAGGCTGGACTACAACTCCCACAGCAGTCCAAAAACACCTGGAGAGGTTGGGGAAGACTGGGTTATTGGATTCAACAGAAGCTCCACTATACCAGTAGTAGCTGCCATGGCAGTTACAGCAATGAAACACCCCCAGAGATGCCTCAGGTTCGTGGTAGGTGGCAGCTATGGAAGCTCAGGCTCAATGACCTGAGTCTGCACTAAGAGACAGCCCAAGTGGTCTCTGGCTTGCTCAGCAGCTCCAGCTTTTTGCAGCTGGAGTCACTCAGGGCCTGCAAGGCAGGGAGCAAGTTTCTAGGAGTCATGGATGCAAACGGTTTTCCCCTTGCCCTGTTTCTTTCCCAGGGAAAACCTGTTCTTTAGCTCTAAATCGGAACAAATGGCAATCTGTGAAAAACCCTATTGCTGTTTGCTCTGAATGAGTGCTAAAGAACAGGATTCCCTGGGAGGAAGTGGCAGGACAAGAGGAAGCGGGAATAAGCCCAGAGTAAAGGTCTTTGTGGCAACCGAGTATTGCATTGCTAAAGTATATGTTTTGCCGAAACCACTGAAGCTCAGCAGCTGAGCGAAATGCCACCACCTAGCATTTATTGAATGCTGATTCTGTGCTAGGTGCTGTACAAGGCAGAGTATATCCATCATTTCTGCCTAGACAGCTTCCAGTCTCCAACAGATAACAGTGACACAGCAGAGATGGCCATGGGAGGAAACATCCACTGCTGGAGAGGTTGACCATCATGTGGTCATCAGTGGCTAAACTCAAAGAATCAGAGAAGGTGCAGAGGCATCGCAGCATGGTAGTGGCTGAGCTTGTTAGATTTGCTGAAGTCTGCCAGGATTTGGTTTGTACGGTGATGGCATATTATGGGCTCAAAGGCAAGGAAGGTCCGATTAATTGAGTGCCCCAGAGAGGCTGCGTGCTGCAAACTTAGGCAAAATGAAGTACGTGCCTCACACAGCAGTTTTCAAGTGACATTAGAGGGCAGCGAGTTATCCGCTATTTAATTGATCGCTGCCTTTTTTACTGTGAACAGGGGGCACCATTTGAATTTTCCGCCTCAGATGCCAAAATATATTGGGCTGACCCTGGCTATCTGGATGGAATAAGTATGTGGGCTACAATGATGAGATGATTGTGTTCCTATGCCAGCAAAACCCAGACAGGCTTTGCCTGGATCAAGACACAGGGACGCAGCTCCCATGTCGGTGCAGTAATTCAGGGGTCAGCAAACTTTTTCAGCAGGGGGCTGGTCCACTGTCCCTCAGACCTTGTGGGGGGGGCTGGACTATTGGGGGGAGAAATGAACGAATTCCTATGTCCCTCAAATAACCCAGATGTCAGGGAACTGCCATCGGAGCTAGAGGTGGAGGGAAGGCTCCAGAGGGATGCCGGAGAGGGTCCCAGTAGGGAGAGAGGCAGCTCATCTGCTGGGGAAGGAAATCAGCGTAACACCAGTGGAGAAGGGGGGCAGATGGGGGAATCGGAGAGGAGGCTCCAGGACTCCTCGCCGAAGACCAGCGGGGAGAGCACGGGTGCTCCACTGCCCACACCCTCCCTGCGCAGAAGACTTCCGCGCAGGGAGAGTAGGAGGAGACTTGGCGTCAAAGAACTTCTTTGCTGGAAGAAGTTCAAGAAATGCCCACTGACGGATTCTGCCAGTGACTGAAAGCCACGAAGTGAAGGGCTGTCCAGACAGAAAGGGTTCAACCAGGTAACCTAGCCAGGAGGGGCGGCAACTTACGCACGAGCAACTCCTAGAACCATTACACCAGAGATGCATTTTAAATAAAAGGACCCATTCTACTCATGTAAAAACACGCTGATTTCCAGACTGTCTGGGGGGCTGGATTGAAAAGGCGATTGGGCCGGATCCGGCCCCCTTACTTTGCCTACCCATGGAGTAATGTGTGAAGCAGGCTGAAATGAAAGCTCATTAGGTGGTGACCAGTACTACCAAGATGAAGGTCAACCAGGTTTTTGTGTTCAGCATGCTGCTTTATGGAAGTGAGTCATGCGCAACTTACACCCACCAGGAGTGATGCTTCAATTTAGTCGGACACGACTAAATGACTAAACAACAACATCAAAGGAAAAGCAGGACATTCCGGAATCAAATCAGAAACTTGGACGGCTTCTGTAAATCTGGGACTATCCCTGGAAAGTAGGGACACTTAGAGGGTCTGATATCTCTCCTGTATTAGTTTGTTGTTGTTTAGCCGTTTAGTCATGTCTGACTCTTCGTGACCCGATGGACCAGAGCCCGCCAGGCACTCCTGTCTTCCACTGCCTCCCGCAGTTTGGTCAGACTCATGCTGGTAGCTTCGAGAACACTGTCCAACCATCTCGTCCTCTGTCGTCCCCTTCTCCTTGTGCCATCTGCACTATCATAGCACTTTAAACAGTCACAGCATTCCTCAAAGAATATGGGGATCTGTAGTTTGTTACAAGTGCTGATTCAAACGACAGTTCTCAGATTCTTTGGGGAATGCGGTGGCTGTTTAAAGTGGCACGATCCTGCTTTAAATGGGGATGCAGATGGGGCCCCTAGAGTGAAGCTACCCAATAGACCCCAAAGATGCACTCCTCCATTCTGTCTTGAGACAGACAGGTGCCAACAAGAGGTGATGGAGAGAATGTTGATGCTTTGCCTCAAAACACTTAAAGATGTGCATATTGTCACTACTGTCATTACCTCCTAATTTCACTTTCTCACCCCTTCACCTTCCTTGTTCCTTTCCAGGCCCAAACACAATAGTTTCTGAAGCATTTCCCCCCTAGCATTCATTATAATGGGAGGGTAAGCTGGTATAGGGACGTGGGTGGTGCTGTGGATTAAACCACAGAGCCTAGGACTTGCCGATCAGAAGGTCGGCTGTTCGAATCCCCGCGACGGGGTGAGCGCCGTAACCCCAGAGTCGCTCACGACTGGACCTAATGGTCAGGGGTCCCTTTACCTTTTTAAGCTGGTATATGTGCTGCAGTGACAAGGAAGGGTCCTGATGTAAGTTTAATTGAATGCACCAAGCACACAAAACAGAAATGACCCTGATACAGTATAAGAAAAAAACTGCTCCTTTTCCCTTATGGGGTATCCAAGAGCCCATATAGAGTCCTTTTGTAGGTTCTCTGTCGGTAGGAGAAAATAGCAAGAGGCCAACCAGAGAATACTGAGAAGCAAAGCAGCTAGTAAGCCTGATCTTTATTAACTGTTGTAACAGGGTGCTTCCCCACACGCAGGAGAGAGGAGGAGGACCCAGAACAAAGATGTGCCCACCCTTATATAGACATTTTAAATTGCTCGCCCTGGAGTCCAAGACCACCCCCAGAAACATCATACATACATCACAGAAAGGGGTGTAGCTCAAGACCTCCCCCCAGATACACCATACCTACACCACAGAAAAGGCGGTCTACAACAGAAATCTGAGTGCGTTGTTTATCTCCTGTCTGGCAAGTTACCTGATTGCATTATCTGGGTTTTGGCCACTCTTTTGTTATTATAACTACTTAATTCCTGAATCCAGGTCACAGGCTCACACCCTGTTCATATCCTGAATGTGCCCTTAAGACAGGATTTGTGAGGAAAGAGACAATGGGGAGGTTTCCCGCTTTTGACCTTGCAGAGAAATATTTGAGGTCAATTTGTTCAGGACCTAATCTGTGGGGTTTCAGATGTGTGGCTTATATATACAGTTATGAACATTTAATTTTTTTTATATATGACCTTAAAATTATTATAACAAGCCTTTTTACTTTAGAAAACCAGGAAGCAAAACTCAGACTGGATTATTTCTGGGATGGTGAGCAAACACTGCACCCACCTTGAGGCGATTGCCAGGAGCAGTTCATGAGGAAAGCTGTTTGGAGTGTTTTTAATTTCTCATGTGGCCTCTCCAGCACCAGTTCCCAGAAGGCAATGCATTTTTGTATGCTCTTTTCACGAATATATGCATTTTCTATGTAGACTTTACGCCTCTAAGTGCATTTTCTGTACACATGACCTGGCTGGAAAACTGCACTGCAGAAGATGGCTGTGCTTCAGTTCACGTATTGTTTCGGGAGGAGCGGCATAGGTAGGTTTGCCTTTAAATGCAAACTGAATCAAATTTCTTCCCCAGCCCTAGCAGTTAATGCCCCCATTAATGTTCCAGTCTGGAGATCTCCCTCCAGTTCTCTTTCCCTGCCTTCCTTCCCTGATTGCATTTAGGGTTTGTCCCTCTGCCTGGAGGCACCCGAGGTGATGTATAGCATTACAAGAACAATCCAAATCCATTTTAAAACAAAATACTGTAGTCCCCATAAAAACCTAATAACATAATCAATAAGCAGCAGGCCACCTCTTTTGCATTGCAATGAGCCTGTTAGACATCCCCCTTCCCTTTGGACTGTATAAACCTCAGCTGGCACAGTAGTGGCTGCACATTTGGTACAAATCTAGGGCGATTCGCTGCCACAGCAGCAGTGGTGTAGCGTGGGGGGTGCAGGGGGGCCGGCCGCACCGGGTGCAACATCTAGGGGGTGCAAATCCACAGGTTAGGGGGTGCAAATCCACGGGTTAGGGTGCGCAAATCCACGGGTTAGGGGGCGCAAATTACTTGCCTTGCCCCGGGTACTGACAACCCACGCTACGCCACTGCACAGCAGTGACCCCAGCACCTCAAAAATTGACCCTGTGGTGGCCAAATGCACAGAACAACACAGTCATTACAAGAGAAGGATTGACATGAATTTCAAACGTCATAAAGTTTGTGAGAGTTTAACTCTTGGGCAATTCACTTTCCCCATGAAGTGAAGGCTGAGTTACATGGTTGTGAGCATGTCTATTGGGTAGACTCACTCTAGGGCCTCATCTGCATCCCCATTTAAAGGAGGATCATGCCACTTTAAACAGTCACCGCATTCCCCAAAGAATCTGAGAACTGTCTTTTGTATCAGCACCCGTAACAAACAACATATTCCCTGATTCTTTGAGGAATGCGGTGACTGTTTAAAGTGGTACGATAATACAGATGGGGACTAGCTTTGGCAAATTGCTTTGCAAAAATATTATATTGTGAGAAATTTATATGCTAAAATGCTGGTGAGTTTCCATGAGGACATTTTTTTAAAAAAATGCAAACTGATGTGAAAATGCGGAGAACTGAATTTAAGATTGGAAAAGTGAGAAACTAAGAGCAGACAAAATTGTCAGATTTGCACAGTCTTGTTCACTGCCCAGTGAATGCTCTGGGAGCACTTAATACGGTAGCAGTGCTAAAACTAGATCTGTCCTTGGATGTGGGGCTACTGGGAGCTTTAAGGAAAGAAACAGTCTGCTGTGAAAATAAACTGGATTAGGAACAACAACAACACAGTATTAAATAAGAGTGCATGCTAGATTAAAGAAATTGCAATACTTTTATCCAGAGATCAGCTCTGGCACCTTCAAATCTACTTTGCAGTCATAAGGACTAGACACCTGCTAAGCTGAAGTACTCAACTTGCTGAGTTCCATACTCCTTACCAAATCCCTTGCTGTCTCTTGTATACAGCGGTGAAATGCACACAGTCCTGTTCTAAGACAGCCCTTGTTTGCATCCTGCTCTGCGCATGGCTTCGATATTATTCTCTCACCACCAGCCCCTTTCTTTTGGATCTCTGGTGATTTCCGCTTGATTCCACCTGATTTTAATGAATTGTCTTCCTCTTACAATGCCTTGGCAAGGTATATCCTAGGTTTAATGATGATTGACAAACGTCCAGGGTTTTCTTGTTTCATAAAATATGATTGTGGCCAGGGCCGTTCTTCCACAGGGCCACAGTCCGCTTGCTGGGATTCTGCTCTTCAGAGTGGGACTCTGTGATTTATAGGCACAATTCAAGTTAATGAAGTGGCCGTTTCATAGAGTCAAGGACACCTCCAAGCTTCACGATGGCAAGCCACACATGGAATGTAAAGAGATTTCTGCGGGGTTTAAATCAGGGGTGGGGAATCTTTTCTCTGTCAAGGGCTGCCTTCCCTTAGGAGTCATCAATCTGGGACTGCATGCTGAAGAAGGGAGGAACTGCCGCCTGTGGAGGCACCTCTCTCTCTCTCTCTCTCTCTTTCTTTCTGATACCCCTTCTCTCTTCCAATGGTGGTTAGTGCCTCTTGGAAGTGGTAGGGCAGAAGAGGCTGAGAAGTGGGCAGAGCCAGAGTTGATGAAGAACAACAGGTAGTGACAGGGGCAGACAATTTACAGTGGTACCTCGGGTTACAGACACTTCAGGTTACAGACGCTTCAGGTTACAGACTCCGCTAACCCAGAAGTAGTACCTCGGGTTAAGAACTTTGCTTCAGGATGAGAACACAAATGACTGGCAGAATCCGAGACCAGGGAGAAGAGTCGGTGGAAGAAGATTGGAAAAAAATTAAAGATTATTTACAGAAATACTGTAAAATTAATGAATGTTAGAAAAATGCTGGAATGAAGTTATATGGCTTTAGCAGAAATGTAATAAGGAATTAAGTACAAATAGATTTTTAATGTATTAAAGGGAAAAAATAAGGTTAGAATAAGTTAAGATAAATTACAGGACAGAAAACAGAGGAAGATGGAAAGGAATTGCTGAAACAGTTAATTGAAGTGGAATACAAAAAGGGAGGTGTGAGGAGGTCGTGGAAACAAGTGAATGAAAGTTAAGATATTGAAATTATTGGACGTGTTCTAAATTGTGTTTGTTTTGTTTTGTTAATTCAATGTTTTGTGTTATTGTTACGTAGTGTTTTTGTTTTTGTATAGTGTTGTATTGTTTTGTTGTATTGTTGAATTTGTTGAATTTTGTTGAATTTGTTGAATTTTTTTTCTTTTCTTTTATAGTCTTTAAACTGTTAATAAATATTATTTTTTAAAAAAAGAGAACACAAATCGTGCTCCAGCGGCATGGCAGCAGCAGGAGGCCCCATTAGCTAAAGTGGTGCTTCAGGTTAAAAACAGTTTCAGGTTAAGAACGGACCTCCGGAACGAATTAAGTACTTAACCCGAGGTACCACTGTATTCTAGTGTTGTCGTCCTGCTGTTCCCTCCTGAGGTCTACAGGGAGTAAGGAGAAGCAAGCTGATAAGCAGAGGGGCCCTGCCCTGGACTGGACATGAGGAAGAAGACAGGCAGGCGGAGGCTGGATGGCTGAAGGCAAACTAAGCTTGGTGGGGCACTGTCCTATTTGCCCCTAATGGACCAGCCTAATTTATTCCTTTATCCCATTTGTGTCCCAGCTTTTTCTCCAAGGAGCGCAAGGTGGCATACATTGTTCTACCCCACTCCTCATTTAATCCCCACCACAACCCCGTGAGGTAGGTCAGACTGAGAGGAAGCTACTGGCCTGAAGTGACCCAGTGAGCTTCATGACTGAGTGGGGATTTGAACCCTCATCTCCCAGGTCTTAGTCTGACACCCTAACTGCTTTATCACCCTGGCTGTCACTGGACCAGTAAGGCAGCAGGAGTACAACAGAGCAGAGCCCAGCCCTCGACCTCTTTTCAAGCCAGAATCTACCCCTGGGATGTATTGTGCAAACCAGGGTTTCCCAAACTTGGGTCTCTGTTTTGGACTACAATTCCCATCATCCCTGACCACTGGCCCTGCTAACAAGGGATGATGGGAATTGTAGTCTAACAACAGCTGGTTTGGGATACCCAGGTGTAAACAATAAAAAAAAGTTGAGCATGTTTGAAATGCCCTTCATTTGCTAAGTGATCAAAACCAGCCTCCAGACAGCTGAGACCTCTGCTGGGGTTGCGACTTCTATTCCTGAACATCCATTTGGCTCTGCTGAAAACTGCCTGTAAGGAAGTAGCCAGACAACTATTTTTAAGAGTATTAACGGTATGATAGTGCCCTCACTGCTCATGATTTCTTTCTTTTATCCTATCATCTCTGGTCATACAGGTTTTGCAGGTTTACGAGGCTCTACAAAAACCTCCCCAACCTGTTTGACCAAGAACAGTGGTGGGATTGGAGCAAGGGGGTGGGACAAATGTAAATACCATAAGCAATAATGCCTAACACATCCCACTTTCAGTTTTCCATGTGGTGGTCCATCTTCAGTCTTACCGGCAGATTTCAGCTCGGACTCCTGCCATTTTCCTTATGAGACATTGCTGGAGGCAAAATGGATGCTAAATAATGGTCCCGGCCCCAGTAATGACAAGCATGGCTTATGCAGGTGAAGGTAAAGGTAAAGGGACCCCTGGCCATTAGGTCCACTTGTGGCCGACTCTGGGGTTGCGGCACTCATCTCGCTTTATTGGCCAAGGGAGCCGGCGTACAGCTTCCGGGTCATGTGGCCAGTATGACTAAGCCACTTCTGGCGAACCAGAGCAGCGCACGGAAACGCCGTTTACCTTCCCGCCAGAGTGGTACCTATTTATCTACTTGCACTTTGACGTGCTTTCGAACTGCTAGGTTGGCAGGAGCAGGGACCGAGCAACGGGAGCTCACCCCGTCACAGGGATACGAACCGCCGACTTTCTGATCAGCAAGTCCTAGACTCTGTGGTTTAACCCACAGCGCCACCCGCGTCCCATAAGGTGAAGGTAGCCAATATTATTTCAGCCCTCCCTGTTGCTTCCAGGACTTTCTGGATCAATAGAGAGGCACAATAGCAAACGGGCTAGCTGAATACTTTGACCAGGGCAGAGCACCTTGGAAGTCAGCGTTGAAAGGAAGAAATGGGGGGGGGGGAGAGAAGAAGGAGGCTGTCAGAGTTTGACAGGGCTCAGGTGATCTACTGTATTCCTCCAAATTTATCTGCATGCAGCAGGGGGCCATTGGGATGAATTACAGCAGCTTTACAATCACCTTCCTCCAGTCCTGGTACCACGAGCAATTCCCCCGGCCACCATTTTGCCAAGGGGTACAAGACACATTTGGCACCTGAGACCATTTCTAACGGCTGTGCCAATCCCTTCCCAACTGCCCCGCCGGGCCTATTCAATCTCAGCCACGTGCCAAGGTTTCTGAGCATGCTGGGTATTGGAGAGAAACCACCAAGCAACATTAATAATGGATCATTGTAGCAACAAGAAAAAAAGAAACGAAAAATTCCATCCAGAAGCAGCACAGCGCATTTTGCAAAGGAGGCATTGCCCTGTCCGGGTCTGAACTGGAACTGGGGTGACTCCACACTGCCAAGACCAGTATATGGTTTTAGGACATTGAACAACCTTCTCTTCAGGACAAAGACTTCTCAAATCCACACACGTGTGTGATTATGTGCGTGTTCACTGCCACTTCCATTTTTTAAAAAAAGACAAGGGTAGGGGAATCTGTGTCCCTCCAGAATTAGTTGCACTGCACTGCTCTCCTGTTGCTCATGACACCAGGACCTTAATCTCTTGTCAGACCACCCTACTTCTGTGGGAGCCTGTGGCCCTACTTAAAAAAACATCAACTCCTGTTCCTTTCAGTCCCAACCAGCATGGCCAGTGGTCGGGGTGATAGGAGCTGTAATCCACAACATCTGGAGAGACACAGGTTCTTCTTAACAACCCTTTGCAGTGCAGCACCTTGCAGAACAATCAGCAGTACACACAGGGGCTTTATATACAGAATCTGGCCCATATCACTGGTCAAGGGCCTGAGATGTTGCACCCTTCCTGTACCACCAATAGAAGATCAGGGGTGGCCTATCATGGCTTTTAACACCGGTTACAAAAACATCATTTCATTCTGGCACTCTTGAACAGATCTCCCTTCTCGGCCCTTTCTCTCCATTAATTTTCCCTTGCCTGTCCAGTTTCTTAGATTGTCAGCCCAGTGGTGGGGACCGTGCCTATGCACAACATCCAAGAAATACAAGTACTCCAAAATTTGTTGTCATAATCTCACCTTACAATGTATGTGGAATCACAGAGCTTGGTGGGGTGTAGGGCAACAGAGGCTCAGGTGTCCACCCTCTGCTGGAAGACATCCAGTGAAGGAGAACTCATCACCCCCCAGGTCAAGGGTAGCCAAGGGGGTACGCTCCAGATGTTTGCGGGACTACAATTCCCATCATCCCTGTTGACGGGCCCTGCTGGCTGGGACTGATTGGAGTCAAACAATATATAGAAGGCACTAATTTAACCACCGCTGCCCTAAGCAATGGGTTCCATTGTCCAACAGTCAAAGCATTTATGCTGATGTTCAGCCAAAATCTGCCGACTGAGGCCCAGGAGAGAACAAGTCTTTGCCCTGTTTTCTGTGGCAGCCTTCCAGGTGTTACCATTCATGTCCCACCTCAGTCTTCTCTTCTCTTCTCTTTGCAATAAACAACATTAAAACACACAGAGAGAGAAAACAGCAAAGAAATATCGATGTTGGGAACTTGGTCCAGTCCTGGCTTATACTGCTGGGGTATAGTTTAACATATTCTGGACATGCAATAGTATGCATTTATCAAAATCTAAAGGATACAGGTGGCGCTGTGGTCTAAACCACTGAGCCTCTTGGGCTTGCCGATCAGAAGGTTGGCAGTCTGAATCCCCGCGACAGGGTGAGCTCCCGTTGGTCGGTCCCTGCTCCTGACAACCTAGCAGTTTGAAAGCACACCCAAATAAGTGCAAGTAGATAAATAGGTACCACACCAGCAGGAAGCTAAACGGCGTTTCCGTGCACTGCTCTGGTTTCAGTGTTCCATTGTGCCAGAAGCGGCTTAGTCATGCTGGCCACATGACCCGGAAAAACTGTCTGCAGACAAACACCGGCTCCCTCGGCCTGTAAAGCAAGATGAGCACCACAAACCCAGAGTCATCTGCGACTGGACTTAACTGTCAAGGGTCCTTTACATTTACCTTTTATCAAAATCTAACCTAAACCTGCCCTGGTTAACTAATTTGAGTCTCAGTCCAATCTGGTGGTGGCTGCAACACTTTGAATACCCCTAGACCTTTTTGACAGTGGCTTCATATATGATAACCCAGGATTTCCTGCTCTGGAAGCTTCAAAGCCCCTGAAGCTTCTGGGTTTAGAGCAAGAGTAGACAACTTTGTATCCTCTAGATATTGTTGGACTACAGTGTCCATCATTGACCAGTGGCCATGCTGGCTAGGGCTGATGGAAGTTGGAGTCCAATAGAACATCTGAAGGGCAGCAGGGGAATGAAATCCCCAAAGAGCTTTTGGTGGACAGGGTCAAATAATGGAATTGCTGCAGCAACTTGCCTGAGGAGTATGATTCTATTAGTTCCATGAGAATGTAAGAACCCTGCTGTACTTTGGACTTTTTTTCAGGTCAACACCTGCCTTCCCTAGGAGCTCTCCCAGGTCCTGAAACCCTGATCTGAGCCTTGCTATCTAGAACCTGCTACCTTTGATTGTTAAATGATTCCCACTGACTCTGCGTCCCTTCTAGGCTTTCCATCTCTGTGGAGAACCTGTGGCCCTCCAGATGTTGTTGGACTCCAACTCTCATCAGCCCCAGCCAGCACAGCCATAAGACCAGGTAGGATGGGAATTGTAGTCCAGAAGCATCTGAAAGGCCGCATGTTCCTCATCTCTAGATCAGCACCTTGTGGGCTTGGCTAAAACAGGGCAGCGTGCATTTATACGTCACAGGTTGACATCTCTGGGACAGGACTCCACAAATGTGTACTCTCTCAGGCAATGCACATAAAACACGTGCTTCCTAATCCCCTCCTGATATCAGTGGTGCAGGTAGGCATCTTCTTCTTCTCCTTCTCCTTCTCCTTCTCCTCCTCCTTCTCTTCTTCACATAACCAGTTCCAATAAACGCGTCCACTCCAGTAATCTGCTTCAGTGCACACTGGCATACCCATCCCTCCCCAAAATACCCACACTTATATTTACACACTAGTCTCTATTACAGAAGGACATAGATCTTCCGTATACCTGCCTCGAATCTATACTTGAACATGCACAGAGGGGGGCAGGGAGAGAGAGGGAGAAATGGAGCAGGGCTCTTTAAATCAGTCGGCTGTGACACAGCCCTCCCTTCACAGGCCTGCTACCTCTCCCCACCACCACCCCGCCCCCGCCAGAGCTATAATATATAGCAGGCCCTGAATGCATTCCAGTAAAATCGGCCATAATGGATGGGCACTATTTCAATCGCGGCTCCTCTTTATTGATTTTCCTTTAATGAAAGTTAATTATAACAATGATTTAATTAATAGAATTTCTCTCTTCCTTTATTGCTTCCCGCATTAGGACTATTAATAAATATGACCCAGACTGACAGCAGAATGAATCACAGCCGTGGAGCCCCGTCCGATGGCCGTGCCTTCATCCCCCCCTGTAGCTCCCAGCCCATAAAATTTACAAGGGTGGGAGGGTTAATAATACGGGAATTATTATCAAACTTTTACATTCTTAAGTAGGTTTATGAAATCGTCTGTTGAGTTATGTCTAATGGCATCTGGGATAGCCAGGCAGGGAGGCCAGAGTTTGTGTGTGTGTGTGTGTGTGTGTGTGTGTGTGTAAGAAATCTCACCTGATTGAAAAGATCATAGACATGAATTAAAAGGTTGCTCTGTTAACACAAAAAGGATCTGTCATTTGCTAAGACCTCCTCTGGGTAGTTCCCATCAAAACCTGGTTTTCTATTTGGTGTGTGTGTGTGTGTGTGTGTGTGTGTGTGTGTGTGTGTGTGTTAACGCTTCTACAAACCACTCTTTTATAATATATAATTGCTAAGCACCTTAGAAATGAGTGTTGTAAATAACTGGCTTGAAGATGCCACTGTCTTTGCCATGGTCACACAGAGAGACCGCAGTGGATTTGCACTCTGTCGCATTGATTTGCTCATTACATCTCTTATACTACACCCTTTCCAGGGAGTACTCTCCATTGAACTTACTGGGACTTACTTCTGAAGAAATGTGCATAGAATTTTACTCCGTCTGTCATCATGAATTAAACCCACAGGAGGTCCTGAGCCTCTAGATTTCACAGGGGATTTAAGCTGTTCTCCACCAGAAAGCTACTACCAAAGGAGGTGGTGATGAAGAGGGGGAGAATCTTGCTCTTCTGCAGAGTAGCATTCAAAAACAGAAGGAGAAAAGTGCCATAATATAAGACAAAACAATCATATTGCATCAGAATGTGGTGGTGGATCCAGTGCTTGCTCATGCTGGGAGGAGCAGAACATACAAACAGGGGGTGGGAACAGGATGAAAAATGACAGACACCCTCTCAGTGTCACAATGGAAACTCTTTCAGGTCCCACCAATCAGACACCATGTCAGAGATGACACCCACATGCCATCCAGGGTGCAAATGAACTCACAATGACAGGGATGCACACACCACTGGATCATTAAGCCCAAACCAGGCACAACCGTGCCATATCACACCCAGTTCATTAGCTGAGTGGGGAATTTTTGTCAGACTGAGGGCCACATTCCCATCTGGGCAACCTTCTGGAGGCCACCTGGCAGCGGTGGATGGGGCCGGACACACGCCTGTTTCTATCTATCCAGCCCACCAAGAGGCATTCTCAGAGTTCAAGGATACATCCTGGCGAAGCAGAAGCGCTCAAGGTGGGTATGAAGTTGGGCTGGGCTGGGGTGTGGCCTGGGGGACAATCCCAAGGGCAAGATCCAGAGGCTTGGCGGGACACATCCAGTCTCTGATGCAGTGGTGTAGCGTGGGTTTCCAGCACCCAGGGCAAAGCTAGTATCCTCAGCACTGCCTGCCAATAGGCTGGAATGAAGCAGCAATAACTCAGTGTCCTACACGAGTGGCAGCAGTGATGCCCCATGAGCATTGTGCATGGTGGAGAGTGGGATGGTGGATTGATCAGGAGTGGGTATCTTTCTAAAGCCCTCGCAACCAACCATTGCCCAAATCAGCTCCTTAGTCTGCCCATGTGAACACTGGAAGATTTTCTATGTGATGGGGAAGGCGCACTATTTTTTAAATTTATTATTACTACTTTCTTCTTTTCTTTTGAATTTTTGTACCCCAAAGAATTTCACGCCTGGGACAACCACCCCTGTGATCCCGCCCATGCTACGCCACTGCCCTGGCACCTGAGGTCTCCCATGCCTGCAATGGTCCTGGTGGCAAAACCACCCACAGTATGCCCAGAATTAGAGGCCCCTGCAGCTGAGGTTTTAATATACATTGTTAGCACAGAAGATATTTTTGAAACATGGCTACAAACAATGAATTGCCACAGCTGAATTCTAATATTTTAGTTTGTTGCACTGTTTCCACCCTTCATTTCTCCTATACCCCAGTTAAAGTCAGTGGAGGCACTGTCAATCCAGTGCCTGTGAAGGCCTTCATTCATGCCCCTGAACAGCGGCACCAGATTTCATGTTTTTAATATAAAGAGTAAGTCTCTAGCCCTTCTAGAAAGAAAGTTATGAAGCACAGTGTGAAGATACCCTTCTAAATAATTTCTGTCACATAATTTCTGCCTGGCTGCTCCCGCCTGTCTGTGGCTTTAGCCAATGAGTGAAGTCAGAACTTTGATTGATAAGTGAGTTGTTCGGACACCAGGCAATAGGAATCCCTGCGGTCCTACCAGGGCCAGATTCATGATGTAGTGATTACACCAGGACCCACGCCAGCAGGGACCCCAAACTCTGAGCTTTCCTTTCAAAAAAGGAAATCTCTAGGTTCCAAAAGGTTCCCAAACTTATCTGGCCTACTGCCTCCTTTTCAGGAAAAAATTATTCAGTGCTCCCCTGGAAATCTATCTTCTTTAAGCCGGCCGGCTCAGTCCGATCCACCCCATGGGTAGTGCCAGTGCTGCAGCCTGCCTGCCATTGGACAAATAGGCAGGCTAGTTGCAATCCACTTCCCAGGCCTGGTTGAAGCTGGAAAGGGTTCACACCAAGCCTGGGGAAACTCCTCACCTTCAGCATGACTGCTGGATCCCAGGGAGGCGTTGTCACCATCCTGCAACTGCTCCCGGCCTGGCAGTATAAGGGTCATCACACAACAGATGGAACATGTACGGACAGTTTTTCAAAAAAATATATCTTCTTTTCTTCTCTTTCTTTATGCTTCCACCGCCCCCTTATTTTTATTCAATACCCCCCAATTGTACCCAAGGCTACTACCACCACCCTAGATTATTCCAGCCAGCCCCCCACCCACAGCAGTATCACCCAGTTTGGGAAACACTGCTCTACATCTTCTATTAAGATTGCATAATATGCAGGCAATCTTCTAAGCCAGGGGTCGCCAAACCGAAGCAAACAGAGGGCATAGCTGTCAACTTTCAGATTTGAAAATAAGGGATAAGCAGCCTCGAAAATAAGGGATCAGCAGCCTCACCTGTCCCGGGGATAGTCTATGGGATATCTAACAATCTGGGATAGCAGCGGGAAATGGCGCTGGAATAAGGGAATTTCCCCCCAAAAAGGGAAGGTTGACAGCTATGGCAGAGGGATGGGTATAATGTGGGGGTTTTTTGGTGCTGCAGCACAGAGCCATTGTTGGAGGTGGAAGGGCTCACCCACTTGCAACTCCATTTAGCTATGATGTTAATTCCTCTGCTCCTTTCTGGAGGGCAGGATTTGCCTGGGTGGCTGGCAGTGGCATAGCGTGGGGGGTGCAGGGGGGCCGGCCGCACCGGGCGCAACATCTGGGGGTTAGGGTTAGGGGGCGCAAATCCACGGGTTAGGGGGCACAAATTACTTGCCTTGCCCCGGGTGCTGACAACCCACGCTACGCCACTGGTGGCTGGTGTGGGACAAAGATGGAGAGGAGAGGAGAGGAGAGGAGAGGAGAGGAGAGGAGAGGAGAGGAGAGGAGAGGAGAGGAGAGGAGAGGAGAGGAGAGGAGAGGAGAGGAGAGGTAGGATAGTTGCCCCACATTTTGGTTTTTGGAAGATATTGGTGGGGTGGGAAGTGCCAATGCCATTCCACCTTCTCTGCCTTGGCTGCCCATAGAAGGGCTTTTTAAAAACAGGAGGAAGCTGAGAAGTGCTGTGCCCATTTGAGAACTCCACTTTTGCTGGCCACATGGAAGTGGTGAGCAAGGCACTGAGCCTGTAGCTATCCACATCCTGCAAGTTTAAAGTTGCAAATCATGTGCCCTTTGAAAGATGAGGTTGGATCTGCTGGGAGCGCGGGCTGTTGCAGCTTGGTATAGCTGGTGAACTTGGCGAGCCCCCGCCTCTGGGATTGAAAATGGGATGGAAGCTGCTGGCACCCTTGAAGATGATGAAGTATCTCGAATAGCCTCGTTTGCTTGTCTGAGAGCACCTTTTATTCTTCCGTGTGTCACTTGTGAATGTTGTTGTTGCAATACAGAAAAGTGGAAGAGAGTCATTTTTAAATCGAAAAGCACATTCTAGTCAACATAGTTTTTTTCAATCAATTATATATATACAGAGAGAGAGAGAAAGCATGGACTCGCTCTGGAGTGTTAGAGGCCATCTACAGCACAGAGTGTTTTTCTATGTCTGCTGTTTATCTATTTTGTATTTTTCATGGTTTGATTAGCTCATTCCTTTGACAGTGTAAACTGCCCTTGGGATATTTTGGAGGCCAATAGTTAAATGCCTAAAATAAAATCAATAAAGTATTTCTAAAATAAATTAACAGGTTCCAAAGATATATATGCTACTAATGATGTGCTTCAGCACTCACCAGGGTTCGCAAACATGTTGGCTTCAGTGTCTTATTTTTCTAGTCCTAAATTCACTTCTCTACATTTCCGCATCAATTTGTGGATTTTGTTTTGAGAGTCCTCATGAAAATCTATCAGTACACAGTGTGAATTTCTGCTGATACGCACATTTTTGTATGCCGTTTTGCCTAATATAAACATTTTCCAAAGCGATTTCCCCACATGTAACACACTGAGTGCATTATAATACGATCCTGATACAGTGCTGCCACTAGAAGGATATCTCTTCCAAACAGCCAGCTTCTGCTGGGTCAGGAAACGTACCCTGTCAAGCCAGCCACTAACTGCTACTCCGTCTTTTTCCAAAGTTTGCCTTGAATCTGGGGCTCCTTCTAAAATCTCCCCTTCAGTTCCTTCCTGAGCCCAGTAGTTGCTGCTCTGAGCCCTTCTAGTTTCCTGCCATCTTGCTTTGCACAAATTAATTTTCCCATGCTGCCACTGGGTAGGCCTCCCCTCCAGGGTAGATTCCTTCTCACCAAGTGGATTCCTACTGGAGAACAGCAACACCATGTACCATGAACTCAGCCCACAGTAGACCCAGCATAACATGATTACAGTACAAGAGCCACCATTTGCCTCCAGGATGAAGGCCCAGATTATGTGTGACACAATCTGATATCACATGCTACCAGGACCTCCAGTAGGACTGGAAGCACAGTGTACAATATGGTAGAGTTAACTCTTTCCTTTGGCACTGAAGAGTCCATGAAGAATGAACCCTCGCTCTTATCTAAAGATGTAAGTAGACAGCAATTTCCACTCCAAGCCGTGTAATCAGCGCTGTTTCCATTCTGATGCAGTTCCGTTTCCACCAAACACCACCTTTTATGTCTTGCTGTCTACTGTAGCAGCATTTTTTGGTCATTTCTGCCATATTTCTGTTGTGTTTCTTGGCACTGATGCAGCTCAACGATGCAGAAATCAGGACTGGACTCCCCACCCATCAGCTGATCCCACATAGTGGGTTGCATGTGAATGCAATGTAAAGGAAACGTCAAAACTATTCTAAAAACAATGTTATTAAAGACATAGTTTGTGAGAGTTCATTTTTTAAAAAACTCAACCTTGTGATTTTAATTTCTAATAAGAATGCACACTGCAGCAATTTCTACTTCCACGTCCATTACGAGCTGAGTTTTCCAGCAACCTTGGTCCAAACATACTGTAGCATGCCACCCCAATCTGCAGGTGGTTCAAGTTTCCTGGGGTTCCAGACACGTACACAGGGTTTGTGTTTCCTTTCAGGAATGTGGCACAGCAGAGACTGTGGTGTCTTTATGACACATGATTTCTTTACACCTATATACAACCTGAAGCCACAGTGGTGGGGTTCACATCAACCCCCAAAGGGGTATGTCCCTTAATGGCTCATCACCTAGGCTATCACCTCACCAAGAGGCTAGCCTGGCTATGGCAAGAATTAGATTCCCCGATTAAATTCTAACACTCACTGGATCCAGGGATTAGAGGTGTCTGGCACCCAGCTTAAAACCCCAAACTCATAACAGTACTATTGGGTGTGGGAAGATTCCATTCATGGCCACTGGAGCTTCCCTCTTGGGGCAGAGCAAAGTGCCTCGGGTTAAGTACTTAATTCGTTCTGGAGGTCCGTTCTTAACCTGAAACTGTTCTTAACTTAAAGCACCACTTTAGCTAATGGGGCCTCCTGCTGCCGCTGCGCAATTTCTGTTCTCATCCTGAAGCAAAGTTCTTAACCTGAGGTACTATTTCTGGGTTAGCGGAGTCTGTAACCTGAAGTGTCTGTAACCTGAAGCATCTGTAACTCGAGGTACCACTATATGTGACTTTCGTCAGGTCTGTGGCATAGCTAGAAAGGGCTGACCCTCCCTGTAGTCCTTATTGTCCCCTGCCCCCAGCAGATGTCAGTGTTTTGTGTGGGGGTTTTTTTTTAAAAAAAAACACTATATGAAATGTCAAATAATACATTTAATGTCATAGATAATTTAACTCTGATTTTAGCAGGTAAAGGAAGACAAGGCTAGATCTTACCCACTGGCCTTTCACAACCTAGAGGTGAGCTCAGGGCAAACTAATAGCCTGGCACTGACTTAAGTGCATAAGGTCATGCTTGTTTATCATAGAGAGGCAACCTCCATCTACAAGCTCCTTCTCAGATTACTTTTTTATTTACATGGGAAGGAAGACTCATGCTGGAGAAGGCAGGAAGATCACGCCTGATGTAACTCGAGAATTTGGATGAGATTCTCAACAAGAACAGGGTGAGCTAATGAAGATGCCTGGGTGGTAGCTCTGAGGAAGGAAAAGCAGGCATATTGAATCACAATCTGCTTCCTGGAAAATGCCCTCATCTGGGATAGGACTTAGGGTGGCGGTTGTCAAAACTGTGCTCTTATGAACCCTGAGACTTCTCAGAAACTTATCAGGCATTCCACAATACGTAGTTCAGTAATAACAGACAAATTTCCCTGCCCTTATAGATGTTCCTATGCAATTGTTGAATTTCCACCTTCATCTTCATGGAGAAAAGGCAGTATATGTTGTTGTTGTTTAGTCGTTTAGTCGTGTCCGACTCTTCGTGACCCCATGGACCAGAGCACGCCAGGCACTTCTGTCTTCCACTGCCTCCCACAGTTTGGTCAAACTCATGCTGGTAGCTTCGAGAACACTGTCCAACCATCTCGTCCTCTGTCTTCCCCTTCTCCTTGTGCCCTCCATCTTTCCCAACATCAGGGTCTTTTCTAGGGAGTCTTCTCTTCTCATGAGGTGGCCAAAGTATTGGAGCCTCAGCTTCAGGATCTGTCCTTCCATTGAGCACTCAGGGCTGATTTCCTTCAGAATGGATAGGTTTGTTCTTCTTGCAGTCCATGGGACTCTCAAGAGTCTTCTTCAGCACCAGAATTCAAAAGCATCAATTCTTCGGCGATCTGCCTTCTTTATGGACCAGCTCTCACTTCCATACATCACTACTGGGAAGCAGGTAACTGTTCAAAGTCAAAGTGGGGAACCTGTAAGCCTCCATATATTGTTGTTCTCCAATCCCCATCAGCCCCAACCAACATGACCATTAGCCAACGGTGAGGGATGATGGGGGTTGTAGTCCAGCAATATCTGGGGGGGCCACAGGTTCCCGATCCCTGGCCTAAATACCAACCCACTGAGACTATCTTGACCTTCATCCAGTGATGAGTAATCAGGGATGGGAAAGAAAGGAATAGGGCTGAATCTAACTGTTCCATCTCCTGCTATCCTTTTGTTTTCTTCTCATGATTAAACCTATTGATCTTAAATAGGACCCGGAACTGACAGCATCCAATCTGCTGACTAGAGTGAAGGCTCCACTAGAACTGTTGACCCAAAAGCAACATATGCTTGAGGTCCTCCTCTAAACTGTGGAGCCACTCACAACCCATAATGCTGGTGTAATCAAAATTCTCAGAGTTCAGAAAAAATATTAGGCTCCTCCACACTTCTGTTTGGCCTGTCGCTTTCCCCTGGGGAAGCCCATGGAATCAAAAGAAATCAGAAGGAATAGCAATTGGTGTTTTTTTGCAGATTGCCGTTTGTTCCGATTTAGCGCTAAAGTGTGGGTTTTCCAGGGAATCACAGAGAGGCAAAGGCAAAACCACTCAGACCCATAGCTAGAAAGCACAGGACAAGTGGAAAACCATTTGACCCCATGCTTTCTAGGAATGGGACAAGTAAAAATGTGAACAAGCCCACAGTTATGCCATTGTGTGGATGCCTGATGATCGTCTTCCACCCCTGACCATTAGGTCCAGTCATGACCGACTCTGGGGTTGCGGTGCTCATCTCGCTTTATTGGCCGAGGGAGCCGGCGTACAGCTTCTGGGTCATATGGCCAGCATTATTAAGCCGCTTCTGGCGAACCAGAGCAGCGCACGGAAACGCCATTTACCTTCCCGCCGGAGCGGTACCTATTTATCTACTTGCGCTTTGGTGTGTTTTCGAACTGCTAGGTTGGCAGGAGCAGGGACCAGGCAATGGGAGCTCACCCCGTAGCGGGGATTTGAACCGCCAACCTTCTGATCGGCAAGTCCTAGGCTCTGTGGTTTAACCCACAGCGCCACCCGCGTCCCTTCTCCAAAGCAACTACTCTACTCCAAACTTTAAAATATAAAGCATAATGCTAGTGGTCAACAAATGAGGTTTAAAGACTGTCTCACGGCAAATCTTTAAAAATGTAGTATAAACACTGACAACTGGGAAACACTGGCCTGTGAGCGCTCCAGTTGGAGAACAGCCTTTATCAAAGGTGTCGTGGGCTTTGAAGACACTCCAACTCAGGATGCAAGGGAAAAACGTGCTAGGAGGAAGGCACGCTTGGCAAATCCACACTGTCATCAACTCCCACCCAAAAACCAATGTCCCCACTGTAGAAGGATGTGTGGATCCAGAACTGGCCTCCACAGTCAGTTACGGACTCATTGTTAAAACTGTGTTTATGGAAGACAATCTTACTCGGCTACGAGTGATCACCAAAGAAGAAGATTACTGCCCATTGTTTGTTCTTAAATTCTTGATTAGTTCTGCAACTCCAAAATCCACCACAGTTCTTTCTGATGGATTCACCACAAGGATCATGCATTTTTATAAATTCTGCACTCTTAAACTATTTTAATAATTTCACACCTATCACCATTTAAATTGTCCTAGTTTTTAAATGCCTAGTATAAGGACACATGCCTACTCAGAGAAGTGAGTCCACTGACTTATGTCGAAGTAAATGGGCAGAGAGCTACAGCCACTCAGAAAACACTCAGTTAAGGAAAGCAAGAATGAAGACAGTGAGAGTGACATCTGAATAAACAGGCATATGACTTCACTGCAAGGCACCACTATGCACCACACAGCCTGATCCAACCTGGGCCATAACAAATCTCTGCAAAGCTGGGAGTTGAAGGGGAGACTCGGTGCACAGTATGAGTGGGTAGGAGGGGGCAGCTGGACCCTTCCTCATGCCTATGCTTTCTGCCCTCCCCTAGAACCATTTTAAAGCCATTGATCGATCAATCAATCAATCAATTAATCACAAAAAGGTAGCAGGAGCCTGGATAGCTCAGCTGGTTAGAGCATGGTGCTGATAACACCAAGTTGGCAGGTTTGATCTCTGTATAGGACAGCTGCATATTCCTGCATTGAAATCAGGATGCAGCCCAATTGCCTTCTCAATCCGTCCTGCAGAAGGTCCAGGAATCAGCGTGTTTTTACATGAGTAGAATGTGTCCTTTTATTTAAAATGCATCTCTGGGTTATTTGTAGGGCATAGGAATTTGTTCATTCCATAGATAGATAGATAGATAGATAGATAGATAGATAGATAGATAGATAGATAGATAGATAGTCTGGCCCACCACATGGTCTGAGGGATGGTGGACCAGCCCATGGCTGGAAAAGATTGCCAACCCCTGGAATAGATGATTCTCAGGGTCTCTTCCAACTCTACAATTCTATGAACCCTACTAGGGGAGAATCCCAAAACCAAAAAAAGCCAGCCCATCTGAGAAGGGCTGTAGTTCATTGGTAGAGTACCTGCTTTGCAGGCAGAAGGTCTCAGGTTCAGTCCAGGGCTTGGAGAAAACTCACTCTGAAATCCTGGAGAGCCCTGGCCCAAAGATGGAAAGATGACAAGACACCAACAAAAGGAGAATGGCAAGAAAAGCTGATGGAATATGCCGAAATGGCGAAACTGACTGGAAAACTAAGAGATTAGGACAATAGAGACTTTTAAAGGCACTGAGAATTGTACATGTAGTATTTACAGAAATATTGTAAAGAAGTGGACTCACTAGCAGGATTTGAGTAAACATTGACAAACAAGAAAACAAGACAAAAGCTAAGATGCAACATTTGGGGAAACAATAAAATGTAAGATGTGATTTGGGAAGTATGGTACAAAAATGATAAGAATGAGGTAATATTCAGGTAAAAGATTATAAAATCAAAGTAGAATAAAGCAGGCAGGAGAAATAAATATTTAACGAACCAGAAGGGGAAGGGCCATTTGCAACAGGTTTGGATGTTTGTTTCATTAGCAAATCAGATTTTCCCTGGAAGGAGAGGGAAAATCCAGATTAAATTGGGAAGGGGTGGGGATACAGGCTAGCAGTTTGATCACAAGGGCATCATGTGGATACTGGGGGCGAGGGAACCTTGCCTGCATGAGAAGCCAGGATCCCACAGTAAACCCCTGTCGGGAAGCTCCCTCAGTCAAGGTCAGATTGCTCAGACACCAGCAGGTTTTTGGGGGTGGACGTGGGGGTCCTTTTAGCCGCCCATAGATTGTGAACAAGTCATAGCAAACCTCAAGGCTCACCTCTCCTTCACACATGAAGGGAGGAGATTTGAAGCTTCCACCTCCAATTTGCTGCCGACCGTTGTATGTGGCAGAAGCAGAGAAAAATAAGTGGATTTTTCCAACCCTGTCTCCCTCGGCTGTTTTTTGCCACAATTCTTGATGTGCTAGAGACCCCTGCTGGCCACGAGGAGCAAAAACTCCCCACCCCACCCGGTTCGCATTCCCTATAAATGACAAACAAAATCCTCCTTCTCTTTGAGAGGAATCTGGAGGCACTGGAGGGTTTTGTGTGGATGCTTCATAGCAAGCAGTGCTACAGCAGCTCCTTATTTATGTTGTCCAACAAAAAGAGAGGTGCTGTCAGTTAAATGGAGCATAGGCAATGCATTCAGGAGAAGCTGGAAAAAGAAAAAAGCCTGTTCTTTTCACTGCCGCAGAATCCACCATTTTCCATGGATATGTCCTGAGATTGTCCTGCGTGGGGTGGAGGAGAGAGACTTCCTGCTGCTGGTGGGGTTGTTAGTCACACTCCCATTTTCCAATAACAGGATTAAAACGGAAAGGGTGATCTAATTCAGTCTGTGGCTCTGCTACCATGTGGGTGATAATCCAATGCAAGACCAACTGGGAAATTCAGCCATGGGGTGCTGGCTGACAACCAGCCAACAGGCTACACAAGTCAACAAATTATTTGCTTGAATGACATACAGGAGGAACTTGGCAACAAGGGGTTGGATCCGATGTTAGTTAGACTCAGAGCAGAGCCACTGAAATTAATGGACATAACTAACCCATAGGCTGCAATCCTGCATTCACTTACCTAGGAGCCAGGATGGAAGAATCTGCCAGTTTCTGCTTCTCTCGGGTTCTCGCTGCTCCCATTCCGTTCTCCCCATTTTCACGGCAATTTGCGATTTGTTTCTTTGTTTTAAATCCTCGTGAAAATTGGTCAGCACTTTGGTGTGAATTCTTCCTCCTGACATGGGCATTTTTGTATGCCGTTATGGCTAATAGACACATTTTTGCAAACAAAGAGATTTCCCTTGAGAGAATGCATTTCTGCATCTTCTTTGCCCGAATGTGTGCATTTTATAAACAGTCTCACCTAAACTATGCATTTTTGTATGCATGGTTTGTTTAGGAGCATATACCGGTATACCCTGATCACTAAGGGAAGTTCTCGAGGTGGCTCACAGTATATTTAAAGCACAATAGAACAGACAATGAGACAACAGTCATCACAGAGGGGTGAAAGTGTATATATGTTTCTCCACCTTGTTCTCTGGTGTTCTAACAAACGCCTTTCTGCAGCTGAGTCTCCTGGCCTAGAAGCGTCTCCTGAAGCAGCTAGATGTTAGTCCCACACAAGCCAGGACTTCCTTACTAGGTGGCCACTGCTGAGGTCTCTCACAGCACCTGGCTCTGGTGAAAGATGGGGGAGATGCTACACACTTTCCTCCCCATTCTCAGATGTTTAGTTGGAGAACTGCATCTAAAAATTCAGAAAAGTGTACATTTCTAAGGCCAACTGATTTTTGGTTCACATATTGGTCCAATAAATGTACATTAGGCACTTTCTCAATTAAGAAATCGATTTCCTCCCCCATCCCCTATCTAAGAGTAGGCAAGCACTGTGTGACTTCATGCTGTTAGCTTTCATACTTGAAAATAAGCCCTTTTGCTTTCAGTGGGACTTACTTCTGAGTAGGCACCTAGAGAATTGCTGTTAGTGGTCAGTTTCCAGACAGAGAGGTGCTGGGGGGGTCAAGCTTGATGCATAACAATTTGTATCTTTTTTTAACCTTTGAATTCTTCCTTGAAACCATGAGAGCTGGCTGTATCCAGAGACACTCTGGCTGTATTTATCCAGAGACACTCTGCATGCTTAAAGGCTATCTCTTTTTTTAGCATATTCCTGGGGAGTATTTTTGTCTTTAGCCAGGTTTGCCCAAATGCCAAAGCCAGACTTACATCTTCATTTCCCCAGCAGATTCCAACCATCACCTGTTCTGTGAAACTTTTGCCTTAGCCTTTCAGTGCTAATCCTCAGTTGAAAGAAACCCAAAGCACACAGAACAGTAGTTGCTCATATTCCCCTTTCTTTTCCTCTCTGTGCTGTCTTCCCTCTGCCTGGTCCAAATGTAGAAGGTAAACTGTGCTACCAAATATAGACTGTAAATTGTCCTGTTGTGGTTGTGTCCTGCATGCTTAGAGGTTTCCCACTGCCATCTGTTTGGCCAACGGTGAGAAGAGGGTGCTGGAGTAGATCACCCCTTGCTGGGATCCAGAAAGGCTCTTCTTTTGTACTTACTGCAAGCTGCAGAATTGTGTGAGTAGATCCCACTCGTCATCAGCGACTGCTTCCCTGTTTGCAGGATTTCTATGGGCATTCTTTCTCCCTCTCATTCTTCCATGGAAAAAAGGGCTGTATGCATTCTTCGGGCTGCAGAACTCATGACAAAGTAGGTTTGCAAGAAAGTGACACATGCAGAAAGACTGTAATAAAAGTGAAAAATTGCACATATAGAAAGGACCAATCAAAATGGCAGGATTTTGATGTGAGCAATGCCATTTCACGAAAGTAATCCTATTGCAATGCAGCGCTTATGTGATACAACATTTGTATGTGCTGGGCAATATTGTGCAGTCCTGTCTTTGTATTTGATAGTTCATTTATTCATTGTCAAGAAGTTCTGGGTTCTGATTTTGGTTTTTTATGATAGGCTGGTATAGCGTTATAGCATTATTGTAGTATGGTGTTAAAGCATTATAGCACCATAATAAAAATCTACATTACATCAGAATAGTGTTACAGCACTATACTGCTCCTTCGTTGAATATGTCTTAGTGATAATTAAAAGATATTTTTTAAAAAAGTAAACTGGGAATATAAAACCACGAAGGTTACTGAATGTGTGCTGAGTTTCAAATTCTCTACCCACAGCAGCTATGCCATGCCTACCATTTTGGACAGAACATAGCAGGATATACACACAGGAAAATCACAATACTCCCGATGGTGTTGCAAGTCAATCACAATTCTGCCTACAATGGAAGATCAATGATTGGATAGCGCTAGGAGCCACCTGTCTGAAAGCAGCCTTGGAGCATCATCAGTCTACCCCCTGAAGCAGGACTAATGCGCAGAACTAGCCTATGTTTTGGAACAGCCATGCCTTGTACATTAAAAGAAAAGAGATGCTTACAGCATCTTTTGAGTGTTAGCATTATCTGATTTCCCTAAGCTGTAAGACAGCCACAGAGAACTCCTTGGTGCTCCAACAGGGACTGACGACAGAAGCAATTGGACAAAGCTGCAGGAGATACTGGAGTCCTCATCTTCCCATCTCTGCTTCTGTTGTCACCCCCCTCTGACACCTTCCACTGCATGCAAACAAAAGCACAGCAATTATGGCATACTTGCATGAATGCTCATATATCAATATCCACACACAGGCTCGCATGTTTCAGCAAAAACATTGAGGGCAGCTTCAATAGAACATCTTGTAAAGCATCGTAAAGGAGCAGTAAACCACCAGGATAAAGGCAATTCTTAACGCGGGGAGTTAATGAAACAGAGAGACTAACTAGTACAGTGGAATGACTACAGGGTACAGAAGTGGGGAGGAGGAGGATGCTGAGTGGAAGAGCAAAAGGACCTACTCCTTTTGGTGTGTGCAACGGGAGAGTATAGTCAAACCCCTCTCTCGCCATTTTAATGCTGCTGCAGTTGCCAGGGCATTTGCCATTGAGCTGCACTGCAACCCAGCTCTCATCTCAGGGTGGTGGTAAAGAAGAGAGCAAGAAAGTGGAGAAAGCCCTGTCAGCATCACCAGCCTGCCGATTTATTTTTCTTTCCCTTTGAAAGATCACTTACATGCCCACCAGTGCTTCTGGACATGGGAATATTTTAAAGGTGCATCCAGACTGCCAAGGTTTTGCAGATGGGATTAAAGCGCATACTGTAACTTTAGCTTTGAGCAGTTAAAGTGGATTAAAGGGCTGGCATGATCAATTCACTTTAAGAAAGAAAGGGCAGCAACCATAGAATTCCACAAGTTCAGGAAATGTAAGGAAGAGGAAGGGACATTTTTACACCTCTGGTGGACCTGCCCGAAAGTGAAGGCCTTCTGGGAAATGATACATAATGAACTAAAAAAGGTGCTGAGATTCACCTTACCTAAGAAACCGGAGGCCTTCCTTCTGGGCATGGTAGACCAGAGGATGGTCAAGAAAGATAGAACTTTCTTTATGTACGCTACTACAGCAGCGAGGATTCTGTTGGCAAAGCACTGGAAGACACAAAATCTACCCACATTGGAAGAATGGCAGACGCAGCTGATGGACTATATGGAGTTGGCTGAAATGACTGGCAGAATTCGAGACTCGGGAGAAGAAGAAACGGAGGAAGTTTGGAAAAATTTTAAGGACTATTTGAAAAAGCATTATAAGTTGTATGAATGTTAAAAAATGCTCCTTTCTAGGAAGGTATACCTTCAGTATCGGCAAATTTCTGAATTGATAAATAAGACACTATAAGACAGAAGTGAGCTAACGAAATATTTTTATTGTGTGGAAATTAAAAATTAATGCAATTGTATCGAAATGTTTACAACAGATAACACGATAAAATGGAAGATATATTGTTATGTATAAAACAAGTCAACAAATTGCTGAGGTTTTGGTTACACAGGGAATGCAGTGCTCGGGAGATGGGGGAAGTCCATTGGATTTACGGAAGTATGTATTTGAAAGTGGAAATTTGTTTATTAAAAACCTAATAAAATATTTATAAAAAAAAAAAAAAAGAGAATTCCACAAGTTCAAGAAGTGATCCCCCAAACCCAGTGAAATAATTCCTCTGAGGGTAACTAAGTAAATCACTGTGACTAAATTTAACAGCCCCAGCAGGGAAGTCTTAACCCACTTAGGGCTTATTCCTCTAGCCCAGGTCTCCATTCCAAGAATATGGGCTGCAGATGTTAGAACTAATATTCCTGAGCCACAGAAATCTTCCCAGCTGGTTTCTGCCCAGTAGGGGCCTGGCCCATCTGTTGTGCGCCATTTCTCTGGTTACTTTTCACCTTCTGTCCTTTAAGGCTTCTCAGTGCCGGGTTTTGCCCAGCTATGGGGCATCTGTGCTGCCTCCCGCTGGTGCATTGAGCCTCACGTTTCTTGAGGCTGCGAACTCCCACAGCGGGCCTCTCTGGATCAGAGCTCCAAGGGGACCTCACCTGCAGAGTAGCAGCCTAATCCACATCTGCAGAGTTTAGTTCCCAGAGTTAGTGATGAGGGAGCAGTGGCTTGAGATGGCAGTGAAATGAGAGTACAAAAAAAAGAAAAGAAGCAAGACTGATTTATGGGTATGAGAGAGTGCAGCCCCAAACTGGCAGGCTCATTGTGACCTCCAAGAAGCCAACTCAAGGATGAGTGTGCAGAGAGTGTTAATGCCAACAAGAAGATGTAAGGCTGCATTCCTTCCTGGACTGCCCTTAGGGAGACCATTTGCCAGGGGTGGCTGCGATCAGAGGCAAAAGTGGATGGAAAAACAGAGTAGGCTTCCCACCTTTGTTCTGGCAAAATACAGGGTGGGGCAGGGTGGTTTGGGGACAATTTATTTTCATTTGGTGCTGAAGTGACTTCTTTTTCCTCCAGTTTTTTTGTTGGTTTTCATACAATTTAACAAATTCAGTTCAATTTCAGTGACTTCAAGGCAATCCATTGCAATCTACTCCAGCCTAGCATGATGCCCCCTTTGGAATTTGTCACACACAAATGTGCACGCACACAAACAAACACGTGAATTTGTAAATCTGTCTGCGCTTGGCTAAAAAGGTAAAGGGACCCCTGACCATTAGGTCCAATCGTGGCCGACTCTGGGGTTGCGGCGCTCATCTCGCTTTATTGGCCAAGGGAGCCGGCGTACAGCTTCCGGGTCATGTGGCCAGCATGACTAAGCCACTTCTGGCGAACCAGAGCAGCACATGGAAATGCCGTTTACCTTCCTGCCGGAGCGGTACCTATTTATCTACTTGCACTTTGACATGCTTTCAAACTGCTAGGTTGGCAGGAGCAGGGACCGAGCAATGGGAGCTCACCCCGTCGTAAGGATTCGAACCACCAACCTATTGATTGGCAAGTCCTAAGCTCTGTGGTTTAACCCACAGCGCCACCCATGTCCCTCTGTGCTTGGCTACCCAGAGCTTAAATACAGAACCATTCACGCACCCTTTCAAACATGCATTTGAAGAGGGCACACACACACACACACACAGAGAGAGAGAGAGAGAGAGAGAGAGAGAGAGAGAGAGAGAGAGAGAGAGAGAGAGAAGACCTGAAATACAGGACAAAACTGTATCAATACAGGAAGTGGCATTTTTCATTGAAATACAGGATAATCCAATATTGTACCAGACAGGCACCCCTAAACAAAGGTGGCTGGTGCCTTTCTACAGCAGCCAAGTTTGCATCCATACTTCCACACCTGTGTCTGTTCTACATCCAGGGCAACAAGAGGTCAGAGTTCAAAGGCACATTCCAGGCAGGTAAAAACACTACAAAGGAAAGTGAGGTGCAGGGCTTGTGAGGGGACGGGTGTTTCCTAGAGAGAGTCATGATGAGGGCCAGATTGTGAAGCCTGGTGAACCCCATTTGCCACCCGGGTCTAAGTTTCTCTCCCCCCCCCCACCACCCCGTAAAGGAGAATAGCATTGCAAAGCAGCAGGACCAATTTGGAAAGCCCCTTTGTCGCATTCCTTATAAAAGTCTTCATCCAAGACGGAGCTCTGAATAAAACAGTTCTGGGAAATTGTAGCAAAAGCCAGCTATGGTATGGCTGGCACCATTTGGTGACATTTTGTTCCCATTGAGTAAACATTTCTACACAGATCTCTCCCCATCTCTCCAATCCTAGGAAATATTTCCAATTATATTTTTCACAATCCTAGGAAATACAGTGGTACCTCAGGTTAAGAACTTAATTTGTTCTGGAGGTCTGTTCTTAACCTGAAACTATTCTTAACCTGAGGTACCACTTTAGCTAATGGGGCCTCTCTCTGCTGCCACTGCGTGAATTCTGTTCTCATCCTGAGGTAAAGTTCTTAACCCGAGGTACTACCGGGTTAGTGGTAACCTGAAGCATTTGTAACCCGTGGTACCACTGTATTTCCAATTATTTTTTTAAGTGTTTCTCCTTTTCCCCAAAAACAAAGGAAAGTAAGTACAGTGGTACCTTGGGTTAGATACGCTTCAGTTACATATGCTTCAGGTTACATACGCTGCTAACCCAGAAATATTACCTTGGGTTAAGAACTTTGCTTCAGGATAAGAACAGAAATCGTGCAGCAGCAGCAGCAGCAGGAGGCCCCATTAGCTAAAGTGGTGCTTCAGGTTAAGAACAGTTTCAGGTTAAGAACAGACCTCCAGAACGAATTAAGTTCTTAATTCCTGAGGTACCACTGTATGTATAAATGAAATGTGGCACTAAAAAGGGGGAGAAAGCAACAGTGGGGGGGGGCATGGGAAGCTGCCTTATTCTTGAGTTTGACCACTGGACCATCTAGGGCAGCACTGTCTACAGCAGCGTTCCCAATCTTGGGTCTCCAGCTGTTGTTGGACTACAACTCCCATCATCCCATGCTAGCAGGACCAGTGGTCAGGGATGATGGGAACTGTAGTCCAAAACAACTAGAGACACAAGTTGGTCTACACTCACCGGCAGTGGCTCTCTGGGGTTTCAGACATGGAAGCTTCCCATCACTGGGCAGAGTTGCTGGGGACTGAAGCAGGGACCATTTGCATAAAAGGCAGGTGCTACTGCTACTGAGCCACACAGCCCCTCTCTGAAGGCCAACTGCTTACCCAGGTTTTCAGTACGTGGAACGTGCAAACGGTTCTATTATGACTTTAATGAGATCATTACTATTCCACAGGTCGAAGCTGCTGGATAAACAAAAACTGGCCCTTGTATTGAAATAAAAATTATCCAGTCCAAAAATGTGGTTCAGAGACTCACAGAACATAACTTCAAAACAACTTGAAACAATAAAAAACACATTCACTTAGTTGTGTATCTCTTACACCGGTGCCGGCATAAGTCATAATAATGTAGATTATAAATATCTTGCATTCTGAGTGAAAATCAAAACTCCATCTCTTCTCCATTGCAGCTTTTTTTAGCCTCAGGCTGTTTTTCTGGAGACAGAGAATGACATGCATTCTCTTCAACAGCTTGGAACAGGCATCCCCGACCTGCGGCCCTCCAGATGTTTTGGCCTACAACTCCCATGATCCCTAGCTAACAGGACCAGTGGGTCAGGGATGGTGGGAATTGTAGTCCAAAACATCTGGGCCAAAGGTTGGGGATGCCTGGCTTAGAACAAAGAGACACCACATCCAACATGGATGACTACCAGCTTACCATACATAGACCTGAAATACTATCTGTTTCATGTGACTGTGAGCTAATCGCCTTGTGACTGATCCACACAGATACAGTCCCGTGAGACAGCCCCATTAATGATGAACCTGGTAGGCTCTTCTCTAAATTCATGGAAATTACCAACCATGGTTAACAGCATTACAATACAGACACATTATAGATTTCCCACTGCAATACACATTAAACAATTATACTTAACAGGCTTCACTCTAAAATATGACCTCTTGCTTCCGCCCTAGGCTAAAAAGAACCAAAGAGGGAACTTTACTCTTGACGTTCTTGTGTTTACCATGCTCCGCCCCCCGACCCCATTTTCACCAGCTCCAGACTGCCCAGGGCAGATGGGCACTCAGCAAAGAACTGAACTCTGCACTCCTAGTTCCCTGCCTGCAACCCTAAAAACAAGAAGCCGAAACCATACGCCAGAATACTTCTGGGCAGTGGCGTAGCGTGGGTTGTCAGCACCCGGGGCAAGGCAAGTAATTTGCGCCCCCTAACCCCTAACCTGCCGCCGCTGCCAGCTTCTTCTTGCTGCTGCCTGGGCTGGGCTGGTGTGGTTCTCTCCCGCGCTCAGCGCTGTGCTGGGTGGCCGCTGCACTGTCCCTCCCCCAGATAGTCCCTCGCTCTCTCTCCGCACCGCACGCCTGGCACCCACCCCCTCCACAGTGGGCGGCGACCCGGCGGCTCGGATCGGATTCGCACAGCCAGCACTGCAGTGAGAGAGAGAGTGAGTGAGCCAGGTAGGGGCAGAGAGCTGCGAGTGCAAGCGCGCCCCCCAGATGTTGCGCTCGGTGCGGCCGGCCCCCCCTGCACCCCCCACGCTATGCCACTGCTTCTGGGCAATGTTGCTAAGGGACACTCCCCCAAGTCAACCGTCCAGATGGACTGGTGCACGGGCTGACATTTCTGCCTGCCTTCCAGCTCCCTTTTGGATCAAGTGGTTTATAGTGTTTCCTAAATAAATAAATAGAACGGCCACTTGTGCGTTTTGTCAACCTGGCCACCCTTTGCTTTGGGTGCCTGACAAGCTTGATGCACTGTAGTTCGAGAAATGTGCTTGGCCTCTCCCGATAAATTAGCTGGGGAAAGTTTATGGAGATGGATTCTCCGCCATTACTTCTGCTCCAACCAATTACCTACCCAGAGAGGTTCACTCCCCTCCAAGCATAAACCCTTGGCAGCTGTATAATTCCTATCCACTTTTTTAATGCATATGTACAGTATATGTATATTTACTTAGTTTGAGTTGATGGCCTTTTTTATGACCGAGGTTGTAAAAGTACTAGAGGGTCCTTCTATACAGCTTGTGCAGTGCAGCCTGGCAAATCCAGCTCGGAGGGAGGGGAAGGAAAACGACCAGAAGACTGAACAAAGGTGCTGGCCTCCTTTAACCAGGGTTACGTATGCACACACACACACACACATGTACACATTTGCCTCGGTTTCCCCTGCTACCTTTTGGCAATAACAGACCACAGGCAGCCACTCATGTGCTGCTTTATCCTTGAGTAAAACAGATAAGCTCCATTGATTTCAGTGCAACACAAAACTGTTTGCTGGATTGTGGCTTGGGTTAATAGCTGCACAAGGACATTAATGGCTGGTTACATTTGATCTTATACATTAAGGGTGAGCTAAGAGTCTGGGGAGATGCCTGATTCAAGGCTGCTTTCTCTAAGCAAAAATCCACCCCTATAACCCACTGTCTGTAAAATGGGGATGATAATAATATGGGCTGCAAAGGCTTTGGTGAAAGCCTGCCCTCTCCCTCATGTACCACTTAAAAGTTAATATCCAGCTATGCCAATATAAAGGCTGCTGTGCCTATCTTTATTTCTGCTCTCTGCCTCCTAAGGGACCTGTGAGTTCTAAATTAAGGCTGGAGATGGAACTAACTCTTGTTTTTAAAAAATGGATGCGATGGTTTTTTTAAAGCAGATTTTCCAGCTGTATAAAATCTCCATCAGACATCCCACACTTAAAGAAGAAAATCCAAATAGCACAAAGCATGCTTTGCTCCATGCTTAGATTCCATTTCAGTGGCCATACTCACCATAGAAGTCAATAGCTCTTATCTATAATATAGTATCGAACAGCACAATCCAATGGCCTGAAAGATCTGTTGTCCTGAAAGTTGTCTGCCTATTCCTGCTGCCTCATTAAACTTGTGCTACTTATACTGGAATCTCTCATCTGGTTTTCACCAAAATTACCTGTTAAGCTGTTGGCTTAAACTGGCCTGTTTTACATAGCAGTCAATGGGTGGAATTCAAAGTAGCACAAGAGAGATTGCTCTGTCGTAACAAGTACTTCTGCTTGCGTGGTAGAACGATCTCCCCACTCCTCCCTCCATGCGTTATTCTAGGGGGTTCTCTAACCCCTCATAGCCAATTGTTGTGGGGAGTGTGTAGTGGATGTAGGGAACAGAAAGGGGAAAGCATTAGTAGCAGTAGTAGTAGTAGTAGTAGTAGTAATTTATTATTTATACCCCGCCCATCTGGCTGGGCTTCCCCAGCCAGTCTGGGTGGCTTCCAACAAAATATTAAAATACAGTAACACATCAAACATTAAAAGATTCCCTAAACAGGGCTGCCTTCAGATGTCTTCTAGAAGTCTGGTAGTTGTTGTTCTCTTTGACATCTGGTGGGAGGGTGTTCCACAGGGTGGGTGCCACCACCGAAAAGACCCTCTGCCTGGTTCCCTGTAACTTGGCTTCTCGCAGTGAGGGAACCACCAGAGGGCCCTCGGCGTTGGACCTCAGTGGGGGTGGAGACGCTCCTTCAGATATACTGGACTGAGGCCCTTTAGGGCTTTAAAGGTCAGCACCAACACTTTGACTTGTGCTCGGAAACGTACGTTCGTAGGGCTCGCACTGGCTCCCCCAGGCAAATATTTCTCAGAATCCAGCCCAAAAGAGCCAGCAGGGCAGACTTTCTGTACCAACCACTCTTAGCTTACAGAGCAAATGGGACAACTCCTGACACCATTTGCTATTATTGTTTGAGTATTTGTGGACTATGAGGTAAAAAGAATGGGTAAAAAACAATGAATGCAATATAACCACTCCCCTCCCCTGTTCCTGACTAAAAACATTCCTGTACAGTTTCAGACACAGACCACGGCTTGTGCTTATCCTAGCCAGAAAATGAACCTCAAAAACCATCTCCAGCATCTACAGTTCTCCTCTGCCCTTGAGTGTCTCCACATTTCTGCAGAACTTAGCCCTGGTTCTGCTAAGTTCTTACAGTGATGTGTTATAAGAATTCTAAGGTCCCAAATATAAAATAAACGTTCATAAATGTACAAGGCAAACACATATGTAAGTATATAAACCACAGGAGAGCAGTCCTGAAGCCATTCTGACTCTCCCAAATTGACCTCAAATATTTCTCTGCAAGGAGGAAGGAAATGGGAAAGCCTCTTCACTGTCTTTTGCTTGCTTGTCTTAAGAGCGTGTTTGTGTATGAATAGGGTGAGCCCGTGACCTGGATTCAGGAATTAAAGTAATTACCATCACAAAAGAAAGGCCAGGCTGCCAAGGTAAAGCAATCAGTGACCATTGTGAGGTATCCTGGCAGAAAGGATTTCTGCTGTAGACAGCCTCCTGTGATGTATTTCTGCTGTAGACCCGCCTCCTTTTGTGATGTATGTATGATGTTGTTGGGGGTGGTTTTGAGCTACAGGGTGGGCAATTTCAGAAGTCTATATAAGGGCTTGTGCACCATTGGTCTGGGTTCTCTCCTCCCTCCTGCGTGTGGTGAGCGAGGACCCTGTTACAACAGTTAATAAAGATCAGGCTTACTAGCCGCTTTGCTTCTCAATATACTCTGGTTGGCCTCTTGTTATTTTCTCTGACCCATAGGGAACCCACTTAAGGACTCTTAGATACCCCATGAAGGGAAAGGAGCATTTTTTTCTTATAAGAGATGCTTCACTGTTAGTTCAGGAAAAATAGTGCAGGACAGGAATCAACTCATTCTATGGGTTCCTAGGCTCCAACTCTTTCTTGAGGACCTGTGGGTTCCTCATCCCTCCTTCTCCAACCCTTCTTCTCTCAGTTTGTTGCATCAGCATCACAAGCTCAAAGAGGCTCCCAGACTGAAAGCTACCTACTAGGTAGGCCCAACCAGTGGCATAGCGTGGGGGAGGCCACATGGGTGATTGCCCCAGGCGCAAAGCCTTTAGGAACGCAAAATTTCAACACCTGGTGCTACCTCTATACAGCTGCACACATCACTGGGCTCCATTGAAAACGGCTTCGCCATGAGAACCAGGAAGTGACCTCTCCAGACAACAGAACGACTCTTCTTTTCTTCTCTCTGCAGCTGCAATCTCCTGGGTGACGCGGACACCGTTAGGCAGTTGAATGTGCATGCGGACTCCATCTGTTTCCCTCCCAACTCCTTTGTCCGCATGGCCCTGGGCACTGGCAACTCATGCTACGCCACTGGGCACAACAGTGTTAAACACAAGGCGTCTCAACAAGCTGAAGGTCAGTGAGATATAAGTTTGTGCCCTGAACCCATTCCAATATTGCCACATCTACTAAAGCCCTATGCAGCCTAGGACCCTCATACTTACGGGACCGCCTCTCCTGGTATGTCCCACAGAGGACCCTAAGAGCCATGAATAATAATAGCTTAAAGGTCCCGGGCCCTAAGGAAGCCAGACTATCCTCCACCAGGGCCAGGGCTTTTTCAGTGACGGCTCCAACCTGGTGGAATGCTCACTAGGGAATGGCTAGGGCCCTGCAGGACTTGATCTCCTTCTGCAGAGCCTATAAGACAGAGCTATTCTGCCTGGCCTTCAGTTTCACTTAGCCTGATCCTCTATTGCCTTTTCCCCTTTCCTCTTCTATGAAGAAACCCTTTCTGGGACCCCACATTTAAATTCTTATTCACACACCTCCTTGCTGGCCCTAGTAGGACCAACTTGGCCAGTTAGCCTGGTGATTATTCGATGTCTACTGACTGGGGATTTCCCCCAAAAAAATGACCCTGAATTTTTGAATTGATGCTGCATTTTATGTTGTATTCTATGTTGTGCTGTTTTCAAGTCGCAATTTAATCAATGTTTTAAATTTGCTGTTAGCCACACTGAGGGCGGTTTTTAAACTGGGAAGGGCGAGGTATAAATAAAAATTTATTATATTATTATTATAAAATCTCAGTAGATTTGCTGAAATACATGTTGAGCTACTGATTATCTGGAAAATACCTTTGTAAATGAGTCGTAGCTACTGGTATTTGGCCTTACATTTTTATTTACTTTTAAACCCACAAACAAATCAGCAGTGAACTCTGCCCAAAGTCGCTCCTTCAGCTGGGTGTCTCAGTGGAGTCAAAGCAGAGCCAGAATCAGGTTGGCAGATGTGCTCAACATGCGCTGCAATCAACAGGGGAATCGGCTCTGTTTCCTCTGCCAAAGGATTTTATATTGTCTGCAGGAGTCATTCCTAAACTTTTTGCAACGGTGGAAACCTATATCTTTGCAAATAAATTCCAAATGGCACCTTAGATCTCCTCCTGGGTACTTTTCCTTACAAGGCAACTGACCTTATACTTTGTATTTTCCTTGGAAGAAAGCTGCTTTTGGAGTTTTCTGCCACTCCAGAACATGGTTGGTTAGTGCTTGCTTGAGAACAAGTACTCTCAATGTGTCAGAGAGAATGTCTCTAAGCACTGGGGGGAAATGAACTATGTGCTACCTTGCAGGAGTGCTCCTTATGCAGGATCTTCTGATGCTTCAGAAAAGTTGTTAAACACAAGCAATTTACTGATTTATTGATAAAAATAAAACTTTTTTTAAAAGCCTCTAAACAAGAATATTCATGTGTTTATACCTAAGTGTGGGGACGCGGGTGTCGCTGTGGCCTAAACCACTGAGCATCTTGGGCTTGCTGATCAGAAGGTCGGCAGTTCGAATCCCCATGATGGGGTGAGCTCCCATTCCTCGGTCCCAGCTCCTGCCAACCTAGCCGTTCAAAAGCACACCAAAAAAAGGTGTAAGTAGATAAATACTTCCAGCAGGAAGGTAAATGGTGTTTCCATGCGCTGCTCTGGTTTTGCCAGAAGCGGCTTAGTCATGCTGGCCACATGACCCGGAAAAACTGTCTGCGGACAATTGCCAGCTCCCTCAACCTGTAAAGCGAGATGAGCACCACAACCCGAGAGTCATCTGCGACTGGACTTAACTGTCAGGGGTCCTTTACCTTTTTTATACCTAGGTGTAAATTAGCACTTCTATGGGCCCCAGTGACTGGTCTAGGACAGGCTTGGGAGACCTGTGGACCTCCAGATGTTGCTTGTCAACAGTTTCCATCAGATCTCACCATGCTGGTTGGTTTAGGAACACGGGAAACTGCAGAACTGCCATACTTTGTATGGACTTGATGAGTGTCTTAGATGGGAGACCACTGGGAACTTCAAGGGGGTGGAGTGGAAATACAGTCGTGTGTGTGTGTGTGTGTGTGTGTGTGTGTGAAGAGCTGAGATAGACAGATTTTGTGAAATCTACACACGGGTACCAGCTCCCCAGCCTGTACAGGTGCCAGAATCTTTCTGACTCCCTATCACACATGTCAGAGTGTGGCTGTGGGGTCGTTCCAGTGCTGCCCATTTTCCACACCAGCAGTGATCTAATTACACAGAAATTAGTGGTGAGAAGAATCATTTCGTTTTATAGCACCAGGGACCAAGCCTGCAATAAATCAGAGAGAGAGAGAGAGAGAGATTTTGAGGTAGATGGGAACCAGCAATCATTGTATCTTCCTAGTAGGAGTGCCATTTAGGAAGGACGGCTTGGCATTTCCTTCAAAACCGCATTATTCTGTCTTCCTGGCTATCTCATAACTTCTATATCCTAATTGACTGTCGCTTGTGACAAATAAATATGTCTATGTATTAGGTCTGTATGCCAAAGACACAAATCCCTTTAGGAACACAGGAAGCTGACATATCAAGTCAGACCATAACTCCGTCTAGATCAGTACAGTCTGTCTACAGCATGACTTGCAGTACGCTTCCAGCGTTTTAGATTGGAGGCATTCCTAGTTCTACCTGGAGATGCTGGGGACGGAACCTGGGACCTTGTGAATGCAAATCAGATGCTCTCCCACTGAGCCTTTGCTTCAGAAGAGGATGGGGTCTGGATAATAGTGAATGCAAGAACAGAGGTCATTTACAACCTGGAAAAAGCAATTGTCAGTAATTATTCTAATTGTCTACTTTCCATGGTATCACAAAACCCACTCAAGGGTAGGGAAGACATTGCTTCCTATCCTCGTGTTTATGGAATTGGAGATGAGGGAGTAATGTGCAAATGGAAGATGGTGGGCGGACCCCTGAACCAAGGCTCCAACTTACTTTATTTGTATTTGTATTTAGCTACTTATCCTGTTGGAACACGGGTGGCACTGTGGGTTAAACCACAGAGCCTAGGACTTGCCGATCAGAAGGTCGGTGGTTCGAATCCCCGCAATGGGGTGAGCTCCCGTTGCTCGGTCCTGGCTCCTGCCAACCTAGCAGTTTGAAAGCACGTCAAAGTGCAAGTAGATAAATAGGTACCGCGGCGGGAAGGTAAACGGTGTTTCCGTGCGCTGCTCTGGTTCACCAGAAGCGGCTTAGTCATGCTGGCCACATGACCCGGAAGCTGTACGCCGGCTCCCTCAGCCAATAAAGCGAGATGAGCGCCGCAACCCCAGAGTCGGTCATGACTGGACCTAATGGTCAGGGGTCCCTTTACCCTTTACCTTTAAAGGCAATTGTCAGTAATTATTCTAATTGTCTACTTTCCATGGTATCACAAAACCCACTCAAGGGTGGGGAAGACATTGCTTCCTATCCTCGTGTTTATGGAACTGGAGATGAGGGAGTAATGTGCAAATGGAAGATGGTGGGCCGACCCCTGAACCAAGGCTCCAACTTACTTTATTTGCATTTAGCTTCTTATCCTGTTAACAGGGCTGGACTGGGGCTAGTAGTCTGGGCAGGAAGTGAGACGCAATGCTAAAGCAATGTTACATTTGTCACTACATTAATTCACAAAGAAAATGATCTATTGAGGGATCCGTCATTACTATTTGCTGGGGCTCTGGAAAGATCAGCCACGCCTGAACCAAGACTGATTGGCCCCTTTTTAAAATCGGGAGGAGAGAGAGATTGGACTTTGATAAAATGTCTTTGCTCCTAAGAGGAGCCTATCAGAAGGGTCTGCTCTTCCCATAAATCATTAAGGTGGCAAGAACTTCATGGCTGAGAGGGAAGAGGGAATACAGCTCCCTTCTACGTCTTTCTCCAATGCTTTGATCCACTTTGACCCCAACAGCTTTCTGGGTGACATTGTGCAGACGCCTTTGTAAATGTACACAGCCTTCATTTTGACAATGTCCAGATTCATCTCCATGCGGAGATAACAAACCAGATACAGTTCATTAGCCTAACCTGGAAGCACTAGCCCTTTCCTTCCAAAGACTCCTGACTAGGGAGAGACGAATTTGTCAATGTCTTTTTCTCATTTGTTCCCATCATAAATTCAGCTCTCCACATTTCCACATCAGTTTGTGAAAAAATTCTAATCCTCATGAAAATTCATCAGCATTTTAGTGCATATTTCTCCTGATATACCTTTTTGTATGTCATTTTGCCTAATATAATGCATTTTTGTACATCATTTCCACCAATGTTTGTATTTTTATGCAGGCTTTGTCCTAATATATGGAGCCTTGTACATATCACTTAGGGACGCGGGTGGCGCTGTGGGTAAAACCTCAGTGCCTAGGACTTGCTGATCGCAAGGTCGGCAGTTCGAATCCCCGCGGCGGGGTGAGCTCCCGTAGTTTGGTCCCAGCTCCTGCCCACCTAGCAGTTCGAAAGCACCCCTAAGCGCAAGTAGATAAATAGGTACCACTTTATAGCGGGAAGGTAAACAGAGTTTCCGTGTGCTGCGCTGGTGCTGGCTCGCCAGATGCCGCTTAGTCACACTGGCCACGTGACCCGGAAGTGTCTCCGGACAGTGCTGGCTCCCGGCCTCTTGAGCGAGATGAGCGCGCAACCCTAGAGTCGGACACGACTGGCCCGTACAGGCAGGGGTACCTTTACCTTTACCTTTACATATCACTTGGCTGGAAAATTGCATTGCAAAATTCAGAGAAGTGCAAGTTTTAAAAGATGGGTATGTTCTGGTTCGTGTCTTGTTTCAAGTGTGAATGAATGTGTATATGTTCCAATATACAACTTTAAGGAGCAGGAAGTAGACAAAGCATCTAGACAAAGCAGTACTAATCCTGAGATAGCATCCATCCCCCAGAAGTCTTCCCAAGGCTGCTTCTTGCTGGCAAAAACCCGTCTTCTTCCTTCCTTCCTTCCTTCCTTCCTTCTGGACTGCCGGGAAATCTATTTTGCAATGCACATCACAAAACTGGACCCTATGAAAAAAGGATTTGGCATGCTCATTCCCAAATTGTGCTCCCTCCCATGACACACAAATCTACGGTATATTTCTTTCTCTAATGTAGCTTTCTCAAATGTCTCTCACCCAGCACATAGGAGCAGAACTGAAGAGGTATAATCTAGCACATCCTGTCTGTGCCATGTAAATACCTTTTCTTGCGTCTACCCACCATCACATTGCAAAGAAGGAGACTTGGGCTGTTTTTTGTGGCTCGTCATAAGCAGTCTGAGCTCTTGGCTTCAAGGAACAGCCGGGAATGTCATTAGACGGATTCCTGTGGCAGCAGTTGGGGAATGTATCTTGCACAGGCCCAGTCAAGCAACGTTCTCTCCAGCACCGTGATTTCACTTGGGAACCAGCCAGGATTGGATGGGGAAAGGAGAGAATTTTGACCTATCTCCCAGCTTTGCTTTCTCTGAGTCATAAACTGACGCCAACCATCCATCCAACTTTCACTGGGAAAGCAGCAATGCAGAAGCCTTGTCTACTGGCAGTCACTGCAGCATCTTCCTCTTCCTCCTTCCTCCAGCACTCAGACTCTCCCCACACCCTTGCCCCAGTGTTAAATCCCAGCATCGGCCTCTCGAGCATGCTGTGGGACACTAATACATTTCATTATTTGTTTACTTTGTTACTTGTTTATTGCATTTATAGCCCGCCTCGTGAAAGTGAAAGCTGGACCATAAAGAAGGCTGATCACCGAAGAATTGATGCTTTTGAATTACGGTGCTGGAGGAGACTCTTGAGAGTCCCGTGGACTGCAGGAAGATCAAACCTCTCCATTCTGAAGGAAATCAGCCCTGAGTGCTCACTGGAAGGACAGATCCTGAAGCTGAGGCTCCAATACTTTGGCCACCTCATGAGAAGAGAAGACTCCATGGAAAAGACCCTGATGTTGGGGAAGATGGAGGGCGCAAGGAGAAGGGGATGACAGAGGATGAGGTGGTTGGACAGTGTTCTCGAAGCTACCAGCATGAGTTTGACCAAACTGCGGGAGGCAGTGGAAGACAGGAGTGCCTGGCATGCTCTGGTCCATGGGGTCACGAAGAGTCAGAGAAGACTAAACAACTAAACAACAACAGCCCGCCTCGTAGCAAAAAAAAAAGGCTCTCAGAGCAGCTTACAAAAATCAGCTCCAAGACAGTCACTAAGACAGGCTCACAATCACACGCGAGGAAGAAGTAACAGAAAGGAGGAGGGAGAAGCAAGCACAAGTTCTTTAAGTTGCAGCCAATGTCCATGGCAGTTGTGGCTATTTATTAATGGTAGTATTAATGCTTTCTGTTAGCCAGAATAGCAGGAAGTTTTGGGGAGACAGCCTTGTGGAGGGTAGTCTGAGAAAAGATCTCTAAAGACTTGTGTTTTTGGAATATCAGTTTGTGCAGGGGAAAAGCAGGCAAGCATCCAGATTGTCATCAGTCCCCCTTCTGCCTCCCAAATGCTATGACTTTGGAGCCAGCAAGCCAGCTGCAAAACTTTAAAAAAAAAATTATTAATTTTAACATACAAAATTATAAAACATACCACACAAAATTATCACAAATACAATCTTACTGGACTTCCATCAGTACCTCTGATAATCCTCCGTCTTACATCACTTCTTATGCATTTCCTAACTTAATACTATCTTTATATCTCTTATCCTATCTTCTCTCCTTTTCCGTTTTAACAATATTTTCATTAATACTCCTCACAGAACTCCTTGCAAACCTACAAACGTCGTCTGGTCATCACAAATACTCTTCAAATAGTCCGTAAATTTACTCCAGTCTTCAGTGAACTTCTGGTCCTGCCGGTTTTGGATCCTTCCTGTTAGTTTGTCAAGTTCTGCGTAGTCCATTAATTTCATCCTCCATTCTTCCACCGTTGGTAATTCTTCTTGCTTCCATTTTTGGGCCAATAGTATTCTTGCTGCTGTTACTGCATATGAAAAAAGCTTACTTTCCTTTCTATTTATATACCCAAGAGAAATGCTTCTGGTTTCTTTATAAAAGTATATTTCAACATTTTTTTCATCTCATTATATATCGTCTAAGCCAGCTGCAAAACTTAGCCTGTTTTCCTTTCTCCCCACCACCCACTCCTAATGCTGGAACCCAGGGACATTTAATAAAGAGGAATGTTGGCAGATTCAGAACAGGCAAAATAAAGTTATTATTCACGCAGCATGTAGGGACACAGGTGGCGCTGTGGGTTAAAGCCTCAGCGCCTAGGACTTGCTGATCGAAAGGTCGGTGGTTCGAATCCCTGCTGCGGGGTGCGCTCCCACTGCTCGGTCCCAGCGCCTGCCAACCTAGCAGTTCGAAAGCACCTCCGGGTGCAAGTAGATAAATAGGGACCGCTTACCAGCGGGAAGGTAAACGGCGTTTCCGTGTGCAGCTCTGGCTCGCCAGAGCAGCGATGTCACACTGGCCATGTGACCCGGAAGTGTCTCCGGACAGCGCTGGCCCCTGGCCTCTTAAGTGAGATGGGCGCACAACCCCAGAGTCTGTCAAGACTGGCCCGTACGGGCAGGGGTACCTTTACCTTTACCTATGTAGGTGAACTATGGAATTTGTTCCCACAAGAGCTGGTGATGGCCACCAACTCTGATGGCTTTTGAAGATTAGACTAATTCATGGAGGATAAAGCTGTCAATGGCTTCACTGCAGGAGGCAGCATGCCTCTGAGTACCAGTTGCCTGAGAATAGCGCTGTTATAGTCAGGTACAGTTTGCAGGATTTGACCTGGTTGCCCATCCTGAGAATAGGATGCTGGACCAGGGAGGCCTTTAAGGGCTTTTCTTATGTTCTTCACTGCCTACTTGACAGTTCTCACACTGTTTTTCTCTCTAGGCACACACAAACACAAGGACACATTAGTCTCTCAGCCGCCATTTGGTACTTTGGCCAGAAGGTATAGCCAGCAGTGAACAGCCATCAAAAACATGGGCATGAATGACAAGATATTTCTCCAATTGTTTTTGATAGCTGTTCATATATACAGTGGTACCTTGGGTTACAGACACTTCAGGTTACAGACACTTCAGGTTACAGACTTTGCTAACCCAGAAATAGTACCTCGGTTAAAGAACTTTGCTTCAGGATGAGAACAGAAATCATGTGCTGGTGGCGTGGCAGCAGCGGGAAGCCCCATTAGCTAAAGTGGTACCTCAGGTTAAGAATGGTTTCAGGTTAAGAACGGACCTCCAAAACGAATTAAGTTCTTAACCCGAGGTACCACTGTATATTTAAGAAAAGGCCATCACACTTGACAACCATTAATATTAAATATTATTTATCTCTATACTATAGTCACACTAGTCCGCCATCATGCTGTTTTCATTGGTTTTCCCCTTAGGTTCAAAAGGCAGTGATGGGGGAAGGAGAGAGCAGGAAGAAAAATAAAGGGGATGTGTGTATGGTAAATGGCTAGTGGGGGCTTAGGGAAGGCAGGGGAAGAAGTGGGTTTTTTGTGTTTGACAGTTTTAGTCCTCTGTTGGCAGGGGGAAAGAGAGAGGAGGAATTAGTGAAGGGGCAGGTGGAATTGGGTGAGGATGAAAATGGCATTTGGAGGGAGGAAGGGGAGAAAGCTAGATACAAGTGTGAGAGAGGGGAGGTTAAGGGCTCTGGTGACATGATGGAAGCAAGCTGGAGAGGAGGATGATTCAGGAGGAACAGATGGGAGTGGATGGGGGTTGAATGGGGCATTTGCAGTGCTATGGAAGAGCAAGAAGGGGAGACTGGAAGAAAGAAGGAGAATACTTCAGTGTCCCTTCCATCTTGCTGTACTCAAACATCTCTGTTTCCCATTTCTCAGCCGCCGCATATGAGAGAGATAAAGGATGCAGAGCCCTCAAATATCCCATAGCGCCTTCCCACAGTATATTTCATTCCTGGCACCGTGTGTTGCCTTCAAGTTCCAAATTCAATGTAGTGATTTAAAACAGATATTTCATTAACAACAAAATATGTACACCGTCCATCAACTGAACTTACTTACTGAGCTCTCTAACTGAACAAGCTTACCAACAGGGTGGTCTGTGAGCAGGGAGGAGTTGAAAATAGGAAGAAGTTGAAAAAAGGAGGAAGGAGGAGGCATGGAAATGGGGGTGAAGAATTGGGGGTGTTCTTTAGCCAACAGCAATTTACAGAGCCATAAAAAAAAGAAGACAATCCCTGCCCTGAGGTTTACAATCTAGAAGTTATGATACAAAAAGAAAAAGGAATAGGGAGGGAGGCGCAGCAACAAGTAATCCCAAACACATTATTAAAGTTACAAAGTTCTTATAACGATCAAAGAAAGTAATAGCTATTAATCTTTTACAGCTGTGATTGAAATTAAATGTATGCAGACTTTAAAGTGTCTATTGAGTATTTATTTATTTTAAGAATGTATCTACTGCTCGGTTGTAATGAAGGAGGCTAATATTTGTAGGCAAGCTATTACCGTTGATTTGGAGCAAATGTCAATCCATGGAAAACCAAATTGCAGTTTGCTCCAATTCAGCGGCAGAGAGACGGTTTTCCCAGGGAGGAACCCTAACACTGGCAACCATCATTGCTGTGGGAAAATGGTGATAGTTCTGGTCCCATCTACACAGTTAGGTAGGTAACTGATGCCTTCCTGAGGTTGTTTGGCTTTGAGTCCCAACAGCCCCCAGCCAAGATAGCCAGTGTTCAGGGATGGTAGGAGTTGTAGTTTTCCCCAACAGTGGTCTATACTACAGTAACTGTCAATAAAATAAAATAAAATTATTATTATTATTATTATTATTATTATTATTATTATTATTATTATTTATACCCTGCCCCTCTGCGCGGCTTCCAACAAAAGATTTTAAATACATTACAACAGGGGTGGCCAACTTCCAAGAGACTGCAATCTACTCACAGAGTTAAAGACTGGCGGTGATCTACCCCCTTTTGGGGGGTTCAGGTCAAAGTTGTTGAGCTTCTTTGGGTGGAGCCAGTGATCTACCAGTGATCTACCCCAGACATCTAGTGATCTACCGGTAGGTCACGATCTACCTGTTGGACGTGCCTGCATTAAAACATCAAACATTAAAAACTTCCCTAAACCTTCACAGATGTCTTCTAAATGGCAAATAGTTGTTTATTTCTTTGATATCTGATGGGAGGGTGTTCCACAGGGTGGGCGCCACTACCAAGAAGGCCCTCTGCCTGGTTCCCTGTAACTTCGCTTCTCACAGTGAGGGAACCGCCAGAAGGCCCTCGGTGCTGGACCTCAGTGTCCAGGCAGAATGATGGAGGTGGAGACGCTCCTTCAGGTATACTGTACGCCGGCTCCGTCTGCCATTAAAGCGAGATGAGAGCCGCAACCCCAGATTCGTTCGCGACTGAACCAAACAGTCAGGGGTCCCTTTAGTTTTACCTTTAGTAGTGGATTTATACTGGACCATCCACCCATCATGTCACTTTATTAGTTGTTTTCCAATGCTTCCCCAACACTAATGCATTCTTGCCATCTGGAGGGTGAAAGCAATCTTGCCGTCTGTAGCGCAACAAAAGTGGGACAAATATTAAACCTGTATATGTGTGGCATTTAAAAGTTACAGGGTTTCAGCAGGAAGCTACGGGACATGCGCTCACCAGAGATAAAGCAGGTTGTCAGCCCCAAAACTTCTGCAGGCACAAAGTGTATAAATTGTCCCTGTACCATCATCAGCCCAAATCATCACCAGCACACAATAAAAAGTATGGGAGGGGAGCATAGTACTGACTCATCCAGCAGTGTCCCAGACCTCTCCCTCCACAATGAATGTTGCTCCCTGGGCTTCAGAGAGGCTGAGAGTGAGCAGAGCCCACAGTGTATAAGTTTAATCAATTCCTGGGTTTTTGCCACTACCTACCTGTCCTGAGTCTCAACCATCTCTTTTTTTTATTCTCACCCCACTCCCCTTGGAAACTTGCATCTTCTCTTCAAGTTGCTGATTGTTCAGCCCAACCATGCCTGTCCCCACACTCCTCTCTCTGACCTTCTCCCCACAGCTGCAGCCAGTTTATCTAACAGGATGTCTAATTTATGTCCAATACAAATGTGTGCAAACAACAACTTATCTATTTTAGCACCTTGCATTAAACTTTCCCAGGGGAGAGATGATAAAACCTTCAGGCCTTCCGCTGCCTGTGCGCGCTCTCTCTCTCTCTGTCTCTCTCTCTCTCTCTCTCTCTCACACACACACACACGCACACACACAAAAACTACCCTCTTTTCTCCTCAGTTTGTGGCTTCCATGAACATTAGGACTTTTGCCATGGATAGAAAGCAGATCCCACCTGCCCCAGTACGAGATAGCAGCAGATTGCTCTTTTATCTGTGTGTGTCTGTCTAAACAACCTGCGTCTTGTCACCTCGGAGGGAAAGCTGTACCAAGCAAGGTGGCAAATGCATAGTGCAGGGCCCATAAATCGAGCAGGTTGTTGCTCCCAGCCTGGGAAGGAGAAATGAGCATCGTGTTTATGAGAAAGCAGCACTCTCTCTCTCTCTCTCTCTCACACACACACACACACACACACACACACACACGGTCAAGAAGAAATCCCAGTTAGGGCTGACTGCTGAAAGGTCTTGTCATGCTCTACACACACACACACACACACACACACACACCCTTAAGAGACTCAACCAATGCGGACACTAAGTGAGGCCTGTCTCCCAAGGGCTGTTTAGCATTCTGGTTGCGCACACCACCGGCAAGGAGCGGGCCAAGCCCACTCAGATTTCACAGCACGTCCGCAAGTCATTGGCAGGTTTAAAGCCCTACAAAGGCAAAGCCTGAACGAGGCAGTGATGGAGTGATCGAGCGCACAGCCATACATGCTCAGGCACATATGATAGCAGAATGGATGCATGCAGCAGCATGCTGATGTAGCCCTCGTGCTCCCTCTCTTTCTCTGGGTCTGACACAAATGCACAATGGCATACCCTCCAACATTTCTCCAATGAAAACAGGGGTGTCCCATTCCATAATAATTTTACTATAGTGGAACCTCGGGTTAAGTACTTAATTCGTTCCGGAGGTCCGTTCTTAACCTGAAACTGTTATTAACCTGAAGCACCACTTTAGCTAATGGGGCCTCCTGCTGCTGCCGTGCCACCGGAGCACAATTTCTGTTCTCATCCTGAAGCAAAGTTCTTAACCTGAAGCACTATTTCTGGGTTAGCGGAGTCTGTAACCTGAAGCGTATGTAACCTGAAGCGTATGTAACCTGAGGTACCACTGTATTTATACCCCACACATCTTATTGGGTTGCCCCAGCCACTCTGGGCAGCTTCCAACATATATAAAAACATAACAAAACATTAAAAATTTTTTAGTAACTTCCCTATTCAGGATTGCCTTCAAACGGCTCGGGGGGTGGATAACTCCATACCCTCCAACATTTCTCCAATGAAAATAGGGACAGCCTAAGGAAAAGCGGGACATTGCAGGATCAAATCAGAAACCAGGATGCCGTCTCTAAATCAGGGATGTCCCTGGAAAATACGGACACATATAAGACACGTAAATGGAACACATGTATTTTAATGGCAGGCTAATTTTGAATATATTTTAGAATTTTTGTTTGTTATTTTTGCTGTTTGATACAGTTTCATTTCTTGGCTATATTGCTGCTGCTATTTGCTCTGCTTTCAGAATTTATTGCCATTCCTGAACCTATCAGGATACAGGGCACTTCCAGGTTGTCACTAGTTTCAGATGGGATTCAGCCATGTACCACAAATTCAGAGCACACAGTTAAAGAGAATTTGGCACTCTAGAGCAGCAAACCAACTTCCTTGTAAAAAAAAAAAGGAAAATGACAAGAAAATGCACTGGAAAGTGTTGGATAACATTTGCCTGACACAAGGTCGCCTAGCCTCCCTGCAAACAAATCAGGAGGAAAGCTCAACAAACAACCAAGGTCATATACCGTAACCACCCTGAAAACTTTTGTGCAAACAACTGAGGATGAAAGCTCAGCAAACAGGTCATCTGAAAGCAGCCGCAGTTGGTTCAAATGTGAAAGAAACATCATGAGCACAACTAAGGAAAATGGTTGGCCACCTGCTTTCTAGTTACCCCCAAGCAGTTTAAAGAAAAGAAATTAAAAGCCACTCACAGTTGGATCACCTCTTGCTTATGAGTCGAGGAGGTGCAAATCAGGTACAGTGGTACCTCGCAAGACGAATGCCTGGTAAGACGCAAGACGAAAGAGTTTTTCATTTTTTGAGTTGCTTCGCAAGACGAATTTCCCTATGGGCTTGCTTCGCAAGACGAAAACGTCTTGCAAATTTGTTTCCTTTTTCTTAAAACCATTAATACCTATGGGAATCCGTGCTTCGCAAGACAAAAAATTCGCAAGACGAAAAATTCGCAAGACGAAAAAACTTGCAGAATGAATTAATTTCGTCTTTCGAGGTACCACTGTAATTCCTTCCCCATCTAGGGCTGGGAGGGAGCGGGGAATTGACAAGAACAATTTCTTAGCCATTTCACCCACATTTGAATTGGCTGTTTTGTTTTGTTGGGGAAATTAAAAAGGAGGTTCCTAGACTGGAGGTTACCCAAATAGAAACCCAAAGGAAAAGGATGCAGGCTGCAAGTGAAAAGATAGGCCTTTATTGAAATACAAATGCGCTTAGGGACAGCCTTAAAATTAAGGAGGCGGCTGCAAGAACAATTTTTTACACACTTGTGGATCACACAGGTCATTTCATTTCACCAAAGGATCACAGCAAACTTAATAGTTGTAACCCAATGCCATCATTCTGAACCAATCAAAATCATTTGGCTCTTCAGATCAGCCCTCATCATAATATCATGTAATTAATTACCATTATAACCATTTTTCAGCATCTTTCTTTATTAAGACGTTGGCTAATTTTCCTATTCATTAAGTATCTCCCAATATCCCCTTTCATCTATCTACAAAACAATTCAAGATTCATCACAATAGCCATGCCCAGCTGATTCTCTTTTCAGGTATACAGTGGCCACCATAGATTCTAACAGTTTATTCTTTCTGGTTTTCTGGAACGGACATTCACCACGTACAGTACCTAAAAGCGGCTAGTTCTGTACCGTGAAAGGGAGTCCATAGGCTTAAAAGATAATGGAATAATCCAAATACAGTTTCATGAAATTATTATTTTCTCCAACAGTTTCACCTATATACTGACGTGATGTGAAATTTGAGGGGTGGAGGTGGAAAGAGAATAAGAGTGGCCGCCATTTTGTTTTGGAATTTTGGGGAAAACAAAATGGCTGCCATCGTTTTGAAAAATGGCTCCCTGAGGGCCACAACCATACTGCTAGATGGTTGGCTATCTACAGAAAATCGCACACTTTTACTAAATCGGTGGATTGTTCCTCCAGCCACTTGCTTTCTTTGAGCGGTGCAATATTAAGTATTCCTCCAGAGAAAAAGCTGTGGTTGAAGCAGTCTCGTTTTTTAAAAAAGAGTGTTCCGTACCATCTTATTTTTAATCCTGAAGTACTAGGGAAACATTTTTTATTTTATTTTTACATTTAGATGTTTTAAAATAAAATGGAACGAGAATGTCTTTCAGAAAAAGAAACAAAGAAGCAAAATCCACCTCAGAGATGTGTCGTTTAAAAAGCAAAAGTTTAAAGTTGCCCCCAGACCAGAGTGGGGTTGGGGGGGGGCGAGGCTCAGAGATTAGGCATTTGTTATCAGAAATAATATTAATATTACAGAGGCATAGTTGGGCTCAACCAGAAACCTGGCATTTGTGGAACAATCTCTCCTCAGGCATCCTCGCATTTGACTTTCAGCTGTCTTCTTGAAGACTTTTTTGTGCCTATGCAGTTGTTTACAATTTTCTTGAGTCATTTGAGTGATTATTTTGTACTACTTTTAAGAGGGAGGGGGTATACTTTTATATTGCTGCACCACGATCCTGATTTTGTATGAGAAGGCAGTGTGTGTGCTCAGAGTTCAGCAAAATAATCTGAAATAAGCAAGGATCAGAGAGGTTAAGTTGAAATTTATTTTGAGAAACAATGTTGGGGGTGAGGCCATTTCACATTCGTCCTCAATTTACTGAGTCTGTTTCACACACATATATATTTTTTGTCAAATCGCTGTTTCGCCCCATCCCTAGGCATGTCATGAGAAAGAAAATGCATGGATGCAGCTATAAATATTTGGAAACAGCAAGTGTGACCGAGAGTGAAGCAGCTGGGAGAAACTGGAGTCAGGGAATATTCTTGGGAGACAGACCTTGTGTTTGCATAGAATGTGAAGTAAGTACTACAAATTAGTTTTGTAGAAGTCAAAAAACTGAGGTGCATCAGTGAATGTTCAGGGTGAATGATCATTTTTCGCCATTGTATGTTGGACAAGTGGAGACATTCAAAAACATTTATATAGGATTGTCAACATCCACCAGATTTGGGACATTCACTGCAACATGTGCCAGGTAATGTCACAAACTTGGTGAATGTTAACATTCACAGGTAACTATCCAGAGGTCAGTGGGAAATGTCACAAAACTTTGTGTCATGAGGCTGATATATTTTACACTGGCTTGATATGAAGTATGTCCTTTCTTAGTAAATGATGAAAATGACTGCGATGAGTTTGATATTTCCTGAAGGCATTCAGTTGGCAATGGCATTTGTGGTAACTGTCATAATTCTCTGACTCTCTTAGGATTTATTCCTAGACATCAGTACTCACCTGCGCTGCAACATGAACTACTTACACACACCCTCACTGATACGTACAAAAATTTGTGTGTCTCACCTGACACATATTTCCTATAGATGGTCAGACTATTACTATGTGTTTTTGCAATGGGAACAGACAATCAGCTCAGCCAAATATTTGGCATCTGGGCTCTTTGTTCAGTGTGCTTCCATTAATAGTATTATTATTATTATTATTATTATTATTATTATTATTATTATTAGCCTGGGCAAGTTGATGGAGAGGGGGTTGTGCTCACAAATTTTCCTCAATGCCCCTGTTGCATCTGCTCTCCATCTGCATTGATTCCCACAAGGCTTTGCATGATGCAATGCACAACAGGGCTGCACCCATGCAACTTCCTGGGTGTTTTGCTGCACTTCAACAACACCATGGCTTTTGCAACATTACATGGGCCCAACATACCTTGCTGCCAATCCTGTTTTCTTTTGCAAAGAAGAGCGCATGCCCAGGCAAAGAGGTACACTCATTCCAGATCCCCTAAGTGTCCCTTGTTGGAGGGGATGGTAGGAGACCCTTATTTTCATCGGAGAAATGTTGGAGGGCATGGAGTTATGCGACCCCTGAGCCAAGGGGGTTTTATTATGTTTTTATATATGTTGGAAGTTGCCCAAAGTGGATGCAGCAACCCAATAAGATGACCAGGTGGTAATAATAATAATAATAATAATAATAATAATAATAATAATAATGGAATTGGGGACTGACTTCTGCAATGCTAGTACGGCTTCGGATTGGCTGCAGGAATGCATCATTGTTACATAACTTCTCCCACTTATTTCAGTTAATTTTTAAAAATGAAATTTTGGAGCCATCTTATTATCAAATGTATCTCTGGGCCATGAGGACCAGAAACTTAGCTTTGGAAATTAAAAGTGGATTTTCAAAAGCATGTTTATAAGAGTTTCTAGGTCACTAAAAAGAACAAAAAACTAGTGCATGTTGCATAGCTCTGGGGTTTTTTTTGGGGGGGGAAGACAAAAACAATCACTCCGTACATTATTCATTTGTTTAACAATATTTACATGCAACCTGCCACATAAAACACATCCAGGCACTGCTCAACAATTAAATATTATCATCTGAAATATACTAAAAACCAAATATAACAAGAGCAGCAGACAAAAGCTTGTGATGGCGAGTATCACGAGCCATCAGCCATTCCTAAACACTGTGCCCAGAGTCACGAAAGGAACCTGGGTCATGGCTCAGCTGATAGAGCATAAGTTGGTAGAGCATCTTAATTTCAGGATTGATGTTGGGCAAAAGATTTCCACATTGGAGGGGGTTGGACTAGATGACCCTTGTGGTCATTTTCACCTCTACAGTTCAATGGTTCAATTAGATATCCTAACTATACATTGGAAATAAAGCCTATTCTTTTGTAGGTGGGGAGTCAAAGGACAGAAATAGTCGCATCATAACGTGTATACTAGGGTTGGGGGACCTTGGGCCCATCACAAGATGGGCTACAATTCCCATCATCCCTTCCTCATTGCCCTTGCTGGCCAGAGCTGATGGGCAGCCAATATAGGGCAGACCAGGCCACAGTCTTCTGCTAAAAATGGGCGGGAGGAAGAGAAAAGAAGGTCATTGCTTAATAATAATATAAAAAATCCCCCTGTCTCTTTGACTTGGTGATAGCAAACCAGGAAGTCTGGGAGGAGGAGGTGGCGAAATGCAAGATACGTTTCATTTAGCCGGATGGGTGAGCAGAAGAAAGGAGGGCAGAGAGAGAGAGGAAAGAGACAGAGAGAGGGACCGATGAAGAATAGCAGCGGGGGAAGAGTGACTCTCTGCATATGTGCTCTTTCAGCGCGCTGAAAAATGTCTCTAGCAGAGGAGGCGATCGCGGCGTGAAGGGCAGGCGGCTCGCCGGATTCTCCTTCCCTGCTGTAGTTTTGCTTAACTCTATACTCATTGTAGCAAAGAGCTAGCGGTGGGACAAGCCGTAAAGATGAGTTATCGGCCCGCGACAGGCAGAAATATAACATCATGGAAATGCTAATGACTCCGCGCTGCCTTTCTTTATGGCGAGTGTAATACAGACTTCAATCATAAAAACAATCTTCCAACATTTTAATGGGCTCCATCATGCGCACGCTTGTCCGTATATTTGAAAGATAAATCAAGGCCCCCAGTTGGAATGAATTTCCCGTCAAACTCTGCTACTCGTTGGAAATTGATTGGCTTTAAGTCTGGATAGTTTTCACAGGCAGGTCTGGCTGCAGGAGGTGGGGGGCTGGCGGGGTGAGGGGCAAAGAGAGCATTCGTGCCCAGCCGGGCTTCCAGGAGCTTCCGTTTGCTGCCCAGTGGAGAGTTTCAGGCAGGGCTGAGGAACCTCAGGTCCAGAGCGGAGGATAGGAAGGGGTGTGGGGAAAACCTGTGTAGAAAGTAGCCTTCTGAACAAAGGTTAAATGTCCCATTGTTGCTCCACCCACTTTTGCCTCCAGCTCCGCCCACCACTGGCCCCTGGAAGGTGGCCCAGAAGGGAATATGGCCCTCAAGCTCAATCTGCTACCTCTCCTTCCTGCTCCCCATTATAAACTTCTGCTTGGGCAATGCACCCAGCCAGAAACTCAGAGGGAAGTCATTCAGGTCTCTGCCATCTCTCTCAATGCAGAATAAAGGAAGCCCAGGGACCCATCCTGCCACAATCCACGGTGTCCATGTATCTCTGTGAGATCCTGACCCTGATGAACAACCCTTTCTTGCTTCTTCGCCCATGAGCCTGTTGGATATTAACAGCCATAAACTATTCCACAGTCGTCAAGTCAATGCTCACACAAGTCAATATTCCAAGCTCACCAACTCAATAATCATGTCGCTGGGCTTCGGTTATCTGTCATCACACAGAATGAGCTAAAACACATCCACACTGGAAGCGTGTTCTGCAATCGGACCTTCAATCAGGTTTGCAGTGTGAATGTCACAACAATATTGCCCATAATGGTCATTGGTGTTACAAGTGTTTTCCCTGCCCCCATCCTTTCCCACATGAGCAACAATGTGTGTGTTTTCACCTGTGAGGTTTAGATCAGCTTTGAGTCTCTCACATGCTGTGAGTGTACAGCCCTGATTGTTCCTAATGCAGAACCTAATGCAGAGTACAGAGTTGTGTAGTATCAATGGGCATCCTGGCCAATGTGGTTTTATTATTTGCATTTTAATCCCACCCTTCCTCCAGAGATCTCGTGATGCCAACACCCTCCTGCTGTTGCACTACCGTCAACCAAGCCATGGTTTGGCATAGCATGTTGTCCAAAGAGAGCACTTTCAAATATAGGATGGTCCTTTGGTAGCTCTTCAGACAGAGGACTGTAAAGCATGACATGTGTCCTCAGCTGGCTCCAGGAGCCCATTCCATTTCGGAAAATGATTGATGTCCCTAGACATTATCCTCATTATCATCAGGGCCGACCCATCCATGAGGCAAGGTGAGTCTACCCCCTCAGGTTGCATATCTATGGGGCAGTAGATCCAATGTACAGTGGTATCTCGCAAGACGAATGCCTCGCAAGATGAAAAACGCGCAAGACGAAAGGGTTTTTCGTTCTTTGAGTTGCTTCGCAAGACGATTTTCCCTATGGGCTTGCTTCGCAAGATGAAAACGTCTTGCGATTTTGTTTCCTTTTTCTTAAAGCCGTTAATACCCAGGGAATCCGCGCTCCGCAAAACGAAAATATCGCAAGACAAAACAACTCGTAGAACGAATTAATTTCGTCTTGTGAGGCACCACTGTAGATCTTTATTACCCCCTTGTTCTGATATACAGTAGATCTTTACTCAGCCCTTCTTCCCTAGTGGGGGGAGAGGAATGTCATTGTGTGGTTCACCTCAGATGCCAAAATGTATTGGGCTGGCCCTGATTATCATTATCAGCATTTGCACCTCACTCCTCAGCTCAAAAGGCTTGCAGAGAAGTTTACATAGAGTCAGTTAAAAAGAATACAATCCCTGCCCTCAGGCTTACAATTTAAAAAGACATGGCGCAAAAGGGGAAAGGGACATGGAGGGAAGAGGAAACAGTAATAGAAAAGGCTAGATAATGGACGATTTGTATGAAATGTTCTCATGTCTTGCAGCAAGGCGGAACTATTCATATAGAGTGTGTTTTGTGTGTGCACGCACACACCTGCAATCAGACTATGCAACCCACAATGGCCTTTGGCAACAGAGGAGCTATCAGGGCAGGATTGGGGAGGGGGGCAAAAATACAGGACCCTGTTCAATGGAATGAACAGAAGGGCCTCCAAAGAGAGCGAGTACACATATTAGCATCTAAAGAGGGGAGGGACATAAGACCATTAAGTCCAATTCATAAAATTACCAAACTGCAGCACTGCATGTTATTGTTGTTGTTGTTGTTGTTTAGTCGTCTTCGTCGTGTTCAACTCTCTGTGACCCCTTGAACCAGAGCATGCCTTGGAAACTCTCACTTTCTTCTCAAAGCTTTTCCTTTTTTATGTCCATGGAGTTTTCTTGGCAAAATACTGGAGTTGTTTGTCAGTTCCTTCTCCAGGTGGATCACATTTAGTCAGCACTGCATAGCAAACGTTAAATGCACCTTCCTTAACCCATCTAAAGTCTGCGTCATGGAGCACCCTTTGAAACCAACCCATTTCAATTTAATTGTAAAACAAACCTGGATTGCCAATTTGTTTTTACGAAACTCACCAAGCTCCGAGTTCATTAGGATGTGACGCGCCGGTGGGAACCAGCGTTCAGCCTACACAAGCGCTCTTCATTTGTATTCAATTGGATCTGAAGATTTATTCTTGGAAAGAAATCTCTTGAATTTCATTTGTGCATCGGGGAAGCATGATTCATTCCGGCATTGGTCTCATCCCATTTTATCCGCTATAATATTAATAATAATACAGTTATAATTACCGGGATTACGGCATCAGTTCATGACAGTCAATTGGCCCTGCATATAAATATTGTCACTGGGGATGAAGTTAAAAACTGGAGCCAGTTGGCGTGGCTGGGAAAGAAAACCTGCGTCAAGGCTGACAGCCAGAGACAGCTGACTCAAGCCATATATTTTCAGCTAGTAGCTACCTGAACCATTGCTTGTTTCTTGGAAACCATGGGCCTCCAAGAATCTGTTCTTTGCTCACTTCCTGATCCAGGCGCACTCTGGTGCCACAAAACCCCCAGCCCAACCTGCTTCTTTCTCTCTATATCTACCCAAGCTCCCTTCCAGAACTGATCTCATCTTAACTCCCCAATCTGTGGTTTTGTCTTGGCCCAATCATCCCGCTGGGAAAAGCCCAACCTTGAGAAGATCCAGGTCCTCCATATCTCTCCCTTGAAAGTCCTGAACCTTCATGAGGAGGCTGGGAGAGCAAGACCTCTCACAAGCATGGTATAGCCATTTGCCCCTTTCTGAATGCGGGCATGAACCTACCGTCACATACTGGGCCGGCCCACCCATGAGACAAGGTGAAGTGACAGTCTCTGGCAGCAGGATCCATAGGGGCAGCAGATCCAGCCTCGAATGAATGCATCGCCTGCTACAGCTGTGGCGCACTCCTTAGATGTCGAATTTGCTGCATTCTCAGCAGCCCTCCCCCCAGTACAGCCTCTACAGAGACCTCTTCTCAAATAGAGGGCACTGGTGGTCTCCTCCCACCCTTGTACCTAATGTAGATCTCCACTCACTACTTCTTCCTTGGAGGAGGTGTGGTACATTTTGTGGCTTGCCTCAGGTGTCAAAATATATTGGGCCAGCCTGATCACCTCGGGATCAAGGCCCATGAAGCTGGTCTGCCTCTTCCACAGGACTGAAATAGCAAGTCTGAGTCTTTCACCTGCAGCAGCTCTACTGCTAGGTACTCCTGGCTTGAATACGTAGCCATGCCCACATGCTGATATCATAAAGGTAACTAGGAGGGCATGGCCACACCCACAAGCTGATGTCATAAACACAGTTGGGGAGGTATCACCCCCTTCATATGCTGATGTCATAAAGGCAGCTGAGGCAGTATGGCCACACCCACATGCTGATGGTATAAAGGCAGCTTTACAAATAATAAGTATTTGTTGTTTGTGTGTTTTTGTTTTTCATGTGCAAGAAAGCAGCGGCGAAGGACTGTTGTCCATCTCAGCTTCAGTAGGGAAGGACTCTGGCAGTCCAGGGTTTGGCTCCCAGCCATTTCTCCTGACGATGTTTCTGGGTGAGTGGAGCTGGCCAGATTCCAGTGGATTTTTATTGGTCTATAAATGCCAACTCTGCTCTTCGATGAAGGGCTGAATGGGGAGGCAGTGAACTGAGCCGTACTGAGCTGCTCTCCCTCAACGGACACTCTAATCCGCCAGCTGTGTGGGAGCCTTGCTGAACTCTTGCATCCCAATTCCCCACGAGTAGAACGGCAGCACATTGCTCCTACTAGCTTGAGTCCTTCCTGCTGATGGGTCCCTTCTTCCCTTCCTCCCCAAAATAATAAAAATGTGGGAAGGAGCATTTCAGGATTAGTTTTCATGGGAAGAAGGAGCACATCAGACTTAACGATGAGGACCGGGCACACTCTGCGCTTTCAATAATTTAACAAACTTACACAGTTATGTGCCAAGGTGGCCAAATGACCTTTATATAGTACACAAATTAATGTAGTTTACATGGCTTTGCATAATTTCTTCCACTTCTGCAAAACATGGTGGGTTGATCTGACAGCATCACCTTTCCCAATCTGGAAAGAGCTGTGTCAGTAGGAAGCGGTAGGAGTTTCTCCAATTTTTACGCTGGTACTGATGGGAGCGGGAGCTGCAGCTGCCCCTGTTGGCAAGCCAGGGGAACAGGCCTGAAGATGGCAATGGTGGTGCTCTAAGGGAACATAAGACGTTTACAGCCATCTGGGATGGATATGTTGTATATATTGTTATGAGCAAGGGGAAGCACCGGAGCATTATATCGGGGGAAACTGCTTGCAAAAATGTGTAGACAAAACGGCATGCAAAAAGGTGTTTATGTTGGGAAATTTGCGCTAAAATGCTGATGGAGTTTCATGAGGATTTTAAAAACAAATAAGTAAATTGCAAGTTGCTGCAGAAATGCAATGAATTGAATGTAAGATTGGATAAAATAAGAAACTGAGAGAACTGAAATGGACTGATCCATTCATCCCTACTGCAGAGTCCCTAGGGTGGCCGCTTAACATGTCGCCAAGAAAAAGGAAATGCATCCTCCCACCAATAGGACACATTTGCATATGCATGGGTGCAAATTTAGACATAAATGTAAAGAGAAATACAACACATCCCACCAGAGCAGGGTGTTTGGGAGCTGTGATTCAAAGCATCTTGAAGACACCAGTTTGGGAAAGGATGCCCACAAGCAATAGAAACTGCTGAATGATCTCTTCTGGGAGTGGGGAACTTTCTACAGCCCAATGGCTGCAAGGTAACCTTCTAGCGGTGGGCAGGGGGTGGGGGACTCGTGTCAGTGGTGGGTGGGGCCAGAGGTGAAAAATAGGTGGAGCAATAAAATGTGGCTTTGACCTTTGCACAGTAGGCTACATTCCAGCCACGCGATAGCCAGAGGTTTCTATGCACAATCTTCATCCAGGCAAGGAAGAGGCATGATCCCAGTTCTAGGACACCTTGAAGCCAGCGTCAGAGCAAACTGATTGGGTGCCTGGGTTGGCACGTGTGCCCTGCACCCAAGGACGGGGCCAGCCGCCCGCAGGGTGGGGCGAGCTGGGACAGGATGCTCCGCAGGGCCTCTGAGGGGTCTGCCTACTACCTCCCACTCAGCCACCCTATATCTGAGGGGGAGGCAGCTGGCGGACCGTTTGGGGCAGCGCAGAGCCTGCGGGCGTCCAAGCCACTGCGTCACTCCCAGGAGAGATGTGTGGCTCTGGCGCACTGCAGGCCCCGCAGTGAGTGCCGCCCGGCATTTTGTCACCCCCCTCAGTGGTGACACCCAGGGCGGACCGCACCCACCTCACCCCCCTTCCTCTGTTGCTGCTTGGAGCCAGGCAACAGGAAGGCACCGAATGGGAGCAGTAAAGGGGACTCATCAGCTGGGATAGCTCAGTCTGTAGAGCATGAGGCTTAATCTCAGGGTTGCGGGTTCAAGCCCCACACTGGGCAAAATGTGGATTTCGGCATTGCAGGGGGCTGGACTAGATGGCCCTTGTGGCCCCTTCCAACTCTGCAATTCTATGAAAAGCCTAGAAAGTCAGACTAGGCTCCCAGGCCTGAATTGCCCTACACTTGATCTATTCTGTGCAAAAGGCAGAGAATAAAAAGGCTTTGGGTGTGCATGGGTGTGTGGAACAGAAGTAAGGAGCAGCAGACAAATATACCAGCCCATACACCAGAGTCAGCGAGAAACTCATGTCTATTTATTCATTTCCTTATTTTATTGTACATCTATTTATTTACAGCATTTATCTCCTGCCTTTCCCACTGAAATTGCTCAAGGCCGCATACAAAGGAGGTAAAATAACCATAAAAAGCATAAAACCATTAAACCCACAAAAGACAAAGGAATAAAACGTACTGAGAAAGCAGCAGCAGGCAGAATGGATTTTGGGGCTGGGTGTTTCCCCCACCACCCCCAAGGTTTTGATAAACAGAAATGTTTTCACTAGTCACCAGAAGAGAAATGGTGTCATAAATCTGGCAGGGTTTCATCCAAGGGGGTCTGGAAAAGGTGCTGCCTTATGTACTAGCAGCTCCCCAAATGCAGGACCCCACCAAATAATCAGAAGGGCCAAGAAGCAGGCTTTTCTGCTCTGACGTCATATTCCAGCCTGGACAGTCGAGAGCAAAGCAGTTATATGCTAAGGGAGATTTACAGTGCATGTCTATACATGCCTACTCAGAAGTAATTCCCACTGAATTCCATGTGGGCTTGAAACCCAGGAATGAAATCTGGGCCCAAAATAACATACTGAAATATTTGCAGAATAAGGTCTCCTAGTGGGTCCTGAATTAAATGAGGTGCATAGAGTAGAGGTCTGAGGAAGAGCCTTTTGTGTCGTGGCACCACATCTGTGGAGCTGATACACAGAAGTGTTTCTCTCCCCAGCTTTATATTCTTGTGAAAATAAAGTCATGTCTTCTTCTTCTTTAGGCTTTTAGAGGCTGATGCTTTGAGTCATTTTTATGATGCTATTAATTACTTAATTTATGAGAATATTTAATGTTCTTGCTTATTATGTTCTATATTAGCCTCTTTTTGTAATCTATGCAAGGCAGAATAGAACTCTCTCAGTAAATGAATAAATACACTTTCAGCAGACTCCCAGGGTTAGAATCTTCTGAATCTTCACACTTCAAGCAGTTAGGGAAGGGTCACGTTAATGGCATGTCCCCAAAAGGTGAGCCAGCATGTAGAAAATTAGCAGGCTAGCAAAACAACGACTTTGTTGGATTACATACAGGAGGGCTTTCTGTGTATGTGTTGCCATGTGCCTTGCTAAACTTATAAATCAGCCCTAAGTAAGATAAGTTTAGTTCTAAGCTCCATGGGCAATGGTTTTTAAATTAACCATGGGTCTTTCAAATGACATTTTCGTGGTTGTTCATTTCGTATGTCAGCAGGAAGTGCTGTAGTTCATATTAGTGCCTTGGGGCTCTCTCGAACTCCTCTAGTTCCTCTTGTACCAGGGGCTTATAGGTGGACTTCATTCCAAATGTGTGATGAAGCAATAAAGTACTGTTGTGTTTGCAAAGACTGCCTCTGCCAGTCCCAGTGAGGTCCAACCATCCCAGTTCTTAACCAGAGTAGACCAGTCACTAGAACAGTGGTCAGTAACCTGTGGACTTCCAGATGTTGTATTACATCCCTCATCAGACCCAGCCAGCATAATCCAGTTGTGAGGGATGATGGGAGTTGTAGTCTAGCGATATCAAGAAGCCCCATACACTAGAACACGGGTGTCAAACACAAGGCCCGCGGGCCGAATCCAGCCCGCCAGACCTCGTCATGTGGCCCATGTAGCCGCCGCCGGCTGCCAGCCTTCACATTTTATTCTCGCTTTTTTTTTTTTTACACAAGAAAGCCGCCTCTTCAGCGCATGCGCGGTAGCCTACAAGCCAGAGAATGTCTGCCCTCTAGCGCCGCCAGCCATTCTACACAGGAAACCTCCACTTTACATGCATTCAGGAAACCTCCACTTGTTTTTATATTGAGCGCATGCCATCCTGTGATGTGACAGATCCAATGGCTGCCTGAACCCTTCTCTCCTGTACTGTAAGTACATATGATATATGTGGGGGGGAGGGGGTTCTGCTTATTAGGGGGGGTCTGCTTATTATTCTGCTTAAATAAAGGGTGGACACATAGTCCTACAGATACAACCGGCCCTTTGAGGGTGACCAAACTGCTGGTGCGGGCCTCAATGAATTTGAGTTTGACACCCCTGCACTAGAATTATATACAATGTCAACCAAGATATTCCCGACTTCTGCTTATGTGTTTTTCTAGCGAAACGGTTTGTGAAGTTTGCCAAGTATGGGGCACAACATCAGGTCCTCCTGAAATTTCTGGCCCTTTATCCCTACTTGCTCCTGATTGGAAGCAAAGCATGTGTCTCCTCCACAGTGCTTTGGTATGGCCAGGGCTGCTCTGGAAAGGCCTGAACCCAGTGGATTTGCAAGCAAAAAGTCCCAGCTTTGATCCCTGGGGTCTCCAAAGTTGGGGAAGGCTTGAGAGGGAACCAGTCATTGTAGACCAGTCTTCCCCAAACTGATGCCCTCCAGATGTTTCACAGCTAGCTCCCGCGTTATTTATACTCTGCTGAGTCTGGTTGTGCTGGTCCAGGGGGGAGGTTACCATGGGGCAAGGTCCAGGACCTGAGTCGAGGGTCGGCAGACAGTCCTCCATGGGCGAAGTGGGGTCCATAGCGAGGAGCCGGGCAAGGACAGGAACTCTGGGAGAACCGGACTGGGTGCTGGCCAAAACAGCTCATCAACGACGTTGCTCCCACAACCTGGGACCGGGCTGACTGGCCTTCACCTTCTCTGAGGCCAGGGGCGGTCCCAGGCCCCAGGAGACCCGCCTCTCCTGGCCTTACTCCTCCTGGGAGAAACCAGTTCCCTCCACCTCTCTGCCCTGAGCCTCTGCAGTTCAGGAGAGGCTGAAGGGTTACTGGACCCAGGGGGAGACTCACCTGTAGGCACTGAGTCCTCAACCACCTCCGGAGCCAGAGTGGATTCACCTGGTGCCTGCTCCTGAGGATCCGGCACAGGTGTAGGCGCTTCAGAATCAAGGCCCTGCCCCAGCTCAGCCGGCCCTGGAGGCGGGGACTCCTGTGCAGGCTGGGATTCCTCCGGTTCAGCCTCTGAATCGGATTCCCCGGCCATCACACTGGTGCTCACAATGCACAGCTGTGGGTCCAGTGCACTGGGACCTGCTTTCCAGGACTGGAAGATCTCTGAAAGTGCTCCAGTCGCCTAGCCCAGTCAGGACAGAACCAGTTATTGAGCCCAGACGCTGCACATCGGTTGAAAGGCATACTGACAGACCTACCCATCACTTCCAATCTGGCAGGCAAAAAGAAAGGATCCAGAGATTATGTTTTCTTCTAATTTCATTCTGGAAGGTGGACCTGACCTTTCAGGTTGAGATCTCAAATGCTCCCTAATGCACACCTCAGAAGCTGCAGTGATATCATAGCTGGTGAGTGTTATTGCAGAGAGTCCAGGTTCCCAGGTTGAAGAGGACGGTCATCAGCATCAGTATAGTAGGTCAGTGTAGGAGAGCAAAGGTCAGATCTTCCTTCAGAGAAGCAAGATGATCTTTAGGCACCTTCCAGAGGGGATCCATCTATTGAGGCTTGCTGCCCCTGGAGGCAGCCGTAGGAATAAGCCCCAAACCAGGGCTTTGATGCATTACAATCTCCAAACAACGCTCAGCTGCTGCCATTCAGATGCAAATACCACTTATTGTTATGGTAATTTGGCTGTGATTTAAAGGAAACACTGCCCAGCTGGGCAGCAACCACGCAACCACACCTGCAGCTTTAATATTTTTGTAATTGAGGATGATGAGGGGCCGGTTGCTGGTTCCGCTGATTAAAAAAAAATAGTGGAGGTAAATTATGAGTCTGGTAGAAAAACCTTATTAATCACAGATTTGAACTGTCGGTGAATTAGGGGGATGGTAAATCTCCCCTGGCACGAGCCATGTCCGCTGCGGCCTATTAGAAAATAAATCTGGGCAGCTCCAGCCCTCAGCCACATCTTTTCCCTGAGTCAATTAATCTAGTACTGTAATTGGATTTGAAAGGACATCAAGTGATTATCGGAGACAGATAGCAAGAGGTAGCTGGTTGGTGGGAGGCAGGAGTTCCTCCCAGGCTCTTGCAGTCACATGCTAGATGTTAAAATACACGAGGGAAACCTGTGGCCCCCTAGATCAAGGGGCAGGAGACCTGTGGTCCTCCACGTGTCGTTGGGACTCCAATTCCCATCATCCCCAGCCAGCATGGTCAGTGGTCAGGGGTGATGGGAGCACATCTACAGGGCCACAGGTTCCCCATCCCTCCTCTAAATGACTCCAGGAATCAGCATCCCTGATACTTGAAGGAAGGATGTGCCTAAATGGATAGCTCAGTTGGTTAGAGCATGGTGCTGATAACACCAGGGTTGCAGGTTCAATCCCCATATGGGACAGCTGCATATTCCTGCACTGCATTGCAGTAAGTTGGACTAGAAGATCAAGGTCCCTTCCAGCTCTTTGATGGGGTAGCTCATGTCACCCTAAACAACCTACACCCACTTTTTCTTTTAAGAGACAGAACACCTTGATGAAGAATTGGCTATAACAGCAGTGCATCTGTTTCTCACATGACATATGGGAGTGATTTTGGAAAACGTTGCATCAGGACTGTCCGCTGGTGTGTATATTTCAAGAAAAATAAATCTGATGGAATACAAGGTGCTACAGAGCTCTGCTTCAACAGACTGACATGGCAGATATTTCAGGGGGAAATCACAAACAGGACTTGGAAAAAACAAGACATACACGAACGACTAACTCCAGTGTAACATTTCCATCTATGTACACCTCTGTGGGAATAATTATAGAAGTTCTTCCTTGTGGGCAAAGAAAGGCAGCATTTTGTTACTTGTACGCAATGCTTAATGTGCACCAAGGATGTAATTCTGAGCGCACTTATATTGTGTTGTGTGAAACTGCAGCTATGATTCAGCTTCCAGCCGACTTTGGAACTGCAATGCCTAAAGGGTTCTCGTGTGAAATTCAAACAACTTCAGAAGTAAAATCCATTAAAACCAATGCAACTTCCTGGAAGCAAGCACCCGTGGGAACCGGGGGCCCTCAATATTTTGTAGTGACTGTGCACGCGCCGTGTGATGTGGTCATACCACTTGCAGAAGTCGCACAGTGTGTGCATGACACATCGGCATGGCAAGCAGCATGCACAAGTGATGTTGGCATGGCGCTGGCCCCCTCAACTGCAGGGGCAAGCCAGCACACTTGCTCCCCACGCCTACTGTATAATTTCCCCAAATGAATAATCTTTATTTGGTGTGATGCTGAATCGGAAGGGAGAAGGGTGTGCTAAGCTAGAATTGAGAGATGCCATAGGCATTGTAGTGACTAGCAGTGTTTCTCAAACTTGGGTTGTTGGACTGCAACTCCCATGATCCTTAGCTTGCAGGACCAGCTGTCAGGGATGATGGGAGTTGTAGTCCAACAACAACTGGGGACCCAAATTTGAGAAACACTGGCAGGGTATCGCTGGCACCCAACCGTGGATGGGGAAAAGTGCACAGTGTTGGAAAAGATATTACTGTACGGCTGGCATACGTCCAGATTTCAAAGGCGGAATTGATGTCCGGGGGGAATTCCCAACAATTTTGGGGTCTTCCAAAAAAGCTTTCAGGGTGCCCTGGTTTTTACTTTTTGAAATATAGCAACCTTTTCTGACATAGCACCTTAAGTGTGATAGTTACCACTGCAGTACCTCTTGCTCCAGAGCTGATGAGGCTGGCGTCTCACGCTAAATGACTTGCTGTATTTATGCTCAGTGGGAGGCGAAATGTGATGGCACCCTTCACCGGGCAGAAGCAAGTGCTCCCGCTGCCTCTTCAGCAACTTAGCCGGAGCCCCCTGCCATCTTTGATTCAATTACAGTCTTTACACATGCTTTGTTCTGAACCATAAAGGCAACCCCTTGAGCCTCGGAAGGCAGGAAGAATGCACCGCAGGCTGCTGCGATTAAAACTGCAGGAGAAGCCATTGCGTCTCCTAGCCAAAAGAGACAGCTCAGCTTGGTTGCTTAGAAATAGATCCTGGTCGGAGGTCAGTGGCCCCCAGGGGTGTGTGCATATGAGACCTTTGGAAAGAAACACAAATGCCAACCAACACATACAAAAAGGTGCCCCCCACTAGGGGGAGCGAGAGCATAACAGGTTGAGTGTGCCCAAGAGGCTGGTCATGAAATCTAAAAGGAGAAGTTGCCCTCTCTCCTCTCTGAGCCTTATCCCTAAGGCTAGAGGGAAGCGAGAACATTACATTGTCTGGCTCATTGTTGCAGTAACTGCTGTCAAGCAGACTTTTGCTTTCCTAATTTTACAGATAAGGTTGGGTTGGGAGTGGTTGGGTTCCAAAGCCATCAAGGAGTCTGTGGCTGAGCTGGAGTTTGAACCCAAGAGCAAGGTTCTGCCCACTGAACAATCCTTCATTTGTACTGCTTATATATGTCTCAGCCTTGGTACACGGACAGCCATACACATAAATAAAGGTAAAGGGTAAAGGGACCCCTGACCATTAGGTCCAGTCGTGACAGACTCTGGGGGTTGCGGCGCTCATCTTGCTTTATTGGCTGAGGGAGCCGGTGTACAGCTTCTGGGTCATATAGCCAGCATTATCAAGCCGCTTCTGGCAAACCAGAGCAGCGCACGGAAACGCCTTTTACCTTCCCGCTGGAGCGGTACCTATTTACTGTATCTACTGTACTTGCACTTTGACGTGCTTTCGAACTGCTAGGTTGGCAGGAGCAGGGACCCAGCAACGGGAGCTCACCCCGTCACGGGGATTCGAACCACGACCTTCTGATTGACAAGTGCTAGGCTCTGTGGTTTAACCCACAGCGCCACCCGCGTCCCTCATACATCTAAATAGGGAGCCACAATGGGATTCAGCTGTTAGAGTAGGTTCAGATCCCCGCTCAGCCACAAAGCAAAATGACTTTGGACTGCTCACTCAGTCTGACCTACCTCATAGGGTTATTGCGAGGGGAGGGAATGGGAGCAGGGGGGAAACCTTGCTGCTGCCCCAAACTCCTTGGAAGAAGAGAGGGACATACCGTACTTTTTGCTTTATAAGACTCACTTTTTCCCTCCTAAAAAGTAAGGGGAAATGTGTGTGCATCTTATGGATCAAATGCAGGCTGCACAGCTATCCCAGAAGCCAGAACGGCAAGAGGGATTGCTGCTTTCACTGCGCAGCGATCCCGCTTGCTGTTCTGGCTTCTGAGATTCAGATATTTTTTTCTTGTTTTCCTCCTCCAAAAACTAGGTGCGTCTTGTGGTCTGGTGCGTCTTATAGAGTGAAAAATACGGTACATGGAACGGATAACATGCCATACAAGTGGTGGGGTAGTGGGCTGCTTTTGCCACCCATCTCCCCACAAAAAAGTAATATGCAATTCTAGGTGTGTGCGCATACAATGGCATGTTTGTATGCTTAATTTCATGATCCAGGCATCTTGGTCAAATCACAGGCTGCTGAATCTACCAGGGGTAGGAAACCTGTGGCTCCCACCATCCCTAATCATTGGCCATGCTGACTGGGGCTGCTGGGAGTTAAAGTCCAATGTCATCCAGAGAGCCTCAAGTCAGTCCCCCTCCCCTGTTTTATACTTATTCATGGCTCTAAGCACCCTATGTTGTGTTAATTTTTAATTAATTTTCTTGCACCCTGATCTAGCAATTTCCTATACACTGCAGGGCACGGGTCTTGTGCACAACAGTCCCACATACAGGTAGTAAGTGTGATGTGTGAGCTGAACAGTATGTATGCATGAGTGTGTGAGCATATGTATTTTTCTAGAAAAAGAGGTGCCAGAACTCACAATGAATGCCTCCCCTTTTCTCTTATAATGGCAATTGTGCACACCTGAGGGGTGTTGGAACTCAGTTCCGATCTCCACCCACAGAGAATGATTTAATAGTTAGGAGATGGCACTACCAAAATAAAAATTAAATAGTGATCTATTTAAATCTGTATTCTGCCTTGCAATGGAAATGTCTGTTGAGACCTGTTGAGATCCTTCGGCCGATGGTGCTAACTGTCCTCGTAGAAGTGTTTTTGAAATATACTCGGAGTCGAGTGTGGATTTCATGCTCTTTATTCAGCTCATAGTAGTGAGGAATGCAAGTTCCCCCAAAATATCTGCTATATATACCTTATTTACACAGTGGGTCGCATGTGATTGGCTAATTCTGGGATTCTCCTGTAGGCCAATCAGGTTGCGGATTCACTTCCACCTGGAGCTGGATTGGGTGGCTCCTGCGGGCCAATCGTACTGCTGCATTGTTCTAGGACCAATCAGACTGCTGCGTTCTGAATCGTATTCAACTCAGTACATAACAGTTTTGCTCATTAGGCTTGTTTGCTACTGTACTAGAACCTTCTCTGTGCTTGAATATGAATCGAGTAACTCTCTTCCTCTATTAGATGCTGGAGGGGAAGCACCAGCATGAACTTCCTTTCTTGGATGCCAGCCTGGGAGTGGTTGACCTCCTGCTGACACACACCCCTGTGCCAGGACTCTCCCAAGTCCTGCCTGGCCCACACTGTCCCCTTCTCCATCTTTGCCAGTCCCACCCCCTTGGCTGCTGCAACATCTGAGTCACCACCAGCCGGCTGTTGTCATGCCAACCTGAACTCCGACCCTCTTAATGGCTATTTCAGATGGTTATTTATGACAGCGATTAGGCGCTGTCTGGATTTACAGCTGCCTCCCCACACCCTGCTCTCTCAAGGCAGATGGTGGCTGTGTAGACCTGGAAGCGGCAGGGAGACACTGGACCCTCTGAGAGCACCGGCCAGCCCCCCAGGTTTCTTCTGCGTTTTCCCCACACACAAGGAATCGACAGCTGCAATTGCAGCCAGAACAGCTGGCAAAAGATGGAACCGCCATATCTCAATTCCCCACCCCATTGCCATTTATTAAGTCAGGGATTTCAGGGCTTCCCAAGATTTCTCCTGCCCCCCCCCCCCGCCATGCCCTCCAATATGCCACAGAGGACAGTTGAGACACATGTCTTTCAGGGCTGCGCTCTCGTGGGAACCAAAACAGAACATCGCAGGATCCATTCAGAAGCAGGGATTGCTTCTGTAATTCCAGGACCCTAATCTTTTGTCAGGGACGCGGGTGGCGCTGTGGGTTAAACCACAGAGCCTAGGACTTGCCGATCAGAAGGTTGGCGGTTTGAATCCCTGCGACGGGGTGAGCTCCCATTGTTCGGCCCCAGCTCCTGCCCACCTAGCAGTTCGAAAGCACATGAAGTGCAAGTAGATAAATAGGTACCGCTCCGGCGGGAAGATAAACGTCGTGAAAGACTCTGGGGTTGCGGCGCTCATCTCGCTTTATTGGCCGAGGGAGCCAGCGTACAGCTTCCAGGTCATGTGGCCAGCATGACTAAGCCGCTTCTGGCGAACCAGAGCAGTGCACAGAAACACCGTTTACCTTCCCACCGGAGTGGTACCTATTTATCTACTTGCACTTTGACGTGCTTTCGACATACTTAAAGTAACATACAAAAAATGCATATGTTGCATATGCAAATATGTTGCTTTGCAAGCAAGTGTAGATGGCAAAATGGCGTGCAAAAAATGTGTCTGTTGGGAGAGATTAACACTACAATGTTGGTGAATTTTCATTATGTTGTGCTTTCTTTAAAAAAAAATGCAAACTGAAGTGGGAATGTGGAGAACTGAACTTAAGGCTGGGAAAATGAGAAACTGAGAGAAACCAAAATTGTCAGATTCGCTCATCCTGAAGAGAGAGCCTGGATCAGAACAGAGGATGGAACAGGATGTAGAGGAGGACAGAAAGGCCACTTTTTCATGAATGGCACCTTTCGGATCGAATTCTTTCCCAAGGGAAGCTTGCCAGGAATGGGTGGAATGGGTCATTCTAGAAAAGCAGCAGAGACCATTTTTATTACTCTGGGACTTTTCAATTTGATGCTGCTGTTTTTATGTTTTAACTCCTGTTGTTTTACTGTTTGTTGCATTAGTGCATGTGTGTGTTTTTTGCCTGTTGCTTTTATGGCTGCTGATTTCAAAGCAGTGTGCTTGAGGATTGCTTTTGTTCTAACCATTGTCAGCTGCTTGAGGGGCATCCAGTTGAAAAGCAGCATATAAGTAGCAAAAAATAAAAATTAAAAAGGAAGAAGGGTGCTTGGTAGCTAGGCCTTAAGCCCTAGGGCAGAGGTGGTGAAGCTGCAACTCTGCCAGATGTTTTTGGGACTCCAGGTCCCGTCAGCTGTAGTCAGCATGGCCAATGGCCAAGGATGATGGGAAATGGAGTCCAACAAGATATGAAGGGCCACAGCTTCCCCCATCCCTGCTGTAGGGGCTGAAGTAACTCTGGACCAAGCATTAGCAGCTGTAATCTGATTCACTCTGGCCTGAGACTCAGCTTTGTTCTCAAAACAGCTGCATAACCATGATTCCTTCATATGTTCACACACCTAGACTGGGAAAAGAAGGGTGTGCTGTTTAAAAGCAAAGCGCCTGCCCATTTTAATGGACGGATCTGGGGTCACAGAATAGAATCATAGAATTGTAGAGTTAAAAGAAACCATGAGGATCATCTAGTCCAAGCCCTTGCAATGCAGGAATCTCAGCTAAAGCACCCATGGCAGGTGGCCACCCAACCTCTGCTTAAAAGCTTCCAAGGAAGGAGAGTCCACAGTCTCCCGAGGGAGACCGTTCCACAGTGAAACAGCTCTTAGGGTCAGAAAGTTCTTCCTGATGTATAGTCGGAATCTCCTTCCTTGTAACTGGAATCCATTGATTTGAGTCCTACATTCCAGACCAGGAGAAAATAAGCTTGCTCCATCTTCCATGTGAAAGCCCTTGAGATATTTGAAGATGGCTATCATAACTTCTCTCAGTCTCCTCTTTTCCAAGCTAACATAGCTTTCTCAACCGTTCCTCATAAGGCTTTGTTTCCAGGCCCTTCATCATCTTGGTTGCCTTCAAATATCAAGTAGCTCATGTCTGGGAAGGAGATTTCCCTTGCTCCTCCCTTCCTCCTGATCTTCTATGGTTCCCTCTTCTCCACTCTCAGCTTCCTCCCTCCGTCTCTCTCTCTCTCCTTCATTCCACTGCGCTTTGGGCTGGCCACACAGACAGATTGAAATCTGTCACCCCACAGCTGACCCAATCTGCCACAGCTTGGATGAGAAGTGGGAAAAAGAAAGAGAGAGCATCTTTATCACTGGCTCTCCACTTTCCCATCCTACAGCCCTTTGTCAAAAGCCCCTGCCTCCCTATGCAACAGAGGGGCACCTAAATGTGGCCTCTGAGCTTAAAGCTGCAGCCATCCACATCTTGTAGGACTAAAACTCCCACCATCTCTGACCACTGGCCATGCTGGCTGGGGAAGATGGGAGTTGTAGTCCAGTTACAGATTCCCCAACCCTGCCTTAAACTTGCCTTCCTTTAAGCTCAGCAGCTGATTTACCCAACATTGCTTGAATAGAATGAGCGATTAAAAATCAGGCTCCCGAGGTCATATGAAGGAATAAGGGGGAGAAGTAAATTCTGAGAAGGGGCAGCAGCTCTAACCACTGAGCCCCGTTCTCCTCTCCAAACGAGGTCTTTCTGCCTCTGAGAGAAGAGATGCTGTTTATCAGCTGAGGCTAATTCAAACTGATTTTTACTATGATCCTCATAACTCAAAGAAGAGCAGGCCCCGGGAGCTGAACACATCATAACGATCAGACGCCATTCCCCTGCCGACGAGGCGAGATGGATCGCTGAGGGCATTTCTGTGTGGCTGGGTGCTCCGCTCCCCTCCCTCCCTGTAATCACAGCTCCACTTCAGTTTTGCTCTGGGAAGCAGACATGGGCAAAATCTGTAATCATCCAAGAAGAAGGGACACTGTGCCCTCTAATCGGTACATGATGAAGCCTCTCAGAGTGAGAGGTTTGTGGCAGGTGATAAAATCTGCCTGGGGGAGGATGGATGGATAGGTAAATATGGGGGCGCACTAGGAGTGGTAGATAGGCAGCCAGCTCAAGAAGAAGCACAGGGTAAGGGTGGTTTCACAAGAGATACTAAGAGCATCTTTTTGTCTTCAACTCTCTCTTTTTAAGTCACGTAAATATTATTGGTGTGGTATAAAACTCACACATGCACACAAATCACCATTCTCTAATGGGCTCTTTCATTTGAATGGTCTGATGGGTGTTCATTATCTTGTTTAGGTGGACAGACTGCTTGCCTGGGAGATTTTTCCAGATGATTAAAAATGATTTTGTTCTTAGCACAGTACTTGTTGCTGGAGCCAATCCATCATCGGTGTGATTCCTCAAGCTGGATGGAAAATGCTTTCTTCTTCTCCCTTTGTGTGGTTGGTTGGTTTGCTTATGTGTGTTGTTGTTGTTGTTTAATTGGGAGACATATCTAGATGTGCTGGAAGGAGGGAGCTGGCAACAAGAACAAAAGGTGAGTAGATTGGTGGGAGCAAGATGGACTTGACATTTTAGGGCGACCAAGCTGCGTTGGGAACAGGCTCTCGCTGCATGTTTCTTCCCTAGTGTATGTTTCTTCTCAAGTGTTCATATTGTGGTGGTGGTGGTAAAACAAATTGGTTCTGCAAGTCTCATGCAGAAACTTGCTGGAAGCACAGCGATGATTGGCTAGCACCTGGGATGTCAGCAGGAAAATTTCCTTGCAATCTCCAGAGCAGTTTTGGTTGCCTTTTTTCAAACGTGAAAAAGGTGACAAACGTACATGCAGCTCTTAAAAACAACATCAAAACAGCTCACTTGAAAGACGTATTTCAAGGCTCACAGTACAATGAGGTAAGGCAGCAGAGAGGGGAGCTCCCCTCACTCTCATGTCATGTTTGGTGCACAAAATAGATACACCCACCTAGCCTCATCAGTGAAAAGGGCATAATAATGTGTGTTTAAAGCATGTCACCTCCCTAGACTGACCCAGCAAGTTCAAAGTCTTCCCTCTTCTGCTAAGTCCCCTCTCTTTAAAATGGATGGTTTTCAAAGAGGATTAGAGGAATGCATGGAGGATAAAGTTATCAGTGGCTATTAGCCACAATGGCTATGCCTGTGTTGTCAGAGGCACTATACCTCTTAATACCAGTTGCCAGAAACCACAAGGAAGGAGAAGGCCATTGCTCTCAGATGCTGGTTGTGGGCTTCCCATAGGCATCTGGTTGGGCACTGTGAGAACAGGATACTGGAGTAGATGGGCAACTGGCTTGATCCAGCAGAGGTCTTCTTATGAAGAAGAAGAAGAGAAGAGTTTGGATTTGATATCCCGCTTTATCACTACCCGAAGGAGTCTCAAAGCGGCTAACAACCTCCTTTTCCCTTCCTCCCCCACAACAAACACTCTGTGAGGTGAGTGAGGCTGAGAAACTTCAGAGAAGTGTGAATAGCCAAAGGTCACCCAGCAGCTGCATGTGGAGAAGCAGGGAATCGAACCCGGTTCACCAGATTACGAGTCCATCGCTCTTAACCACTACACCACCCTGGCTCTCTTATGAGCTCTCCTGTTTGCTTATTCAGCATGTGAGCCTGCAGCCTTGCAGGATATATTCGGGAGAAGAAAAGGCTAAGGAGTAAACCCTACACAAATCAGGAATGGAGTCTCTAGGATGATTGGGCGGTGCTTTACGCCTCCTTCCAGCAACTCCTGCAGCCATGTAAGTGCCAAAGCCATTGCTCTGCTCTCCCTTGGACCACATCAGTCATCTGGGCAGCCCAGGATCTCCATACACACTGCCCAGGCTTGTACCCCGGGGAGGTCACTTCGGTGCTACTAATGCAGTAGTTTGTCTTCACCCCCCAGAGGTGGGTGTCATTGCTGTTCTAAGACAAAGAAGGAGCCATTCATGGTGAGTTCCGGCATCTCTTTTTCCATAAAAATAGCACTGAGAGAGGCTATTGGCAGTGGCGTAGCGTGGGGGATTCGGGGGGGGGGTTGCTGCACCGGGCGCAACACCTGGAGGTTAGGGTTAGGGGGCGCAAATCCACGGGTTAGGGGGCGCAAATCCACGGGTTAGGGGGTGCAAATTACTTGCCTTGCCCCGGGTGCTGACAACCCACGCTACGCCACTGGCTATTGGGGTGGTCTGCATGCTGATTAAACCACACAGCGCTTGTGGGGGGAGTCATTTGTCTCATCTCAATGTCACAGAAGGAGCACAGCAGCCAACAGCACACGACCAGGGCCACCACCTGCCATGCCCACCCCTTGCTCTGAGACACACACACACATTGCACCTGATCGCAAACCAATTATCCCAGGAAACTTGACCCCGCAAGGGATGAAATACTTTAAGCTGCATCCTAGGTTTTCCCCCTCAGCAATAAAGATGAGTTAACGGCTTTTCTTGGCCCAAAGAGCAGGTGTATAAATTACAACCGCCGAAACCTTGGGTTAAGCAAAGACAACTTGATATGGAGCCTGGGTCCCAGTTTCTCCCTGGGGAGTTGAGACTAGCAGGCCACTACAAGGAGGAAGGGGAAGGCGGGGGGGGGGGAGTGTTGAAAAGTTAATGGGAGGTGTGCTTGGAGAAAGAATGAATGTTTATTAGAAATATATGTGCTTGCGGGGGGTGGGCATGTGTGCACAGCGTGCCTGCCTGCCTGCATTAAGAGAGGATTTACTGTCCATACGTGCCAAGAGAGTATATTTGAATAAGAATTCCTCTGCAGTTTCGGATAGCGCTCCCGGAGGTGAACAGCGATGGGTACTTTCGCAGAGGTCTCACAGGGGTTTGAAAGCCCAGCTTCTGCTGATTCTGGAAGGCCTGAGTTCAAATCCCCCCTGATGCTACCGGCTGATTGCATCATTTTGAACCATTTCTTGTTGTCAAATTCCCCATCTGTAGAACGGTGGTTGACCTACCCGCTTAGGATGGTGGTGATGGGGCAAGCACAAGAAAGGCCGTGAAACCTTCCACCATTTAAAAGTGCCATCGTATGCGCTTCATATAAATTTATGCATGCTTACGCTGGTGTGTACCCCACTGGTTTCTCATTTATTTCAGTGGGATTCTGTATTAAATGTTGCCTTTGGTCCTAGGCTTAGGAACATAGGAAAGTAAGTACCTTATACTGAGTCAGAGCATTGGCCCATCTCGCTCAGGTAACTACCAACCCTTCAGCTTGACATCCATACCAGGGAAGGTCCTAGAACAGATCATTAAAGTCTGAAAAGGATCCTGTGATTGCTAATACCCAGGATGGGTTTCTCAAAAACAGTCATGCCAGATGGAGCTCATTTCTTTTTTCTATCAGAGTTACAAGCTTGGTGGATCAGGGGAATGCTATAGATGAGCCTCTTGGGCTTGCTGATTGGAAGGTCGGTGGTTCGAATCCCCGCAACAGGATGAGCTCTTGTTGCTCTGTCCCAGCTCCTGCCGACCTAACAGTTCGAAAGCGTGCCAGTGCAAGTAGATAAATAGGTACCACTGCGGCGGGAAGGTAAACAGCATTTGCGTGCTTCATGGTCCTCGCTGTGCCAGTAGTGCTTTAGTCATGCTGGCCACATGACCCAGAAAGCTCTCTGTGAACAAACGCCAGCTCTCTCGGCCTGAAAGCGAGATGAGCGCCGCAACCCCATAGTCGCCTTTGACTGGACTTAACCGTCCAGGAGTCCTTTACCTTTTACCTATAGACATATTGTACATTGATTTTGACAAAGTCCCCCATAATATTATTGTGGAGAAGCTGGTAAAATGTGGGTTGGATGAGGTTACTGTTAGGTGGAGAAATAGTTAATTGACTGACCAAACCCAAAGAGTGGTTAGTAATATTTCCTTATCATCCTAGATGACAAGTGGAGTGCCACGGGGTTCTGACTTAGGCCCATCATTGTTCAATATTTTTGTAAATAACTTGGATGAAGGAATTGAGGCAGGGCCGTCTTAAGCATATCCGGTGCCGTTTCCCAGAGTTTCTTAGGGAGGACAGCGCTGCTCTCTGAGGTATTTTGGTGCACAGTTCAGGCTTCTGCTGATGCATAAAAACTCCATGTGCTGTCACTTATTGCTCCCTCAAGCAACTCTGTCCTTACCTGCTTGCTCCCTCTTTGGCTCAGAGCTGCCTCCCAGGACACCCATATGAACCCAACTCTCTTACTAACTTCAGTTGTTGTTGTTGTTTAGTCGTTTAGTCGTGTCCGACTCTTCATGACTCTATGGACCAGAGCACGCCAGGCACTCTTGTCTTCCACTGCCTCCCATAGTTTGGTCAAACTCATGCTGGTAGCTTCGAGAACACTGTCCAACCATCTCGTCCTCTGTCATCCCCTTCTCCTTGTGCCCTCCATCTTTCCCAACATCAGGGTCTTTTCCAGGGAGTCTTCTCTTCTTATGAGGTGGCCAAAGTATTGGAGCCTCAGCTTCAGGATCTGTCCTTCCAGTGAGCACTCAGGGCTGATTTCCTTAAGAATGGATATTTTGATCTTCTGGCAGTCCACGGGACTCTCAAGAGTCTCCTCCAGCACCATAATTCAAAAGCATCCATTCTTCAGCGATCAGCTTTCTTTATGGTCCAGCTCTCACTTCCATACATCACTACTGGGAAAACCACGGCTTTAACTATATGGACCTTTGTTGGCAAGGTGATGTCTCTGCTTTTTAAGATGCTGTCTAGGTTTGCCATCGCCTTTCTCCCAAGGAGCAGGCGTCTTTTAATTTCGTGACTAACTTCAGATCTCTCCTCAAAACCCAATTTTTCTGTGAAGCCTATGGCACCCACACCCATTACTCCCCATATTCTGCTGTAGTGCATAAATGAAATGATGGCTACCACCATTCCCCTCCATTTCCTCTGGTGTCTCCCTTCTGTCTATCTCTAGTCTAGATATGGGGAGCCTTTGCACACCCACCCACCAATGTTGTTGAACTACAACTCCCATCATCCCTGGACCATTGGCCATGTTTTCTGGGGCTGATAGGAGTTGGAATTCAGCAACCATCACCTCCTAAGCATTCCTACCCCTGCTCTCGATGGGAAGCTCTTTGGGGCGGGGACCTGCCCTCTCATTCTTTTTTAAAGACCACGTATATGCTACTGCAGAACAACAACAATAAGACTGTTTTGTTCTGTTGATAAACAGCCAGGTTAGCCCTTGTGGTAGAAACAGTGGAGCAAAGGCTACAGCCATTTTTACTTGTCCAGGTTTACAGATCATATAAGGAAATTGGCTTTTAGCAGGTGGTGCTACAGAAGGTGCCGCCACTGATCCCTGTTAAAATTTTATTGGTACCTTGTGGGTTTTAACGGTGGTTATATCATTGTATTGTTTTCTTTCCTTCAATTTCTGTTGTCAGACGCCCTGCGCTCCATTTGGAGGAAGGGCAATATAAAAAAACCACGACTGAATGAATGTAGATGAATGGCATCTGAAAGGACTTCAAAGATTTTTGCTGGGACCGGTCGCCCTGTGCTAGATGGACCAGCAAGATGACTTATGAGAGGAAAGCAGTTTGCTTGTTCTGCTGGATGAATGATCAGCTGAAACCTTCAAAACATTCCATGATCAGGCCAGTGGGCAGATTCTCGGGCCAAGTAACATTGCAGCAGTGTCTCCAAAGTCTTGGGCAAGAGAGAGGTTTACTTTGTGCTAAGCTCAACTCCTGTCTGTTTTCTTTGTCCCACACTCAAAACTTCATATCCAGAGATGGATGGATCAATCCATTTTTGGTCCATGTCTATTTCACACATGCACATTCATAACTCTGTTGCATCCCATTTCTGCATTAATTGGCAACTTTATTTTTTTTAAAAAAAAATCACAATAAAATTTGTATTTAAATTCATATTTTTATCACGTATTAATTTTGTGATCATAAGTCATGTTAAACAGCTTTTAATATTGTGCTTTAATGCTGTCAGCTGCCCTGGGACTTTAGGGTGAAGGGCAGATAATTAATTAATAAATAAAATAAAAAATCTATACCAATCTATACATTCCTAAATATGATTTTATCCTAAAATGCATGTTTTAACAATTTTTGATACATGTTTGAATTGTTTTATAAAATTTAGAGGTGTGAAATTTGAAGGATACCTATGTTCTAATCCACCTATCAGTCTAGGACAGGGGTGGGAAACTTCAGGATCTGGGGTCAAATGCAGCCCTCCATGCCTTTCTCTGGGCCTTGGAGAGCTCCGCAAACCACACCCCCTCATGCCCCAAGGTAAAAGACTTCTGGGAAAGGATTTATAATGAACTGAAAAAAGTGTTGAAAAACACATTTTTTAAAAAAACCAGAAGCCTTTTTACTTGGTATAGTGGGGGGTGAAATCCCAAAAAAGGATGTTACATTTTTTTCTGTATGCCACAACAGCTGCGAGAATATTGCTAGCGAAGAACTGGAAGAAACAAGATTTACCAACTATAGAAGAATGGCAGATGAAGATGATGGATTATATGGAACTTGCCGAACTGACCGGGAGACTCCGAGACCAGAGAGAAGAGACGGCGGAAGAAGATTGGAAGAAGTTTAAGCAATATTTGAAAAAATATGTTAATATTTAAATCTTAGAATAGCTTTGGAAGTGGATATAGGCTGTAGGGTTGGAAGTAGAAGATAGTGTATTTTAAAATAGTATTATTTGCGAGTGATAAAATATGAATATTTTTATGGTTAAAGTAAGTGTGATAAAAAAAATTGTTAGAAATTATGATACTGCTAAAGATGAAGTAAAATGAAAATCAGATGGGGGGATTTGGGGAAGCCCACCTAACAATTTTTAGAAAAAAATAAGGATAAGACAAGAATCTGTTTCTATTGTTTGTTTTCCTGTTTGTGCTATTTATTTGTGTTATAAAATGAATAATTTTTTTTGAAAAACAAACCAACCACACCCCCTCGTCACAGGCCAGGCCCCTCAATTTGCTTTGCACCTGTGCATTTTGTGGCCTTGAACTCTGACAACGCCACTTGCTTGTTTGGATGAAGGATAAAGAGAGGGGTGCATCTGTTATCTATGGTAGAAAGGCAAAATGTGTGTTTGTGGCTCTGCCCATTTTGCCTCTATTGGAATATTGCACCTGGAAGGTTAGTCAGAAGGGAATGCAGCCCTTGGGTTGCAAAAGCTTCCCCATTCTCGGTCTGAGAAGCGCAGGTCAGATCAGTCCGCATCAGAATTCACAGAAATCGAATTCCGCAGCATCCCATTTCCACATCTCAGTCCTGGATTCCATTTCTTGGTCTTGTGCAGGGGTCAGCAAACTTTTTCAGCAGGGGGCCGGTCCACTGTCCCTCAGACCTTGTGGGGGGCCAGACTATATTTGGGAGGGGGACTGAACGAATTCCTATGTCCCACAAATAACCCATAGATGCATTTTAAATAAAAGGACACATTCTACTCATGTAAAAACACAGATTCCCGGACCATCCGCGGGCCGGATTTAGAAGGCGATTGGGCCGGATCCAGCCCCTGGGCCTTAGTTTGCCTTCCCATGCGCTCAGCAACCGGCTTTTATAGAGCCATGGATTCCATGGATTTCCCCTGTCCCATGCACAAAATATTATGGATTGCCATGGCTCTCTATGTGTGAAGCATTTCCTCCCATCACTCCATACCCTCCAAATGTCCATATTTTCCAGGGATAGTCCCAGATTTACAGAAGCTGTCCCAGTTTCTGATTTGATCTTGGACATCCCTGTTTTCATCAGAGATTTGTTGGCGCATATAGAGTTAAGCATCCCCCAAGCCAAGGAGATAAGGAACTATACAACCTTTAGAGGATATCTGAAGGCAGTCCTGTATAGGGAGGTTTTTCCATGTTTAATGCTTTGTTATGCTTTTATTTATGTTGGAAACCCCCAGAGTGGCTGGGGCAACCCGGTCAGATGAGTGGGGCATACATAAGGTAAATGCAAAGGGACCCCTGACCATTAGGTCCAGTCGTGGCCGACTCTGGAGTTGCGGCGCTCATCTTGCTTTATTGGCTGAGGGAACCAGTGTACAGCTTCCAGGTCATGTGGCCAGCATGACTAAGCCGCTTCTGGCGAACCAGAGCAGCGCATGGAAACGCCGTTTACATTCCCGCCGAATCGGTACCTATTTATATACATGCACTTTGATGCGCTTTCGAACTGCTAGATTGGCAGGAGCAGGGAGCTCACCCTGCCATGGGGATTTGAAACGCCTACCTTCTGATCGGCAAGTCGTAGGCTCTGTGGTTTAACCCACAGTGCCACTGCCTGCTGTGTGGGCATACATAATGTCAGAGCTGCCCAAGGTCCCAGCTCACAGAGGACCAACGCCAGTTCTTGTTATATACAAGAGTCTTTATTAAGGTTCAGTTTCGATTCCAAAGCCGCGGCGCGCAGCTCTACGTCTCAACCCTAGACCGCTGAAGTTCCGTCTGAATCTCCTCCCCCCAGACACCAGTTCAAGACCCTAGCCTTACTCCACCTCCTCCTTTGCTCCTTTCTCCTCTGGGTCCGCCTGCCCGCTGGGGTGTTGCCCTTTCTGGACTCTTCTGATGCTGAAGAGTCCCCGGATTCTTCCCCCTGCCTCCGGCATGCTTTAGGATCTGGCTCCCAATCCGCGCTCCCAGCTGTCCCGCGCACCTGTGCATTTGAACTTGGCGCGCGCGCCCAGCCGGCAACCTTCCTCCTGACCGTTACACTGCTCCTGCCACTGCTTCCCCCTTCGGGGGGGGGGGCTAGCTGGATCTGACTTCCCCTCTGTTCCCTCACTCAGCGATAGGGGCGTGGTCAGCCCTGACTCATCTTCTCTTTCCCCTGGAGGGGAAGCCGGTCCTGACACATGGGACTCTCCCCCCCCCCCGCTACGCTCTGGTGGGGAAACTGTTCCCGATCTCCAGCTGCTGCTTTGGGAGTCACCGCTGGTCCCTTGCTTCTGGTGCGTCCCTCCCGGGACCCCCCTTGCTCTGGCTATCGGTGCCCCCTTCTGGGAATCTTCCGAATCACTGGACAGGCTCATGGAATCTCTTGCCCCACTGTCATCCTCACCTACGCTGCCCTCGGATTGTTCCCCTTCGCTCTCCGCTTCCTCTTTCCCCTGTGCCTCTGCTCCTGAACCCCTGACACATAATAAAATTATTATTATTATACTGGAATAGGACGTCCCTATTTTCACCGGGGAAATGCTAGAGGGTATGGCACTCTTATACATGAAAACGCACTCCTCCTGCCGCCATGGCACCAGCCCTAATGTGGAATGGAAGGCGAGGCATTTCCTCTTCGGTTCAGAGTACAGGCGCATCTCTCCTGAACTTTACTGCACGGCCAAAAAAACCCAGACACAGCTTTATACACGCACACAAACATGCTCCCCTCCGCCGCCAAGGCTGGCGAGGGAAGAAGCTCCAAGCCGGCCCATAAAAATGCAGATTTGGGCTCCGCAGATGAAATAGCACGCGGGTGTATAAATCGCTCTCCAGCAAGCCGCAAGATGGATCGGCCCCCATTGAAATTCCGTTGCAGTGATAATTAAAGCGTGCAGGTCCAGGCGCTGAATTATGGCCTTGCAGGGGCTTGCTGGTGCGGCGGATGGTGCACCTCGGCTCGGGGCCCAGCAAATTGCTCCCCGGGCCGACCGCAGCGTTTTATCGCCCACCTGGGCCTGCCTGCCTTGCGGAGGAGTTGGCTCCTTCCAGAGAGACACTAAAGCTGCCTGCTTGATTTACAAGCGCCCCTTCTTCCCCAAGCCGATTACAGGCAGGGTTTTGTCAGGACTGGCAGCAGGCGGAGGGCAAAGGGGTGCAAAACACAGGCAACTGGAGAGACCCACCGATGCTCCTGATTTGCAAACAGCAGCAGGGGTGGGGAGGGCAGGGAGCGTTGGCATCACACTTTCACTAGATCAGAAAGCCTTCATTGGGCGTCTTTGCTCCCTCTGAGCAGCGGAGAGGGCATACTCTCCAACATTCCTCCGATGAAAATAGGGGTGCCCAGGGCTCTCTCTCCCCCAGTTCTGGCACTTCTCAGATGGGCGCCAGTGCCATTATAATTGAAGAAGGGAGGCATTCATGGCGAGCTCCGGCACCACTAGAAGCTGTCTGGTTGGGACTGGGGAAACCCCTGTTCAAATCTCCGCTCGACCACGAGGTTCGTGAGGTGGCTGGCATTGGGCTGGTCTCGCTCAGTCTGGCCTCCCTTGCAAGGCTGTTGGGAGGATAAAGGGGGTGGGGTGGAGAACCGTGCATGCTTCCTTGAAGGAAACACAGAATAGAAATACAGTGGTACCTTGGGATGCGAACGGGATCCGTTCCGGAGCCCCCTTCGCATCCTGAATGGAACGTAAGACGCGACGGCGCGTCTGCACATGCTTGGGTCACGTTTTGCCACTTCCGCGCATGCATGTAACGCTATTTTGAGCATCTGCGCGTCTCAAATTAAAGTATGACTGGGGGACGTCCGCGATGATGCCACCGCGCCTGTATTAAAAGCATAGCTGTCAACTTTTTCCTTTTCTTGCGAGGAATCCTATTCGGAATAAGGGAATTTCCCTTAAAAAAGGGGGAAACGTTGACAGCTATGATTAAAAGCTGCCCAAGTTTCCAGGTAGCATTGCACCGCAATAACAAACTAGGGTACATCTGTCCCATAGCTGTCAACGTTTCCCTTTTCTTGCGAGGAATCCTATGAATTTCCCTTAAAAAGGGGGAAACGTTGACAGCTATGATCCGTACCCCAGTCTCTCCATGCAAGCACCGCCCAAGGTGGCCGTCGGTCGGGCTTAAGTAACCGTGCTTAAAATCGAACAGCGTCCGGAACTCCGGCCAAGAGCTCCATATACACACAAACCCACTCCCGACAGCATCGCCCCCGAGTAAAGGGAGAAAGCAGCGAGGAAGCCGGTGCCGTACCACCCCGGACCAGCAGATGGCGCGACGGGAAAAACACACCCCTTTAAAAAAACCAAACCCGTTATTGGGCGCTCTAGCCGCCGCGCTCGTTCAACTACAAATATTTGCCGGGCGGATGTGGCGTCATCCCGCCTTCCGCCGGCGCATGCGCGAAAGGGGGCCCTTCTCTCGCGGTCTTCCCCTGAGCAGCAGGTAGGGTCGCGGAGTCCCGGCCGGGGCGGCCTAGGAAGGTTCTCCCTTCACCGGGTTCGCCCGGCCTCGGCCTCCCCCTTCCCGGGCCTTTCCCTTTCCCTCCCCCCCCTCATGCTTCGAGGCCTTCGGAGGAGTTATAAGGGGGTTTGACCGGGGCGTGCGCCCTATTGGCGGGGTTCGAGGGGGAGGAGCCTGCGGGGGGCGGAGCCACCCTTGGGAACGTTCTTGGGCGGGGCGTGGCGTTCAAGGAGCTTCCTTCCCACGGCAGCATAGGGAGGGTCCGCAGCTGGGGCCGCCTATGGCCTGAGCGGATCTGCCCTAGCCGTGGATGCACTGCAAAGGTCGTGCATCCGGGGAAGCAGGCCCTCGACCGCCTAAAAGCTTAGCTCCAGGAAAGGCGCTAGTCCTCAAGGTGCTGGGCCTAAGGGTGCCGCCCCTATTAAGAGAATGGAAATAAATCCGATGCACTGTACAGTGGTACCTCGGGTTACATAAGCTTCAGGTTACAGACTCCGCTAACCCAGAAATAGTGCTTCAGGATGAGAACAGAAATCGTGCTCTGGCGGTGCGGCGGCAGCAAGAGGCCCCATTAGCTAAAGTGCTGCCTCAGGTTAAGAACAGTTTCAGGTTAAGTACGGACCTCCGGAACGAATTAAGTACTTAACCCGAGGTACCACTGTACAGGGGACGCGGGTGGCGCTGTGGGTTAAACCACAGAGCCTAGGACTTGCTGATCAGAAGGTCGGTGGTTTGAATCCCCGCAACGGGATGAGCTCCCGTTCCTCGGTCCCTGCTCCTGCCAACCTAGCAGTTCGAAAGCACATCAGAGTGCAAGTAGATAAATAAGTACCGCTCTGCCGGGAAGGTAAACGGCGTTTCCGTGCGCTGCTCTGGTTTGCCAGAAGCGACTTAGTCATGCTGGCCACATGACCCGGAAGCTGTACACCGGCTCCTTCGGCCAATAAAGCGAGATGAACCCCATAGTCGGTCACGACTGGACCTAATGGTCAGGGGTCTCTTTACCTTTTACCACTGTACAGACAAAGGAGGGTCAAAATTGTTGGCTAGCCAAAGTGGTGGTCGCTGATCCAAGTGTTGTGGGGCGGGCATGTAATGTAAATATACCATTTCCTGTGTCCATGGAGTTTTCTTGGCAGGGATACCGGAGTGGCTTGCCGGTTCCCCCTCCAGGTGGATCTCGTTTGGTCTAAACTCTCCACTATGACCTGTCCATCTTGGGTGGCCCTGCACAGCATAGTTCATAGCTTCTCTGAGTTATTCAAGCCCCTTCGCCACGGCAAGGCAGTGATCCATGAATGGGACACAGGAAATGACCCTGATGTTGGGAAAGATGGAGGGCACAAGGAGAAGGGGACGAGAGAGGACGAGATGGTTGGACAGTGTTCTCAAAGCTACCAGCATGAGTTTGACCAAGCTGTGGGAGGCGGTGGAGGACAGGGGTGCCTGGCGTGCTCTGGTCCATGGGGTCACAACGAGTCGGACACGACTAAACAACAGCATTTCCTCCTCCCCCCCCCCCCCCAGCAAGCTTTTACAACGTTTTATTAATTTGTTGCATTTATATCCTGCCTTTGTTCCTCAAAAAGCTCAAGGTGGTGGACGTAGCGCTCTCCCTCCTGATTTAATCCCCAGCCCTGTGGAGTAGGATAGGCCGAGAGGCAGCGATTGGCCCAAAGTCACTCAGTAAGCGTCATGGCTGAGTGGTAATTTGAACCCTGGTCCCCCAGGCCCTGGTCCAACACTCTTAACCACTACGTATCAAGTTGTAGAATTTGCTAACTAGGCAGCCACAGATATACGTTTGGCTTAGTAAAAGGTAAAGGGACCCCTGACCATTAGGTCCAGTTGTGGCCGACTCTGGGGTTGCGGCGCTCATCTCGCTTTATTGGCTGAGGGAGCCGGTGTACAGCTTCCAGGTCATGTGGCCAGCATGACTGAGCCGCTTCTGGCAAACCAGAGCAGTGCACGGAAATGCCGTTTACCTTCCCGCCGGAGCGGTACCTATTTATCTACTTGCACTCTGATGTGCTTTCGAACTGCTAGGTTGGCAGGAGCAGGGCCCAAACAACAGGAGCTCACCCCATCACAGGGATTCAAACCACCGACCTTCTGATCAGCAAGTCCTAGGCTCTGTGGTTTAACCCACAGCTATATGTTCTTGCTGCCATATCTCTCTGCCTCTTCACAACACACATGTGTGTTCAAGTCCCCATTTGTACGGTGGCTTGGAGAAGATACAGAGAAACACTTTTTGGTCCTAATCTTTTGTTTCCCTTTGCAAATGGAAGAAAATTCTCCCCTGAGCTGTCTCTATATACTAGATTGGAGGTGGTCAGAAGGTAAATCAGGATCTATGGGAAGATCACCAAGTTATTTGCAGTAAATTGGGAAAGGTTTCTGATTCCTTTTTTCAGCGGTGAATCCGATCCAGCCCAGCATTGCTTCTGATGGTGACCAGTCAGACATCTCTTGGAAGTTCATAAACCGGTTATGAAGATAACCATACTATTGGTTTGACTCCAGTTTTGTGTTGCTGAGAAGTATATTGTCCCTCCACATAGGGATGGGTGACCTGTGGCCCTCTAAATGTTTGGCTACAGCTCCCATAATTTCTGAGCATTGGCCATTCTGACTTGGTCTTAAGGAAGTTGGAGGGGTCCAACAACATTGGAGAGCCTCAGGTTCCCCACGCAGACTCATTTTAGCTATGCTAGCTAATATCTATTGATGCCTAATCCCTTTTCTTGAATAAAGAAAAAAAACAAGCTGCCTTGTTCAGTAGCTGTTTTAATGAATGCCACATGCTATTAATTGTACTGGTTCATAATAGTAGCTTGTGTATAGATGAGCGATTGAAGCCACCTTTAGCTCAACAACCCATTACAGGTAATACTGTGGGGAGCAAATGTGCTTCCAGTTGTGTGGCCTTGCCCTCAGGTTGCATCCACCCTTGGAGCAGTCTGGGGGATTGCATATACTTTAAGGAAGATGTCAGGCCTTGCATGGAATTGCACAGTGCAAATGTTGATCCCGAGGATACAGATACTGAAAATCATGCCAGGATAGTCATCTGCAAGGCAAATTGCATGGATCAGTTGCTTACGTGCAGCTGATCTGATAGATGCAGCCCAGGTTTATCAGAGAACACCTGAACTATACTATTTGTGTGCTAGCTTTGATTAACAGGAACACAGAGAGCCTTTTATGGCAATTCTTTTGTAGTTCTCTCTTCAAGGGCCTCTAAATATTTTGGCATCTTCCAGAGGTGATATACAGCACACCTTGCTTAGGCAAATAATATTTATGCAAAGTTTATTCTAGTAGTATATTTTCTTTCTTTTTTAAGAATTGCACTGGTCCTATTTTATAAATATCACAGTACTGTCTATTCTGAGCCCTTTGGGGACAGGGTATGATATAAATGCAAAATAAAACATAGGCCTCTTAAGTGTGTTAAATTGGGAGTTTAGGGCACCAGGATCAAATCTAGAAGAGCCAGCACCAAACCTTTAGCATCTCTTTCCTTCCTAATTGGGGTGCCCCAAATGTTTGGTCAGCCAAACACTACTTTGTCCAGCCATGCTTGTGCTGAAGAACTAAATTATTGTGCCTTATTACTCACGATATGTTTTTGCATAGTTGCCTGAATTAATGGCCTCTCTTTCACTTAATATGGCTGTGCATCAGTTTTTGTAGTCCTCCGCTAATTAACTGCCACACATCTTAAAAGCCTTGTGGGCTTCTATTGGTAGCAAGTAATAGAAGTTGTAGGCACACTTTCTCCTAATGCCATGTTGTTTGGTTCTTTTCCAGCTGTTGAGTGTGGCCACCCCCCAACGTCCCTGAATATGTATACCTGTGCAAAGTTCGTCTCTGCTCCCGCCCTTGTGAGTAACTTAAGATGTGTCTTGTATTTTTCAATAATGCATTGTTTCAAATCACAAGTCAAGTATTTGCCTATGTTGGCTAGTAGGTTAAAAAGGATTAATAACCTGCATAACTGTAACTTTGCCATCATGTATGGAAAATAGACAGATCTGTAATGCAATAGCTCCCACAGGTTCTTTTAGTTTCTGTTGCCATTTTATCTTTCATTTGAAAAAGGAGGAGCATATTACTAGTTCTCATGATTGCAAAGAAAAACATCTGAAAACATGATGGCAGCTTTTGCCGTAGAACTATAAATCCAAGTGTATTGGAGAGGCATTTAATGATGGGTGGAGTTTGGCAGAGCTCTTAGTTCCTGTCCCTCTGTTCTTAAGACAGCTGGTTTTCCCTCCTTCCTTGTTCTTTTGTGAATTAAAAGCAAAACACGGCATGAACACACATCAGCACTCATTTTTTAAGTTGCATGCTGGACCTTGCAATTCTAAAATGAAATCATGCAACTCCTGTCTATTCTGCTCTGCTCCTGTCTCTCTCTCCCTCCCCCCGCTGCCCCCTGCAGCCCAGCTCAGAATATGGCTTTCACTGCCATTGTCATGTCACATTCCCAGCACCACTATAAGGGACAGAATGCAGCAGAACTAAGGGGTCCTTTCTCCCCTCCCTCCCTAGCAGACCACTGGAAGTTGCTGCACATAGCGAGAGGTGGGCAAAACTGAAAATAGCAATACCATGCAAACATCATTTTAGTTGTATGCCACCTTTCCATAGTTAAAACCATTCTGAAGGTGGCTTACAACATAAAAAGATACATGATTCAAGCACAACAAATGTCAAACAATAAATAAAACATCCAAAACGTACACAACCAAACTGAACAACTTACACATGAATCCTAATAAAGATACAAACATGTAATATCAATAAGAGCAACCAACACACACCCCAAAATCCCTTAAGCAATACTCCAACCATTCCTTCTGTGATATTGGGATGCACTGCTGTGTTCCATTCACTTTTCCCCAGCCCTGTCTGTGAGAGTTGCTATCAAGAGTGGGGTGGGATCAGGAGATTCTCCCCACCCGCTTCTTACTTGCAGAAGTTCTTAAGCATCCTTTTGAGCTTGACCCAGAAAGTAATTGGTGGCTGGAGGTCATGCTATCTGAAAGGCCTTAATCTGCTCCCTTGGTTGGTGTCTGAATCATGGGGGCTGTTCCCTCATCACTTTACTGAAGATCATACTTTGAGTCCCACGCAAATGGCAAATACAGAATGACCAGGTAGCATCACATCCCAGGTGTGAAATGGGTGGAGAAAGGGCAAGGTGTCTTCCTCCCATATTATTAACTGCAGCATTGGCAGGCAGAGGACAAAGTGCAAGCTATTGGGCCACACGACATAGTTTATTGTTCTATTTCATAAGATTTATATAATGCTTGATTGTAGAAAAAACCTCAGTGCTTTATAATTACAGTGGTACCTCTAGATACAAACGGGATCCGTTCCGGAGCCCTGTTCACATCTAGAGGTAAACGTAACTAGTGGTGGCACGTCTGCACATGCGCGTGACGTCATTTTGAGCGTCTGCACATGCGCAAGTGGCAAAACCTGGAAGTAACGCGCTCCATTACTTCCGGGTTGTCGAGGACGCAACTCGGAACGCGCTCAACTCGAAGCATATTAAACCCGAGGTATGACTGTATATACCGCTTCCCATTACAAAAAGTCCCAAAGCAATTTTAAAGCAGATTAAAAATAAAAAACATGTTAAATATATAGTTGGAGTATAAACATCCCGTCATTGGTGCTGTCCAAATGCCTGGCAGCACAAGCCAAATGTACTGTAGAAACCTCCCTTGAATCTGAGGTGTTTGCTGAAGAATACAACTTTCTGAGAATCTTACTTCAGGCAAACGTCAAGTGGTTTTTATGAAATCATTCAAGATGATGGCATTTCCTCCTCCGCACTGAAACCGCCTTCAAAAATGGGTGCCCAAGCAGGGAAATCTGGTGTCTATTCCACTCCATTGGCTTCCTCCAAATGACCACCAGGAAATTCCACCTGGTTCGCACTTAGTAGGGATGTGGGTGACGCTGTGGGTTAAACCACAGAGCCTAGGACTTGCTGATCAGAAGGTCGGCGGTTTGAATCCCCGCAACGGGGTGAACTCCCGTTGCTCGGTCCCTGCTCCTGCCAACCTAGCAGTTCAAAAACACGTCAAAGTGCAAGTAGATAAATAGGTACTGCTCCAGCAGGAATGTAAACGGCATTTTGGTGCATTGCTCTGGTTTGCCAGAAGCGGCTTAGTCATGCTGGCCACATGACCCGGAAGCTCCCTCGGCCAATAAAGCAAGATGAGCAGTGCAACCCCAGAGTCGGCCACGACTGGACCTAATGGTCAGGGGTCCCTTTACCTTAACACTTGGTGTGGGGGGGGCAAATATGTCCCATCCTCAGGTGCTGTCTCTTCCACTCTACAGTGGCTCCCAAGTAGTTGAAAGGGCTGAGTTTCAGCCCAGCCTCTGCGTTCTGCTGGTTCCTGAAGCTGTAAGAGGCTTGATGTATAGAAATGGCTTCCAGGAGTTTTGCTTTCATTTACAAATAGAACAGAATTCTAGCATTAATTGCTGATGTGTATTTCAGCAAAGTGTTCAGTGCTGGGGAAAACCAGTAGGGGCTCAGAAGGATTTCTGTGGCCAAGGTTTTAGTGCAGGGTTAAGGAACGCTTTTCAGCCTAAGGGCCAATGGGCAACCTTTTGCGGGCCGCATGCTCATGGAGGGCACGGTCAGAGGTAAAAGGGAGCAGGGGAACAATGTGTACAATAGGCTAGTTTCTTCACACGCACACACCCCTCTGTTCTCCACCTGTGCAAGGATGATCAGTGGTCAAGGAACACATTTCAACTAGGCAGAAACACTCAAGGGTGTGAAGCAGGGCTGGTAAAGGGGAGTGGCCTTAGGGAGAGTGCCAGGGGCCAGACAGAGAGGCTTGGAGGGCCACATTTAGATCTTGGGCCTGATGTTCCCCACTGTCTTGCATATGCTGCTGCTCCTTCTCATGTCTAGCCAAAGCAGAACAAATTAAGGCAATCTGAGAAAACTTACTTAGTATATGTAAAAGTGATCCAGCTTGCCAGGCTCAAGACTTTTAATTTTTTTAAAGCATGCAGAATATGCACTTCATGGATGATGCATGGGAACGGGACAGGGTACCTGCCATGTGGAAAGCAACAACATGTTTTACATGGTGGAGGGCAAGGTAGAACTGGGGTGGGAGTCACATGTGGCTAATAGACCACCAGTTGACTACGGTTTAGACTAGTGCCTTTTCTGCAGTGGCTGTCCCCGCCTTCATTATACTGCTTTAGGCTGATTAACATCCAATATCCTTTTAAATGTGTGAGGGTGGAGAGTGTTTTTGTTCTTATTTTTATTACGAATTTTGTGTTTTTTATCCTGTATTTTTATGTTATAAACCACCCTGACATCTATGGGTGAAGGATGGTGTACAAAATAAATAATCAGTCAATCAATCAATCACACGATCAATTCTCTGCTGCCATTGGCTACCTGATTTTGTTCTGAAATTTAAATCCATGAGATACAGTCCCCATTTCAGAATATGTTCTTTACCAGGGAGAATTGTTGCTGTGCTGACCAACGAAGGCATGCTCAAGTCATAGTTTCACTATCACTTCTTCTAGTTAGAGACTGTCTCAGACTAGAATGCGTTTGCAAAGAAAGTCCTTGTTGTCAGGGAGAATTTTTCTTCGTTGTATGTATTCACAGCTTGTTTATTTCCCCTCTTGCAGATAAAGAACAGTTCCCGGCTGCTCTGTAGGCCCATCTCTGCCTCTGTGCTGAACAGGCCTGAGGTCAGGACGAAGGAGGTAAATCCGGTGTGGTACGGCTTCCAGCTACATCCAAGGGGAAAGAGACCCTTGGATCTCAAAAACATAATGCTGATGTAACCAGCAAAGGTTGTCTAGGGCAATACTCAGTGGCCGAGTAGAAAAAGGAAATACAGTGGTACCTTGGGTTAAGTACTTAATTCGTTCCAGAGGTCTGTTCTTAACCTGAAACTGTTCTTAACCTGAAGCACCACTTTAGCTAATGGGGCCTCTTGCTGCCGCTGCACGATTTCTGTTCTTATCCTGAAGCAACGTTCTTAAGCCGAGGTACTATTTCTGGGTTAGCGGAGTCTGTAACCTGAAGCGTATGTAACCTGAAACGTATGTAACCCGAGGCACCACTGTAAGAGGGAGATCCTTTCTAGAACTGCTGGCTCTGCTGGGCCTTTTGGATTATGTGTGCAGCAGCAGTGCTCAACTGTATACCTGACCCACAATTTATTATTTTAGATCTCAGTCACTAGGAGGCATGATACTACAGGGCTTTTTTCTTGGATAATTTTATTGTTTATTTAACATAATTGTTACAAAATATAAGGAAAATGTTACACATACATGTGCGCATATATATATTTCATATAAGCACATATATATATGAAAAAAGGAACAAAAGAGAAAAAAAGCTGTTGTTTTTTTCTTAAGCTGTACAATTAAGGTCTCTGCCTGGTAACTAAGGAACACTTTTTGACACTCTAGTATTTATCATTCTTCTAGACCACCTTTCCTCTGGGGAGTGCAGGGTGGCTTGTGTTGCGCTATCCCATGGTATCCTCACAACCATAAGTGTAACTTAAACCGAGCTCTTGGGGTTGTAGTGAGAAAACGAACAGATGACCAGTTTACAAAATTTCTAAGTTGGTGGTGATCTGCCTCACCTCTTTCTAGCTTCAAGAAACACTTTCCAGATCAACTTCTCATTTATTCCATTTTTATCCTGATGTGTCCCCTCTCACCCATTACTCCTCCTAAGGTAGATTCAGCTAAGAGATGATGGCTGGCCCAAGCTCACCCACTAAGCTTCATAGGTGAGCAGGGATTTAAACCCACGTCTCTCTGATCCTAGTCTGACAAGCTAACCACTACATGACATTGGCCTTTTATTTACTTACTTTATTATTTAACAGAATTTGTATACCACTAAATTGCAAATTTACAAAGACTATAAAATATATATTAAAATAATCAGTAAAAGTTAAAAACATTTAAAGCACACACACACACACCAAAGAATAGATAAACCCAACATTATAAACTAAAATTGCAGATTTGAGGAGCCTCTCATGCAGGGTGCTGAACTTCAGTATTTCTCTGCATGAACTGCGGGGACTCCATAGCACACACAAGTCCCCTGTAGATTAATTGACAACAACGAGGCACCACTTCCCTAGAATCAGCAGTGCAGATGTGGCCGCATTGCTGACCTGGATTCCCAAAACTATAGGCTGCTCCTGCCTTGGAGTAAGCTACTTTTAACTCAGTAGGACTTGTGTCTACTGAGACAAGTATTGCACCATAAGCAGCCCCCGTCCCTGACTTGTTGGCCATTATTTATCCAATTCAGAATCCCCACTCCCAGTTTTCTGGGGCAGTGTTTGAAAAAAAATCAGGGTTAAAATTGACGTTTCATTTACTTGGAACTAGAATCCTGCTGTTTAGGTTACAAGCAGCTTCAAAACAGTATCTTATTCTCTATTTCTTTTTGCTCCTCTCAGCCTTGTCTCTCAGGTGCTCACAATGAGCTCTTGCCAGTGTTGCGCCGGGAGTTCCAAACCAGCACTGTTTCCAGGGACATTGATACTGCCGCCAAGTTTATTGGTGCTGGCGCTGCCACCGTAGGCGTAGCTGGCTCTGGTGCTGGCATCGGGACCGTATTTGGCAGTCTTATCATTGGCTACGCCAGGTATGTTTGGATTTTTGAGCACCACACTTTTAAGTCTGGAGTTACGTTCTTCATTCCCTTGCTGCTTACAGAGAAGCCAGGCAATGCTGCTGCCAGCTGCTTGCACTCAGTATTGTTGTCTTCCTGTTTCTTCAGACCTGATTTGGGCCTCTTATGTAAAACATGTTTGCAGTGCATTATAAACTGGCAAAGTTCTGTTGAGATTTTTCAGGGTTGTTGTGCCTTTAGTTAGAAGCTTCCTCCTTGTAGGTTCTGCTTCTGATTGCTTTCCTGTTGCTGTGGCATTATTGATAAATTGGCTTGTGATTATTCAGTTCCTTTTGTAGGGACTAGTAATAGGGGGAGTAGTACTTCCTCTTCATTGCTTTCCTTTTCCCTAAAAATGCAAAATAGTGCTATTTCACAAAGAAAAAAAGAGAGGAATCCCGTAATTAACCCCACTACAGGGAACTGATTTACAGGACTATTTATCAGTAATGCCATGTATGTTCTGAAAAGGAAACACTAATAGGCAAACACCACAAGGGGAGCTATGAATTGAGAATGGCCGGGCCCTGTGCTGAATGGAAATTTAATTCAGTTGTGTTAAGTAAATACAATTGAAGGATCTTGGCCTTTGGGGTGGGTATTGCCAGATTAATACAGCACTATATTACATGCTGTACTGAATCACTGTTAATTCCATTTCCAGCTGAATCCAGAAGAACAATGCCTTTACAGTGCTAAAGGGCACTAGTGTGGGGTACAGTGGTGCCCCGCAAGACGACTGCCTCGCAAGACGGAAAACCCGCAAGACGAAAGGGTTTTCCGTTTGCGAGTTGCTTCGCAAGACGAATTTCCCTATGGGCTTGCTTCACAAGACGAAAATGTCTTGCGAGTTCCTGCAGGGTTTTTTCCCTCTCCCCCCCCCCTTTTTCTAAGCAGCTAAGCCGCTTATCAGCTGATCCGCTAAGCTGATAAGCCGCTAAACTGCTAATAGCGCTAATCCGCTAAGCTTGCTTGGGCTTGCTTCGCAAGACGAAAAAACCGCTATACGAAGAGCCTCACGGAACGGATTAATTTCGTCTTGCGAGGCACCACTGTACTTTTGTTGATTCAAGCTAGAATGACATTAGCTTTTTTTGTGTGGCTTCATCACACTTTTCCATTGATGGTTATCCTGTCTGTCTGTCTCCTTCCCTTGCAGAAACCCTTCCCTGAAGCAGCAGCTCTTCTCCTATGCCATCCTGGGTTTTGCACTCTCTGAGGCCATGGGGCTGTTCTGCTTGATGGTGGCATTCCTCATTCTCTTTGCAATGTGAAGGAGCCGGATGTGCTGCCTGTCATGTGCTCTCCTCTCTTTCCCCCCTGTGTTTAGTCCAGTGTGTACGACAACCTGATTGTTCTGTGGCAGATAGGGGAAGCCCATCTGTTAACCAAATCTGTCCAGCTCAGAGGGGGCAAGTCAATAAATACTGTATTGGTATACATTTTCTTGATTTTTTTCTGTTTTTGTTTTAGGGGTAACTGGCCCCCAATCCTTTCTGCATCATTAGTCAGTGAATCGCACAGTATCATGGAATGCATTTAACTTGTATTCAGCACATCCAATTGATTCCTGAAAAACCCAAGTCCTACCATAAATCTGGCGTTGGTGAGGTTTTCTTTTTGCTATTTTCTAATTAGAATGGTTTACCTAACAGTATCTCAGTGAATTTAATCAGGCTTCCTCTTGGGAAGAAATGCAGCCCTGGAATACCTATTACTGCTTCTGATGATGTTGAATGGAGGAGGTCATTATCTTAGCAAATTACAGAGAGTTTTGCATAAATACAGCTTATGTTGTTCAGCTTTTGGTGAGCTTTTTTGCTCCTTGTGTTTTAGTAAATTAAAACATGACCTAGAATCAACCTTTGAATCTTTTCTCTCCCTTTTAAAAGCCCTGTTCTGCTAAGGTCACGGAGCACATCCTTTATATTGATTTGCTCCCTAGTAATTTAAGGCAACACTGTGCTTATGTTGCTTCTGTGCTTGTAACTTTTTTTTTTAAGCTGTTTTTAAAATACAAGGAAACTGAAGCCCAGAAAGGCGAAAGCAGGGATGGGGACCTTTGGCCCTCTAGATGTTGTTGGACTCAAACGCCTTTCAGATCCAGCCAGCATGGCCTAGAAGCAAGTACGGTGGGGCCTGCAATCCAGCAACAATGGGAGGGCACAGGTTCTCCATTTACTGAAGAATAATAATAAGAATTTAATATTTATATGCCGCCCATCTGACTGAGTTGCCCCAGCCACTTTGGACGGCTCCCAACAAAATGTTAAACATCAACCATTAAAAGGGCTGCCTTCGGATGTCTTCTAAAAGTCGTATCGTTATTTGTTTGACATCTGATGGGAGGGCATTCCACAGGGCAGGCGCCACTTCCGAGAAGGCCCTCTGCCTGGTTGCCTGCAACTTCACTTCTCATAGTGGGGGAACTGCCAGAAAGAGCTGGGCCTCAGTGTCTGGGCTGAATGATAGGGCTGGGGGAGATGCTCCTTCAGGTATACAGGGCCAAGGCAGTTTAGGGCTTTAAAGGTCAACACCAACATTTGAATTGTGCTTGGAAACATACTGGGAGCCAATGTAGATCCTAAGGAAGGCACAGACAGGCTTCCACTCCACCGTATTACAATGTGGTGAACCTTTGTGCATTCTCATCTTCATAAATGGTGCTTATCTCCCATTGTGTCTCTGGGAGTCTGCAGTGTGGCCCTTCTATACAGTATCAGTTCAGCAGAACTATTTTCGAGAAAGTGAACATTTGAATTGTGTTGGTGGCTCAGGCCAAGGTTCAGCGGCTCCTACAGAGGCTTCTTGGAAGCTCACAGGCAGTTTCTTTTTCAACATGAAGTTTCTATTCAGCTCTCAATCTGTTGGTCACTCCTCCTAAAACAAGTTGAATAAAATCTGCAACCTCAAAAAAAAAAAAAAACCAAACCCAGCATAAAACCCAACTACATAAAACCAACACAATATTCTATTTTACAAATTCAGATCTAATACAATTACAGAGTTACCGTAATTCCTTTTTAAAAGGCCATATAAGCTGGTGTCCACTGCCACCTTTTCAGTAGTGAGTTTCTTAATACACATGTAAAAAGCGCTTCCTTCCATTGGCTGTGAATCTGCTGCAAATAGACTTTCATATGCCCAAGTTTTAAAGATTTATAAGAAAGCAAGAATTTCCCCTGTTCAAACCGTTCATAATGTAGAAAACTCCTCTCTCTTCCTTCCTCCCTGCGGAAAGCTTTTTTTTCCTGTACTAAAAAGCCCTAAATGCCTTCTTTCCCCAACCCATTGATCATTTTTAGTTGCCCCTTTCTGCACATTTTCCAGTTCTATGATTAGCAAGGGCTGCATTCTAAAATCATCCATCTGACACGCATGACCCAAATATGCCTGTGCTGGGTGAGCAAATGGCTGGAAACTATTTTAGAAGTTCTAAGGAGCCTGACCTGTATCAGTCAGAGCTGCTGCTTGTTGAAAGACCCACAGCTGGTCCTGGCAATCTGCTGTTGGGGTTGCTAGGCAACCAGCTGAGCTTGGGTGTTCATTACAGTTGTGCCTGTGTTTTGGAAACCTGCTGATGATGCCAGGCTAGCCCAGTGATAAAAAGTAGCTAAGTGAGCGGTGTTAAATGATCAAGGGAATGCTAACAAGTCTGTATATTTGAATCATGCAAACATCACGTCTAAGAGAGACTGTCTTGGGCTGCAGAGGAGGCATAGTTTATGCCAACAAATCACTTAAAGGGTAATACTTCTACCATAAATCAATATCCTGAATTCAAAGGAGGAGAAACAGAACTGGAGGCTGTTGTGGATGCTAAGAAATTCATTCCAGCAGTTTGCCAGATGAAACAATCCCCCCCACCCCGTTCTGGCAATTTTCCTGACAGACACACTTGGGCCAATTTTGGGGGGCATGAGGAAGGGGGTGGAAACAATTTTGGGGGGCATGAGGAAGGGGATGAAACGATCCCCCCCACCCCGTTCTGGCAATTTTCCTCACAGACACACTTGGGCCAATTTTGGGGGGCATGAGGAAGGGGGTGGAAACCCCGTTACAGTAGCAGGACTCTCAAGTTGATTTCTGCCCCCTGCTCCTAACCTATCATTGCAGAGCAATTACTTCTGAGACGTAGCACAGCGGTGGGGAATCTGTGGCCCTCCAGATGTTAGACACCCCGCTTCTGCCACCCCTGACCATCGGCCATGCTGGCTACAACTGATGGGAGGTGGGATCTAACGTCTGGGAGGCCACAGGTCGCCAGCACTGCTAGACTTTGTAAACAATAGTCATAGGTGTGTCATACTCCGTTTCATAATCCCGGCATTGAAGCAGCTATGTTACGTTTAACTCACTTGGATTCCCCCGCCCACTTCAGTAAAGAAAGTGCCGTGGTGTTGAAGACTGTGTAAATAAACTGAGAGTAATGTAAGCAGTTCTGCTGCCCAGACTCGTGGAGCTGTGCTAAGGCTCTAGAGAAAAGTTTTGGTGGTGGGAGGGTATGTTTGCGATGCAGTCTCCCTAGATCTTCGTTTTCAGGGCCAGTACAAGTAAGGAGGTAGCCAATAATTTTGATGACAGGAATGCACCTTACAAGTTCCTACAGCTGAGTTTTCCATAGACTTGTGTCTTTTTTAGGAGGGAGAGCTGGGAACAAAGAAAGCTTCCCTCTCTGCTTGGCCAAAGCTGCAAGCTGGCCCACTTTCAAGCACAAGCTAGTAAAGAGAATTTGGGCACAGATCCATGGTGGTCTCTCTCCAATGAGCACAGAAAAAGCAAATGCCTCAAGTTAAGCCCTTGCTTAGATCTTTAGCTAGATCGTAATATTCCTGCTCTGCCAGATTAAGAACTTCATAAGGGGTGGCACTGAAGATTGGAATGGGTTTCTGCTATGAGATTTCTTGTTCTGATGCCATGGTATATATCTAAATTTTGCCATCAGCACTAAACAGTTTAAAGGGAGTTTTAAGAAGTTACTGCCTACAACATGGGTTGCCAATTGTAAAGTTGCTATTAGTTAAGAACTGGAGGTGGGACTTGTCACTCACTTTTAACACCTTTTTGGGTTAGGCCCTGCCCACTTTTGGCACATGTGCCAAGGGCAGAAAGGTGTTCCTCACCTCTGTCTTAAAATAGCTTTTCAAAAGGAATATGGACATTCTAGCCTGATTCAGATATACTAAATGTATATGTAAAGTTGGCTTCTTTAAACAAACCATAGATTATAGAAGAATTACAGTTTGCTGTTGGGATGGCACACTAAACCATAGCTAATCAAAATCAGAAGTGAAAGCTTCTGAACGGCTTTAAGGCAGATACCACAATAGATAAGATAACTATGCAGTCTCCTTTGCCTTTAACAGCAGCCCATCACACAAAAACAAAATTCCATGCTGCATTGTTCAGCCATGTCCTATTAGCCTTATGATCTGCCTACAATGATGACAAACTATAGTTCTTGCCTGTGTGTTTCTTCCCTGGCAGAGCTCCTGTGCCATTAATAGCTGTGTGACGGGCAATTTCAACAGGTGCATCTCTGACCTGCAAAAGGTTGCCACACAGCCTGTTAAAGGAACAAGCATTTCCAGAAAAGAAGGATTTACTCTAATGAAAACAGTACTTTAGTTCCCACTGGGGTTTTTTTCCAATCAGTGCCTTTCTTCCCTTGCATCAGTGGCTATTGCAGCTGTAGAATGCAGTGTGTAGCGAGGTGGGTACACATGACAAGACTCATTTTTGGATTCTGAGCCGGGTTGGGGAAGCTGTGACCCTCCACATGTTGTTAGACTCCAGTTCCCATCAGCCCTAGGCAGTATGACCAATGGCCAGGGATGATGGGAGCTACAGTCCACCAATATTTGGAGGGCTGCAGGCTCCCCAGTGCCATTGCTAGAGATAGTTAGAGGTTGGAGATGTGAAAGGAAGTGAAGGAAGAAGCTTTTACCACCTCTAGCTGCCATCTGTGCTTTTGCGGGAAATTATGTTTTGTTCTTTGAGGACACTTGTTCTACAAAGATGACATCTAATCCTGGCAAGCAAAAGTGGATCTGTTCCATTTTTAAGCAAGAGGACCAGGCCCATTTTAAGGTCCATTCTGCCCCTCCCCTCATTTTTTAATCAATTTCTCTCAAGCTGGCTAGACTTGGAGGTATTTGACAGCTCATTCGCCAGCATGCAGGAAGCGTTACCATGGTTTAAATTGCAGTAAGGGTCATAAATTTAATTAATGGAAATTGCATCAAATAGTATCTTGCTCACTTACATATCATTTGCTTAATCTCAAGTATATTACTTCCAATGGCACATTATTGTTAACAAGGCTGTTAATGCGCTCTCTTTTAGATCGAGTGCCTGGTTAACTGGAACCTCTCATGCATTTCTCCCTTTGTTGCCACTAAGTCTTTTCAGCACTTGAAGTGAGCTTTAGGCTCGTAAGGTTTGAGAGTGGCAGTATCTGGCAAGGATAGAGAGATGGATGCTAATTTGAGTAGGAAAGTTTCTTGCCAGCCTCTTGAGATGGGCCATAGCTTGGTTGCAGAAAAGCGAATAGAGAGCTTAAATGACTAAGGTGACAGTTACAACATGAATCAAACAGAATTAATAAATCCGTTACAATCACAATGACTTCAACTTGTATTTTCATTTTCATTTCCCCCCTCTTAACACCCACAACTCCCTGACCAAGTGTGCCTCTGCTTGTCAGCTATCTACAGCACCCACCCACTCCTGCCCTGCGTGAAAATTCCCCCATGCCCTCCCTTCTCAGTGTTCCATCGTTTCCTGGACACCTCTACCACAATTTCCCTTTAATCTCTCCTTTTTGCAAAGTTCATTTTACTGAATTTCAATATGAATTTAACAGAAGAGTAAGAATAGCACCCCCTTCCCCGAAGAAGGCAAGTGAACGTCATCAATTACATACATTACGCCATAACTGAGCCCTTCTCTCTTGACCATCTATAGTTCTAGTCCATGCCATTTTTTCTCTGGCCTCCCTTTCAACTTGCCTAAGATCCATGTATCCAGCGACATGCCTTCCTGTGTCTTTTACACCCAGCTCCTACTCTCCCCAAGCTCAGTAATAGCTGCTTTCTATCAAAACTAACCTTTCCTCAGAGAAGCTGCACTGCCCATCAGCTCTGCTAGTTTGCGGGGTACAAACATATTTGTTGTATTTAAAAGGACTTAAAAGGTAAAAGTCCTCAATGGGGTTGGACAGACACAAGGTTCTCTAATCCCAGTGACATTACAATCTTGAGGTTTCTCCAAGATTAAAGGATTTCTGCCTAAATCTTTTTTGTACTTCTGAAAACTTCAAAGTTACCCCTAGCCTGCTGATACTTTCTTCCTGTATGCAGTTGTTTGCCATTTTTTGATGTTTGCAAACATCACCAAGAGTGTTTAATTGGAATCAGAATACAGAATGTGTTACTCTGAAGACTGTGATCCTGAGCACTCATATTAGAAACTAACCTCAACTGAAATGGGATGAGAATTACTAGGAAGGTTTTTGGTGAGCAAACAGTAAGAAGAGACTTACATTTCTACTTTTTATAGAAACTATTGTCTTGCTAAGATCCACTTTTTCTGCACTCTTATCTCTTTACCTCACTTAACTCTTCCTTTGCCACTTCTCCATTCTGCAGTTCCTCTTCCTTGGCTCACATTTTAGAGATTTCCATCTCCTCTATCACAACCACCAGAAGGAGAAATCGTTTGGTTGAGCAAGAATTTTGAATATGGTAGAGTGAATGTCAGCAGTGATGCAGGCAGGCTGAATTGTACTAGCAGCCAGCCACAGCAGCGCTGACAGTTCCTACCCCCCCCCCCCGCCCAAACTTATTCCACTGTTGAGCATTCTAGAACAAATCATTGGCCACAAGTAGGATCTTAAAATTGGAGAAGCATCAACTCAGTTGGATGCTGGGGCAGAAGGGATAACAGAGTAGGAGAAAGCACTAAATTTTATTTTTCACCTCCCATTTTTATTATATTACTTGCATTTATTAAGTCCCAGTGATTATCTGTGCTATGTACAAACCTCAAAAGAAAGTGTGTCCCAAAGGGATGAAAATTTTCTGTTTCATACATGCACATACCTCCTTTTACTTCTCTATACTGGATGACAGGTACTTGAAAGCATACACTGAAATGGCGGAGAAGCTTTTTGTTTGGACCATCCAATAATTGCTTCAACTTGCAATCATTGAGTGAGACATTCATGGGTAAACCAGTCTAGCTTAAACAAAGGGATGACAGAGGAAACTGGATAGTAAAATAATTTTTACAATAATTATTTTCTCAAGCATCTACAAAAAATGTAGATGCTTGAGAAAATAATACTCTTAGATGTGTTATTTCTCTTTCACCCTGAACAGTGAATCTGTTAGGAGGTGTAACAATAAATTTATATCACCATTACTCTGAGTAGGTACTTGGGTTCTGTATCTCCATGACCAATGAAGCAGTAGCAGGTCAAGTTTATTGCCTAAGCCAGAGGGCATAGCAAATTGCACAATAATTAACGAGAAGTAAGCCAGTATGAATCATGCCAGTCATTTCAATCTAGCACAAAACAAGCCATGACTCTCCAATAACTCACTTAACATGAAAAATTAAACATCAGTATAAAGCATTTAAAGCACTGCCAGCCAGCCAATCTCACAAATAAGAGCCCAGTTCCTACTATGTAAACATTAAGCAAAATTCCACCTGACTGTTAAAGCTATTAAGGCATTGTTTTGGTAATCTATGGTTAAATTACCATTACTTGTCATTTAAGCCAATCTTCTAATATCTCATGTATCTGAAATAAGGCACAGTCTACCTGTCTGTACCTTCTCTTCCTGAACCACTTTGCTCTGTTGATTTAAAGGCTCACTCTTAGCCTGGTTCATATGTGGGAGAGGGACAATGTCTGCAAACTGGCATGAAAAAATGTGCAAAACAGTGAAATGCAGGCATTCTTTTGTGCCTCTAAATGGCAACTCTCCCAATGAAAATCAAATCTCATTTAAACTGGAACCTTTTACTTATTGTAAATTTTGATGTACAGGCACTTTTCAAGACAACCCCTATGGTCATTATTCTCTGAAAACTAAAGAACAAAAATGAATTTTTGATCAATGCAGGCATGTCTTAAAAACAAGCCACCCCCCCCCAACCTCCTTTGCTTAACATCCAACTTAAGAGTTCTGGTGAACTCCTAGGGGGGGGGGGCAGGATAATATTCTCAGAGGTTTGGGACAAATGAAAACACTGCTTGTTGTGGAAGAATCCACACAGGTTAGGCCATGGGTCCATGCTTGCCTCTATCAACCGGCTGGCATCTTGCTAACATGGGTTACAGTGAGCTCGGTGGGGACTGCGGTTAGGGCACAGATGAAGCAGCAGAAACATCTCCAAACTACTGGGATGGGAAGGAAGTTGGAGCTGACACAGAGTCTTCTACAATATTGCTGCCAAACAGGCAGAGGCAGATGGCAAATGCTACACTAATTTGGCTATGTCAGGAGTCGAGGAGAGCCCTGCTTGACCCCTGATGGAAATAAACAAAGGTCCAACTATGATAGACAGAGACTTCACCTTTATGAGAGATTTTTACCCCATCTAGCTTTCTTCCTGTTGAATCAGCACCGTCAAAACCCGAAAGGGTTCTCAAGACAGCAGTACAATTTGGCTCATTCCAACCTCTTGAGGCAACAGTGTTATCGGGTGTCCCCTTACCCACTCCTTTAGATGGCAATAAGTGCCAACCTAGCAGTTTGAAAGCACGTCAAAGTGCAAGTAGATAAATAGGTACCACTCCGGCAGGAAGGTAAACGGCGTTTCCATGCGCTGCTCTAGTTCGCCAGAAGCTGCTTAGTCATGCTGGCCACATGACCCGGAAGCTGTACGCCGGCTCCCTCGACCAATAAAGCGAGATGAGCACTGCAACCCCAGAGTCGTTCATGATTGGACCTAATGGTCAGAGGTCCCTTTACCTTACCTAAATGCCTTCCCACTTCCTTCAATATGTGGTAGGCCAGAAGCCCTACTGCATTTGTTTCGGTGCCCTTCCACTCATGATTCTGCTGGGTGGGGACCCTGGACTTCTGCGCCAAAGCAATTTCCCTGAGGGCACCAAAGTGAGATGCTTCAGGTTACAGACTCCGCTAACCCAGAAATAGTACCTCGGGTTAAGAACTTTGCTTCAGGATGAGAACAGAAATTGTGTGGCAGCGGTGCGGCAGCAGTGGGAGGCCCCATTAGCTAAAGTGGTGTTTCAGGTTAAGAACAGTTTCAGGTTAAGAACGGACCTCTGGAACGAATTAAGTACTTAACCTAAGGTACCACTGTACTGGAAAACCAGGACCAGCCCACCCATGAGGCAAGGGGAGAAGGATCCACAGGGGCAGCAGAAGATCCTGAGGCAGATCTTTATCTTCTCCCTGCCCTTGTTCCTGTGATGTAGACCTTCACACAGCCTTTCTTCCCCGGTGGGGCGGGAGGGGGCGCCATTCTGCAGTTCGCCTCAGGTGCCAAAATGTCATGGGTCGGCCCTGTGGAAACCTGCCCGAATCACACCAAGACCTAACTCGGCCACACACGACGTCAACGACGTGCTACTGGGCAAGGAGGTCGCCCACTGCCTGCTACCCGTGGGGGGTCTGTGCCGCTTCTTCCCGCCCCTCTCCGTCGGGAACCCGTCGCCCTCGGGCGGCGGCGGCTCCTCTCCCTTCTCCCCCCTCAGGACACCAGGACACCGTCCGCTCCGTCGTCTCTTCGAAGTCTCGGCCCCGCCCCGCTCCTTGCACTAACCCCGCCCCTCCCTCCCCCATTGGCTCCCCGGCTCCTCGCCCCCGCCAAGTCTCGCGAGGATCTCGAGCGCGCAGAAAACGAGGAGGCGGGGGGGCCCCACACTTCACCACAGCAAGACTTGGGGGCCGCAGCTCGGGGCTGTGTGGGGAAGAGCCCCGTTAGTGGCGGCGCCAGGCGGAGGGACACGGGACCTTAAAGCGGAGGGAGGGGACAAAAACGCCCGGTCCTCTCAATTCCACCCCCTCCCTCCCTTCCTTCTCCGGTCCCGAGGTGAGTTTGGCCGTTGCCTCCGCTCCTCTCACCCCGCACCTCCCCCTTCTCCTCCCCTCAAGAAAAACCCAACTCTTTCCAAGGCTTGAGAGAGGGTGGGTTCCGCCTTGTCGTGATTGGCAGCTCGGCCGCGCCAATCGGCGCCGCTCTCGGAGGCGAGTGGCGGGCGGCGCGGCCAGTGCGGGCGCGGGGTTGGACCGAGACCCCTCCCCGTCTCCCGGGGGTGGGAGGGACTTGAGGGGCTGCGAGGAAGCTCTAAGAAGGGGGCCCGGGCGGTGGCCGGGAGGGGGAGGGGGCGCCCAGAAGCCCCGGTGACGGGCGGGCTGGGGTGCGTGTGGAGAACCTGGGCTCGAAATGCTCCAAGGGTCCTGAGTAGAGTTTTTGGTGCCTGCACGAGAGGAGTGAGGATTTTTTAAAAAAATGCCAAGGGAGGAGGAGGCTGCTGGGTGGGGAATTCCAGGGGATAAGGGCAATAGGAAGGGAGAACTAGGCGGTTGTGGCCTTTGCAGAAGTGGGTGAGAACACATAAGCGAAGCGATGCCCCAGCAAGGAAAAAATCTGAGTAACTCGTGGAAGCTGTTACATAAGTATATGCTCCCAGCCACTTGGTAACGGTGGTGTGGCTTCCTCAAGATTGCTTTCCGATTTGGAGAGCGCTTGGCAACCTCTGCTGCTCATCCTTGCACCCTCTTTTCTGCTCCTCACCACTGCAGTGGCAAGCCTCCCATTTGTACTGCCGAGGGGTACAAGGGTGAGCAAGCAGGGGCTACTTTTGCAGTTGCCTCCCAGGACCACCTCTTGTCAGCAAAAAGCAGTCATTGCCCCGCTCTGCTCTTTCTTTCTGGGTGGTATGGTAGATAAGATGCAGCCCGTTGCACCACCCAAGAGTGAGCAGGTGAGTGACTAGCAACAACAGCTCCTTGCCACTCTCAGTCACGCCTCCCATGAAGCAGCTGCTTCCACTGGCTTGTCCACTCCCTCCGGTGGGTGGTGATTGATCCAATTCTCAGTGCTGCCCAGAGTTAAGAGGGCAGGCGAGTGTACAGATAGGAGGAATGCCATGTGCTTACCTGCTTTACGTAGCACGGAAGAAGGTGCCCTCCAAGCAGCAGTGCTGGCTACTGAGATGGTAACAAGTTGGGGGGTCTTTGTTAGTTGGTTCTCCAAGCTACCCCCCTTGAGAGAGAGAGAGAAAGGGGGTGGGTCTGCTGCCGTTCTTGGTCTCTGCCTCTGCTGCTTCTCAAGTGAGCGGCAGAGCAGTTAAAAGTGGCTGCAGTATGGTTGTTGCACCCACCACATCAAACAGTTGGGGATGGTGTATGTGTGCAGAGACATTATGCTTGCTTGCTTCAGTTGGCAATCAGATATTAAAGCTGCGCCTTGCTGCCATCTCTGTCTCTGGACAGCATGGAAGTTGGGTGGCCCAGTCCTCCAGGCCTTGCACCCAAAGGATAATAGTGAATGGAGATTAAAAAATTGTCCAGTAGCACCTTAGAGACCAACTAAGTTTGTTCTTGGTATAAGCTTTCGTGTGCATGCACACTTCTTCAGATACATTGAAATGGAGATGACATTTGTTTCTTGCCACCATTGTTTGCACACACATGGAACAGCTACCTCCAGTTGCTTGGCTACTACAGCTGTGAGGTGGTGCTATCCTCAGCTCCTGCTGTTGCTTACAAGGAGGATTCAGCTGAGTGAATGGAGGGTGACTGCTCATTTAAAATGCCACAACCATGCCTACTTGGAGCACAGATAACAGTGTGATGTTAATGCCCAAAGTGACAGCTAGTTAAGCTGGAGAGGTCTCTCAAGTTGCTGCGGACTCAGCACTGCCCAATGGTACTGGTCTCTGATGTCAGGCCCTTGATTTCTGAATATAGTGAAGGGTGATTTGAGGAATTTCATGTAGAGGCTAGTGGGTTTGTCAGAATGACTTTGATATAGAATGTCTCAGTACAGGAAAATAGTGTGTGGACGGAAAAGGAATGAATTGCCCCACTGTCAAATTTAGTGAACAACATGGTGTCAATGGAAGGAACATGAATATTGATCCTACCCTTGCAGTCCCTGTGAGTTGGATGTAAATGTTAATGCAGCAGTCTTCAACTACATTTCAGGAGTGGAGGGAATAGATTATTTTGCTTGGCTGGTTTTTCTGATAACTGTTCACAGCTAACATTTTATTTGCTTGGTTTCTTTCATATTCACAGTGCTTTGAAATGGGATCTTGATTGGCTTGTTTATCTCAATATTTTGAGGGTCAGGCAGCACTTAATTGCCAACTTAAGACAGCCTATCTGTTCTCTCTATTCTCTCTCAAATAAATAAATAAAATAAAGTTTCAGTATTGAATGGGAAAAGTTCTCTTCTGTTTTACTGATAAACTGTTTAATGTGCATAATTTACTTGGCAACATTTTGTGATTCCTCTAATGTTACGAGAGTTAGTTATATAAAAATGATATGGGCTCTTGCAGTACACACACTGGCTCAACCAACTTGATTGGAAGTGCTCTAATTTTAGTGACGGTCCTGTTAGCATTTATACAGTTCATTTTGATTATTCCAAACACTTCATGCATGATCTCTTGTAAAAATGGCTCTGTAATGTCTTAACTATCACAGGTAGCAGATGGGGTTGATGAACAGTGGCTCACGACTGAGATGAGCTTTAAGCTATGGACTTGCAGGTTCCCTCTTAGTCATTGACCTCATTCACATGTAAAGTTTAGCCAAGCCATGACTTAGTTTGCATGAGAAGACATGTGGCACCTGGAGAGGAGATTGTCACCACTTTGCTTCTCCTCTGTTGCATTGCTGCTTTGCCAAACCAAACTGTGGCTTAGAATTGTGTGCAAACAATTGCTACATCACCTTCAAGGGTTAAAGTAAAAATATTTCCTCTATGCTATTGGTTATGTTACACTCTGCATTTACTAATTACTTATCCATATGGAAAAGTAAGTTGATAACCAGTGATGGATATGAGCTATGAAACTGTGTGCACTGCTAAATAAGAGTAGAGTTCTGAAACCTGTTTCTCCCCCCACCCAAAGTAGTGAAGCTATTTCATGCATGTTCAGTTAGCAAAAAAACTAGACTAGCCCTTACCAAGTAGCTATATTTTGGGGCATCCAGCTGCTACTGCCTGCATTTTGAGCTTCATGTCCATATATAATATAAACCAGAAGTGCCCTTCAGATAATGTTGGACTATAGTTCCCATCATTATCAGCCAGCACGGACAGTGGTCTGGAGTGATGGGAGCTGTAGTCCATTATCAACAACATCTGGAGGGCACCGTGTTGGCTACCAGTGTTATAAATGGATCTACTGCCAGGTTCTTAGACTTTGCCAAGTCAAAAAGACATTGCCTCTGAGGTTCAAAGAAAGTGGTTCTGTCAGATCTAGGGCAGATCCATGAAAAATGGAGCAGTGCCATCCATGCTAAAGCAACAAGCCAGCTTTTAGAAATATTGTTTCCCACCCCTCTGGCTAATATTTTCATGGTTTCTCTGATCTACTCAAAATATGAGGTTCAGTGGTGACTCGATTATCTGTCCCTTTGTCTCTATCCAAACTGAGCAGTCATGGGGCAGCAAAGAGCATATCTGTTTCCCAGGAATTGCTTGTTCAGTTTTACTTGTAATTTGAAAATTGTGATTTGTGAGGGACTGAAAGGACTTGTCTCTACAGTTGTTGCTTATTATATTTTATTGGAGTTAGAAAAATCCCAGCTGCCTTGTCTGTTATGTGCCTAAGTGTTTGAAGAAATTTTGATTCCTTGATTCTGTCAATCTACTCAGGATTGGCAAAATGTTCTTAATTCCTGTTGTTTACTCTGTGGTTCTACTACTCAGATGTTCTGAGGCATTCTAGCAACTGGTGGGGGTCTTTATGTTGCTGTGGTCCCCAAGTAGCTTCATTTGGGTAGTCTGTGGTGTGTCTGTAAAAATGCAATTAAAAAGCTGGGTGCCAAAAAGACTGAACTTAAGAGTTCAGAGCTACTCAAGAATAGTGGCCAAAAGTGTGCTATGAACCAGGAAGTCCCCTAGTTCTTCTTACTCATGGATTTGGGCAGGCGGCTATTCTCTTGCCTTCCCCATTTGTTATATGAGAATAGTAATGCTAGTTTTTGGTGGGACGCAGGTGGCGCTGTGGGTTAAAGCCTCAGCGCCTAGGACTTGCCGATTGAAAGGTCGGCGGTTCGAATCCCTGCGGCGGGGTGCGCTCCCGCTGCTCGGTCCCAGCGCCTGCCAACCTAGCAGTTCGAAAGCACCTCCGGGTGCAAGTAGATAAATAGGGACCGCTTACCAGCGGGAAGGTAAACGGCGTTTCCGTGTGCGGCTCTGGCTCGCCAGATGCAGCTTTGTCACGCTGGCCACGTGACCCGGAAGTGTCTCCGGACAGCGCTGGCCCCTGGCCTCTTAAGTGAGATGGGCGCACAACCCCAGAGTCTGTCAAGACTGGCCCGTACGGGCAGGGGTACCTTTACCTTTACCTTTTAATGCTAGTTTATCTTACATAATTACTATAGGAATGACTAGGAAAGTGTACATAAAGTACTCTGGAACACTTGCAATGATGTATGCTAATATGAAGGGTGGTATTCAACTAAATTTGACTTGGAGTAGACCCACTGAAATGAATAACTATTATTATGTTAGCATCAATTAATTTTGGTGGGTCTACTCTAAGCCAGACCTAATTGAATACCACCCTAAATATTACTATTGGTCCATCTTCTTTATTTAAAATGCCTTTCTGACTCTGCAGGTTCTCCATCTCTACATTATGTTCTCACTCATATTTGCACACAAACCACAAGGTGCAATTGGACTGCTTATTATAGAGTAACTTCCACTAAATGTAGTGGGACCTCTGGGGACCATATTTAGGATTGGGCTATGGGTTTTCCAGCTTATTGAGCAAAGGTGAGCTTTTTGTAGCAATGGACTGCTGAATTAGGCACCTGAACATGGTTGTTCACCTACTAGAATGATGTCTCCCTTTTGTAGCCTTATTTGAACTTCTGTTATTTAGTCATATGAACACTATAATCGTAGCAACCACTGATGAACCATTATACTGATCAACCAAAAGTAATCACTGTGGTTAGTCAACAGACACTAGCTGCATTTTTGGTCTGTCATCAATATAGGTTTGGAAATAAACATCTTGGATTTACAAACACATATTAGATTACCACAGCAAAGAAATGGAGGCAGGGGGAATGTAGGTGATCCCTGTCATCAAAAGTTTTATCTTTACTTTGTATGGATATAGCTGGGAAAAATGGATTGCACTGACTGACAAGTTACTTGATCATTGTTGTTATGGGCTAGTCGCTAGGCTGAAAAAACTGCATTTTCTCAGATTCACTTTTACTGATTGTACATCTAACGTGGCTGGTTGTTTCAGTCATGCCTCCGGTATTGTTTATTATGGTTATCATTTAGAACTGTCTGGGTTTTTTTATCCAAAGTGATTAGTAACTCAAGCTAAAATTGTCAGTTTGCTGTCAAAATAGAGTCAGCATAACAACAATATAAGCAGAGAGAACAGGGGGAGAATAATATAGAAAATGTAATAATATAGAAAACTGCCCATAATAATATGATCAATTCATGTAAGTATAGATGAGCAAACACAAAATACAAATAGCATTTTACTGTAAGTAAAAAATCCATGATCACACTCATATCCATCCTGTAGAAATTTCAGTGTCCTGTGTAATTCGGAAGATATGCTGCCTCCAAGGCAGGATCCGTCTTCTCCCTGTAGGCTCTTCCTTGGCCCTCAGGAAAGCAGGCAAAACATCAGAATCCTTAAAGCTGGCCCTCTCTCAAAACGGATAGACAGTAGGCTGAAATGGAGGTGACCATCACTGCTCTGTGAAGCAGTGTCCCCCCCCCCTTGGTGAGGGTTATTTACCACTGAAGTATGCCTCACTTCTTCAACCAGGAAGTGATTGCAAGCAGCAAAAATAACTTTCCTTTCTGGCCAGAAATTCCTCACTCCTGATAGCTGTTCCTCTCTAGGCGTGACCTTAGGTGCTTCTCAGCAGAAACAATGGGACCAGGAGGCTATAGATTGCATAGCTTAAAGGTGGCTAACCATTTTCAGCTTGATTGCCACATTAACACCCCTAAAGGCCACATGCCAGTGGTGGGCATGGCCAGTGCATAGTTGTGTGCACATGCTCACACTCATGCACACATGCCATACATACAGTACAGACATCTGGCTCCTTCACTAGCCAGCTTTTAATGAATGCTGAAGACGCACCTCTTTACCCTGGCCTCTTGACACCTGAGATGTGTGTTTTCAGGAATCAAACTGTGACTGTATAGCTGTTTTTATTTCTGAATTTTAAATTGTGGTAACCTGCTCTGGGACCTGCTGGTGAAGGGTGAGTAACAACAACAATAATGAATTCTCTTTGTGAAGAGGAAAAGGCACTATCCCTCCGCCCCCAACTTGGAGAGAGTGGTTTGTGTCTGTGTGGGACAAACTGAAGGTCAAAATGCAGTGGTTCCAGTCTTCACACCAGCAGAGTGCTGTATCGCCTAATCTGAGTGCTGAATTTGGGTGATAAAACTGTGGGGACTTGGTAGGCCACTTTTCATGTCTTCCTTCCCAAGCTGGATCTGGCCCACAGGTTAACTACTCCTAGTAGAGACGATCACTTATTGAAAGTTGCAGTGGGTAGTCATTGAACTCTCCTGGTGCTGTTGCCTAGTGGGCCTAGTTTATGCTTCGGTTGAGTTTTGTCTAGGAACAATTTGATTCCCCACCCCCTTGGATTTGGAGATACTTTGACACATTGAACGATAACACTGTTGTAAACAAAGGTACTAGTCTCCCATTTGAAAGCGGCAATTATTCAGGGTGGATTTGTTCAGGAAGCTGCCTTTAGGGAACAATTAGAGCTGAATTTGAAGTCTGTCCTTCCCATTTGAATTAATTACTAGCCTCAGGTTTCAATATTTCTTAGGTGTTGCTAAGACCTTGGGTAATCAAATCTATATGGAATTATTCTGTTCCTGCCTCTTTTCCCCCCCCTGCTTAGTTTTCCATTGCGTTGTGTGCAGTGGTGCACTTTTTGTGTTTGGCAACTTTAAGAAGAGTGTGTGTATCTGTATTGGAGGGCATTTGGGGAAGAATATGGGGCCTTCATGCTTGCCTTGAAGATGCTTGCTTATGTTGTGGTCAGGATCTTCTGGGAATTCCTACTTTCATTTCTTTAGGTTTTGCTGGCCCTCTTAGGTACAAATATGTTTCAAAATGCAGTGGTGGGATGTTCAGGGATCAACAAGAAGCAAGTAAGACATCTGCTTTCACTGTTGAAAACTCATGAGTTCCAAATCAATATATCATGATTTTTCCATCTGTGAGTATGCTCAGTCTGAAGAGTAAACTATTTCAGTTTAAATCCTAGGTTGTCTTGTGGTGAATTAGGAGTTAGGACTTTCCGGCAAGGCAGGGGACTAGGAGAGAACTGCAGAGGACTCTGAATTCTGGAACTTTGAGGGAATGAACAGGAGCTGCTGGAAGACTTTCAGTGGCTGAGAAGTTCTTCAGACAGGCATTCAGCATAAATTGTGCAAGCATTAGCTCGAGAAGGGAGTTGCTCAGCATCTGTCCTTTAACTCAGGGCTTTCTTTCTTTTTAAAATCATTTTTATTAATTTTCCAATAAAAACATCCAATTAATATATCCAATCATAATAATCCAATTAAAATAAAAAACTAAAATAAAAAAGACCAAATTATAATCCAAATTATAATTATTGATTTTTCAGAGCTCCCTACAGTCAGGGCTTTCTGAAGGCACCCTTGATATCAGTTTGTCCCATCCATGACTCTTGCACAGAGCTGTAGGATGCGGGAAAGACATTGCAAGGAAAATGGCTATACACTTGCATATCAAATCACCAGCAAGTGTGGGGTTATCTGGGTTAGTCCCAGAAGATACATTAACAGGATGCAGGGAATTTCAAAGGTTTGAGAAACATTTGATTATGTGTAATAACCCAGCAGTCCTTCATGTAGTGAGGATATGGCAATAGTTTGACATGCAACTAAGGTATGTAAGTTACCTGCCGCCCATATGTCCTGTTATATCTTTGTAATGTGGTATTTGACAGTTAACAAGATACCTGTTCCCATATTTGGGGAGTGCTGCACTTTCCTGACTCTAGCTCAACTTCTTAAAGCCTTGTCAGTTTCTTTGCCTGGTGACTTTCCCTACTTATGAAGCTAAAGCAAAGCAATTGGTAACTGTTGGGTAATATAAGTGGATTATATTTAATTAAGGCAGTTGGGAGATATCAGAGGGTCATTTTGGGAGCAGAGCTACTGAAATCAAGGAGTAAGTTACTGAGCATGGCCTCACTGGTATCACCCAAAGCCTGGAGGGATAAACTCCTTGGTCCTGCTGATTCAGTGTCTGTTGTTTTCTACTTGTATCTTCTTTAGTAGTCTGATGTCTGATCTAGTAGCTTTAAACCAATGCATAGTCAGCCCAAAGTGATATGAAAAGAGCACAGTAACTTCTGTTTTCCTTGTCCCATCCTCCATGAAATTCTAGTTGGAGAAAGCAATGTATGAGAAAGCACTAAATTTATATCTGATCAAACATCGGCTTCCTTCTTTTAAACTCTAGTGGGGTTGCATCAGGATAAAATTTAACTCAGAAGTGCCATTGAGAATCAAGGAGGGCATGGTCAGCTCTATTAGCTCTTAGAACCTTGGGGACCCCGACTTTTCTCATGTTAAAAGTTCGTTTCTGGCCCTCCAAGGCATATGAGACTTTGGGAAATATAATATTTCATGTTGCAACCTTCAGAAGCTCAGTTTAACAAATTGTGGCATGGCCTTGGAGTGTGACTTGTGGCAGCATGTGGTGACAGAGAATCTCGTCTTTGTTTATAGGAAAAATAATCCAGAGCAGCAGAACTAGTCAATTTGCTATTTATTTATTTATTTATTTATTTATTTATTTATTTACTTACTGATAACATTCCACATCAACAAAGCATCAACAAAAATGACACAACAACAAAAACCTTTCCTTTCAAAGACTTTAAATAATTGACAAAAAAAATCAGAAAAGCAATCAATTTGTGTAACGTACTTCGCATGTTTGTAGCAACATAATTTCCCCCAGTCATCCAAAACCTCAACTACTGTACAGTGGTACCTCGGGTTACAGACGCTGTAGCTGAAATTATTCTGTGACATTGTAGCAGCAGGATAATTAAAACAGTACATGAGACTTTGCTACTGTATCTGAAACTTTGCTTTTCAACAAAATGTAACATTCCACCGTATTATGTTAAAATCTTTAAGTGGGAAAGAAACAAAGATGATTTACCGCTTTGAACGTAGCTGCAAAAAGTTGTTTTTTGGGAACAGTTGTTTGGCTAGCAAAATTGTCCTAAAGAAACAGTATTGTGAGTCAGGCATTAGATATGTAAGCTTGGAATCTGTGGCTCAGTTCAGACATCATGCCAAACTATGGTTAGGAAGGCTTAACTATGTTTTGACAGCATGTCTGAATTGACAAAAGATGGTTGCAGTTGTCTGGCAAAACAAGAATCTGAAATGATGTTTGAAGTGGGTTTGTAAACTGTGGTTTCTGTTAATTATGGTTTGGCATCATGATACCTATGGGCATTGCTCCCTTCCAGAGGTCACTGAACCTGGAGTGTTGAACAAATGAAATAGAAAAGCAGGCAAGGAGCTCTAAACTGTGGTTTGTCTTCAGATACTAAAGCATGGTGGGGCAAGCCATGGTTTGGCTTGATGCCTGAATTAAATCTGCATTAACCCAGAATATTTACTGGGTTCCATAATACTGTCAACTACAGATGATTATAGTTCTTGTTTTCCCTATAAGCAGTCACTGAAAAGTGTCAGGCCTCTTACACTATAGCTACTCTAATTGAGTGGATAATGAAGATTATCTGCAATTTAAAATTCTTTAAGGAGTCTTGAGAATGTCTTCCCCCAAAGTCTGCAGTCTCGGATAAGCTGTTAAAAAGTTTCTTCTGACTAAAGATCTTTGAAACTCCAACCACGATTCTGATTCCTATTACTGTATCTGGGCACTTCTGTTGCTTGTCATTAGCTCCTGCCTTAAAATTGTTTTAATTTTCTTTATGAAGTATATTAAAATGCTTCTGGGAAATATAATTATGTATTGTACAGGGAAATCCATTGACAAATTTGGCATATGGGGATTTTAGGAAAATGCATTGGTTTCCTACCAGTGTTGTGCTTTCATGCAGTGAAAGTTAGCAAGCATTTTGTAACAGAAAAGGAGCTTGCTAAATATAACAGGGGAGAATATTTATATTGAGGAAACAATATTGAGATGGAATGTTTTCAAAACCTGTTTGTGTGAACACAAATGGTATCACAAAGACTTTACAACAAGATGCTGCATGCACAGTAAAAAATAATCAAATATGGGCTACGTACAGTGGTGCCTCGCAAGACGAAAATAATTCGTTCCGCGAGTCTCTTCGTCTAGTGGTTTTTTCGTCTTACGAAGCACGGCCATTAGCGGATTAACGCTATTAGCGGCTTAGCGGCTTAGAAAAAGGGGGGGAGGGAGAAAACTCGCAAGAACTCGCAAGACGTTTTCGTCTTGCGAAGCAAGCCCATAGGGAAATTTGTCTTGCGAAGCACCTCAAAAACTGAAAACTCTTTCATCTAGCGAGTTTTTCTTCTTGCGAGGCATTCATCTTGCGGGGCACCACTGTATATGGCTAAAAACGAAAATAGAGGACTCCTCACATTCTAAAACTTTTCAGTTGATGCAAACTGTTTATTACCTATATAAATAGTAGTCTAGGATAAGAGTTTATGGTATTTTGTTATTATTTCACCAGCTTATGGGTTAGGTGGGTTATTTTGGTATGTATACATACATTGAAGGATGCAGGTGGCACTGTGGTCTAAACCACAGAGCCTAGGGCTTGCCAATCAGAAGGTTGGCGGTTTGATTCCCCACGACGGGGTGAGCTCCTGTTGCTCGGTCCCTGCTCTTAGCAGTTCGAACCTAGCAGTTCAAAAGCACATCAGAGTGCAAGTAGATAAATAGGCACCACTCTGGCGGGGAGGTAAACGGCGTTTCTGTGCGCTGCTCTGGTTCGCCAAAAGCAGCTTAGTCATGCTGGCCACATGACCCGGAAGCTGTACACTGGCTCCCTCAGCCAGCAAAGCAAGATGAGCACCGCATCCCCAGAGTCGTCCGCGACTGGACCTAACAGTCAGGAGCCCCTTTACCTTTACACATATACATATATTGCTATAGGTCTGAATTTAATAAATAATAATAATATATTAAAAATAAATATGGACCAACAGTCTTGTCTCCCGTTGCTGAGGGGTGCAAGATTTTGCTTACAAAGCCCTGTTTTTGAACTGTGAGCAGCAGCCCACTTCCATCCATGCCGGTCATTAAAAGAACAAGAAGAAGGTACCCAAGTTTGCTTGTTTCCGCTTCACTTTCCACCCCTTTTCCCTTTTTTCTGTCATGTCTTTTGTAAGCCTGTGGGATGGGACTGTGTTGCATTGCTTTTGTAAGCTACTGTGGGAGCTTTCTCAGCTAAAGAGTGGGATATAAAATTTTTGAATAAATAAATGCTTACATGTACAAAAGGATTGCCTTCTATAAAGGAGCCCATCAGTTTAATAACTTTTAGGAGTACAATTTTAATGCAGTTTTAGGCCTGCTCAATTTTGGACAATTCTCCCTTCCCCTATTTCATGCTGTTCAAAGGGATCCCTTGATCCACTCAAGATGCTTTTTGAGGACAGAGAGGATAAAGCAAACTTCCTTCTACTCACGGTTCCTGGCATCCAAGGCATGTTCTGCTGCTGTGGTTTGCATGTTTGAGTGGTGTAAGCAGCTTTTTGACATGGAATAATGAAAAGTCTCCTAATTGGAAATACTTAATAAACTATCAGACCTCTTCCTTAACTGAAAAGTATATATCTGGTTGCATGACATGGTGCCAAAATTAGTACAGTGGTACCTTGGATTACATATGCTTCAGGTTACAGACTCCGCTAACCCAGAAATAGTGCTTCAGGTTAATAACTTTGCTTCACGATGAGAACAGAAATTGTGTTTCGGCGGCGCGGCAGCAGCAGGAGGCCCCATTAGCTAATGTGGTGCTTCAGGTTAAGAACAGTTTCAGGTTAAGTACGGACCTCCGGAACGAATTAAGTACTTCCCGAGGTACCACTGTACTTAGAATCTGGTACCAGTGTTTTGAGTTCTAAGAATATTGTGTTCTGGCTGTAAAAGCAAAGTTTATAGCTTTCAAAGTTTAGACAAAAGGTGGACAGTGGGCATGCAGTGTCACAGGCTTCCAAAAATGCCCTCATTTTGCTAAGTAGATTTTCTAGTTGCAGGGTGTGGGATTTGAGGGGTAATTTGGAATCTTTTCCTTTATTATAAAACAGAAGATGCACGGCAGAGGATAGAATACATACATACACACTGCTCAGAGCTTGTGCCCTGGGGAGGTCACTTTGGTGCTGCTAATGCAGAGGTTTGACTGCACCCCTAAAGGCGTACTCCATTGTCTCTTGAGACAGACAGGGGTGCCAACCAACAGCTTTTGAATGTGTAAGATTGGTATGTTCTTTGGGGCAAAGGAGAAATGCAAATTTGGGGACTCTCCTGTAGGAAAGCTGCAGGTAGATTTCAAAAGTTACAAGTACTTGCACTTGGCTCTTTCCATAGATCAGCTCCTTCTGGCCAATATTTTTTCCTATGTACTTCAGAAGGTTCAGTGAACATTCTGCTGAATTGTGTTTCCTCTGAAACATTGTTAAGGAGTGATACTCTTTTTGGAGCCTATTTCAAAGCACATACTTCCTTCCTTGCATTTTAACTGGGAGAGATTTTACTGCTTTTGCAAGGCAAGCTACGCCTGCGTGTTCTTACACTTTTGACAGCAAAGTAGGAAGAAGTCATTTTATGGCTTACTGTAATCAAAGTGTTCTTAGCTTACAGGGAACTGTAACTTTTCCTATACTACGAACTCACAATTTTTCTTTCTAGCAAGAACATGTTCTCTTACCACATGTCAAAAGTAAGAAGTTGTCTGCTGAAACGACACGTTTGCCACTTAAGGGAGGAATTCAGCCTCATTGTAAAGCACTGCACAAGGGTTTCAGCTGATGGAACTCATTAGTTGAATCCCATCCATAGTCTAGTACAGGCTTCCTCAACCTCAGCCCTCCAGATGTTTTGAGACTACAATTCCCATCACCCCTGACCACTGGTCCTGTTACCTAGGGATCATGGGAGTTGTAGGCCAAAAACATCTGGACGACTGAGGTTGAGGAAGCCTGTTCTAGTAACCTCACCAGGCTTTATCTGTGTTTTGTCTTTTAAAGGTTTAACCTAGGTTTGTTTATTATCATAGGTCTGAGTACTAATGGTGTTCAAAGATAATTGTGAGGGAGTAGTGCCAATAAAATTAGTGTGCATAAACTTGAGGCAAATGAGTCGGTTCATATTCATCTCTTTTAAAAAGTGGGATGACAGACAGCCCTAGCTGAGCTCTTACACAGCATTGCTTTCAACAGGGAAGATTGTACGCTTGTGTATTTAAGCACTGAAATCAATGGGCCCTGCATTTTGACTGGATTATACTGATGGTTTCTGCCTCTCAATCTGGCCAGCAGCACCTGTAACTTCCATACTACATTACAGCAATGTGCCCTAAGAGGAGCTTCCTTGAAGACCTTGCATAAACAGCAGCACTCATTGTGTAACTCTGGTTTTGATTTGCTCACAAAAAGAGACTCCAGTTCTTGTTTGTTTGCATGGGTTTCTTCTTGCCCCAATTCAAAGTGCTTGTGATTTATGTCCAAAAAGGCCTTAAATGCTTTCTCCTGAGATCTAGAATCTGTTGGTGTACCTTCCACTTTAGAGATTTAAGTACCAGGGATGTCGAACAAAGCTTTTACTGAGGTGGTGTCTTGTTATTGTTGGCATCCATCTGGGGTGCAAGCCAGGGCAGCGTGTGTGTAGGTCTTGGCTGCTGAGATGACAAGACCAACACTCTCGGCCTTGCTGATGTTCAGAGGAAACAGGAGCAATACGTTTGGCACCAGCCTGGCTGTAGGAGTTGCTGGAAGGAGGAGTTCAAAGCACCATCCAATCATCTTAGGGACTCCACTCTGAATTTATGCAGGGTTTCTTCTCCTGAAGATATCCCACAAGGCAGCAGAGGTTCAGGATCAGAGTTTTCCATCTCCTAGATGGGCTACCTTCCCAGATTGACCATCCCCGCCTGCCCTCTACAGCATGTGCAGAAACCACCTTCTTGACTGTTGGACCTGCTATTGGTCTCATCCTCTCAATCTGCCAGAGCCCGCCTTCACATGCAGGGGAAGTCCCTAACTCACCAAGGGTTTGAGACCCATCAGCTACCCTCATCTGGTTTAGCCAGGCAGTCAAGAGGCATTCCAGGGTGTGACTGCTGTCACATGCTGACAGCTTCTAGGAGCCACAGGCGAGAGCTGACTCCAGGTTGGGGACCAAAGGTGGCAAACTATCCCAGGAGCACAACGTGTCCCCCACCAGAGGCCCTGCCCTTCCCCTAACACCCCACACACCCCAATATTTGACTAGTTAAATGCAGGGTGGGGGCCAAAAGTGGACAAACTACAATTCTGTGGCTCTATGCTTCTCTGCCTTCCCCCCATTCCTTTGATTTGTGTTTTAGTATCTTTCTTCGTGAGATAATATTACGTGTGTTTGGTGAGCAAAGCAAGTGTGACAGCTAGTATGGTTTCTCAAGGTTTTGACTATATACCAGAATCTGAAATTGCTTGAAAGAAAGATACTTGAAAGAAACATTATAAAGTTCCCAATAACTGTTTATAAAGCCTATGCTAAATGAAGGAATCAAATGAAAGAAAACACATTCGCTTTGAAGTTATAAATGGGATTGCTGTCAACTGGCAATAAATTTTTGAGTGCATTCTGATGTCTCATGTAGTGGGATTTTCTGCTGTGTCCACCATTTGCTCCCAGCTAGCTGAAAAGCAGTTCTATGAAGGACTGGGTTTGTGAGGGATCCCTAGGTCATGTCTTGGCCCAACCAGAGACAACAGTTGAAATTTCTGAGGAGAGCATTGTGTGCAAATCTTTGAAGTAGGGAGTTTTGCTTATTTTCACAATTGTTTTCGTTGGAACGAAAACCTGGCCTTTCTTACTGCAAAATGTGATGTGATGTCAGTTTGAAAATCCTATTTGAAAGTGTACTTAAATAAAAGCACTTTTGGCATTCAGTGTTGGACTTTATCTGTTTCTCCAAAATGGTATTACCTGGCAGGCTTTGCAGGGCGAAAGAAATAAATTATTCTGTGGTCGCTCCCTTAGATTTTCCATGCCATTGCTTTTGCTCTTCTGTCATCACATTTGCTGTTTAGCTTTAGCTAGGTGGTCACATACCTTCAGACTATGCCCTTGTGGAAGGTTATATGAATTACACTTGCAGAATATCAGTCATGTTGCAGTTGTTCTTGTCTTTGATCCAATATGATATTTGTGCCCCTTTTGCTATGGGTGGCTGGCTGCTATTGGCACTATCCTCTGGAATAAAGCATTATTGTGATTCCTGCAGGAACATACACCCCAGAAACCAAATTATTCAGTTCTTCCTCTTTTGTGTAGGGATTTGAGGGCCATGAAGGAGTTCTGCTGTTTGCCCATCTGTCAAAGTAGTAGTAGTAGTAGTAGTAGTAGTAGTAGTAGTAGTAGTAATTTATCATTTCTACCCTGCCCATCTGGCTGGGTTTCCCCAGCCGCTCTGGACAGCCTTCAACAGAACATTAAAAACACAATAAAACTTCAAACATTAAAAACTTTCTTAAAGAGGGCTGCCTTCAGATGTCTTCTAAAAGTCGGATAGTTGTTTATTTCCTTGACATGTGATGGGGGGGGGCGTTCCACAGGGCGGGCACCACTGCCAAGAAGGCCCTCCCATAACCTATGCTAGTTTAATTATTTATATGACTTCTATACCACCCTTTGCACAAGCCACAAGGCAGGTTACAACACATAAATATTGAAAAAGTAGTGAAATTCTTTAAAAACAGGTAACAGCTCACTAAAGAGCAATTACTAATAGCAGCAGCTACAACAATCTGGTCTCTGTTGCTCCAAATGCCTGCTGAAAAATATGTGCCTTAATTAACCACCTGAAACTATTGAGAGAGGATACCAGACACACCTCAGTAGGGAGGGTGTTCCAGATACAAGGAGCTGCCACCACTTACCTCATACCAAGGAGGGGACCACCAGGAGAGCCTCATTGGCTGATGTTAAAGCATGGGCAGGTCAATATAGGAAAGGGCATGCTTACAGGCAGTGTAAGAAACTGAGATATGAAAGCTAGGAGCTAAATGACACCTTAAACCTAGGTTATGGGCACAACAACACAATGCAACAATGGTGCACTTTTTAAATAACAAGAATATAAAGCTGAAAATGAATGAACTGCAGCTAAAACACTATATTCATTTTTCACATGGTCTAGTCCTTCCTCTCCCCACCCCCCTAATACTCTTAAGAGGGTCTCTTCTCCAATCTCGAGTAACTAGAAGTGGGGAGGCAGAAAAAGGTCCTCCTTTCCTTCTACTCTGCCGTTTTAATCTGAAATCTTTGGCGCAGTACTGCGCCCAGGGCTCAGAAACTGCTTGCGCTAATGAAATTCCCTGTTTCAAAATGCACATAGAACAATGGGAGTTTCAAACACTGCTTACAGGTACTTGAATCCCAATTAGCTGAGGGCTGTATATGGCAAAGTAGGCACCTTGCATTGGGCCTGGAAAGGAATTGGCAACCAATTTAGCTGTTTTAAAATACTTGTAATATGTTTGTGGCTTGCTGGCCCTACCAGCATTCTTGCTGCAACATATTACGCTTGCTGCAATTTCTAGACAGTTTTAAAGAGGATCTCCACATACAGAGCACATTGTGGTATTCTATCTTGGAGATTGCACCAGCTGAAACCAGGCAGTGGCGCTCCTAGCTTCCAAAGTCACCTGGGCCTTGAGTAACAAAGATGGTTCGAGGAGCACCCCTATTTGACTACTCTCAGCATCATGTTTGTTTGTTGCAGAAGCTTCTCTGTTTTTAGGCATTCCTAGGCAGGGATCGGGGGCGCGGGTGGCGCTGTGGGTTAAACCACAGAGCCTAGGACTTGCCAATCAGAAGGTCGGCAGTTCGAATCCCTGTGACGGGGTGAGCTCCCATTTCTCAGTCCCTTCAGTTAAAAAGCACATCAAAGTGCAAGTAGATAAATAGGTACCGCTCCGGCGGGAAGGTAAACGGCGTTTTCGTGCGCTGCTCTGGTTCGCCAGAAGCGGCTTAGTCATGCTGGCCACATGACCCAAAAGCTGTACGCCGGCTCCCTCGGCCACAACCCCAGAGTCAGTCACAACTGGACCTAATGGTCAGGGGTCCCCTTTACCCCTTTACCTTTAGGCAGGGGTCATTGTTTCAGGAAGAAAGTTGCCTTTTCAAAGGAAGCGGGTGAAGAATATGTTTGTCCGGTACTGTGTACTCCCTGCTTGCTGCCTGTGCCTTTGGTTATTGCTGTCCTCAGGGATCTAATTGTTATTGGAGGGGCAACACAAGATGCTAATTGGAATGAGACTGCCCCATGACATTGTCAGTGCTGACTGAGCATGTGGATTCTGGAGCTCTGGTACTAATAACTCAACTACGCTTTCTTATGAAGTGTACAGGATCTTTAAAACTGTTGCTTAGCCTGGTATTCCCATAGTTGCCTATACATGGTAAGAACAGATCTTTGTTTCTTTCCCTTCAAATATCTTCTTCCTGTAAAGAATCAGAGACGGCTACAATAAGATTTTTAAACTTGAGGTGTTTTCCCTTGATCTGACCTATCCTAGCTCACTTGTCTTGAGCCAACTTATTGTCTTTTATCAGCTAGTATGTTCCTTGAAGACACTTCTACTTTAGCAGACCTAGCGCATTCCTACTTTACATTTTGGTTAACCTAAATATGTCTTCTAATTTGAAATAAGATCCTGCCCTGGTTCAATTGGGTGGGTTTCAATTGCCTCCAGGTAGCTTCTAAAAGTCTGCAAGAGACATTTCCCCCTCTGGCTAGGTTTTCTGGTATAATTAAGTTGACCTTGGTAAAGTGAATTCTTAGCTGTGAATCTAAAGTATTTTCCGTTCCTGTTCTTAACTTCCTTTTCTGACAATATAATATTTAGAAGTTGGCATCTGGCAATAGATTAACCTTGCTGTTAAATAGCACGCTGTAGGTATGATCCCAAACAATGCAAGTACAGTTTCATATGCTGTAGAATTTATAGAAGACAGATTTACTTGAAATTTCACATTCTTGGAAAAACTGGATATTTTAAGAAGCCGTAATGAAAAAAGCTATTTCAATGTGGATTTATGAGGTGACAGTGTTTCTGGTTGCAGCCTTGTGAACCAGTTAATAGACACTGCTGGAGAAACTAAGAGTTTGCATACCTTCTTCCAATGTACTGACTCAACAGAGCAGCAGGATTCACCTTTTTGTCTAGACGACTGTAGTTGATAAATTCTTCATGTTTTGTTTTTTTTAGTTTGTCTTAAAATCTCTCTGCCCCCCAGTCACCTCTTCTTATAGGCCCATTTTTTATTGTTTATTGTCTTCAACTGTTAATCTTTTAAAGGCTCCCCCCCCTTTATGAATGTTATGAGCTGTTTTAGGCACACACCATTCAAAAAGTGAGATAACAGATATAAAAGCCAAATTAAGCTCGTAAGCACCAGGTATCTTGAAACTTTGCATGCACAACTCCTCGTCCCTTTTCATAGAATTGTAAAGTTGGAAGGGACTCTGAGAGTCATCTAGTCCAAGTCATTGCAATGTAGAAATCTCAACTAGATCATACATGGCAGGTGGCCATCCAGCCTCTGCTTACAAACCTCTAAGGAAGGAGAGTCCACCACCTTCCATATAAGTCCTCTATCAAACAGCTCTTACAATCAGAAAGTTCTTCCGGATACTTAGTCAACATCTCCTTTCTTATACCTTAAACCCATTGGTTTGGGTCCTAGCTTCCAGGGTTAACAAAAAGTTACTGCAGCTGTTTGAAGATGGGGTGACATCCCCATTGAGAGTAAACCCTGCTGCTCTGGTTTGCCAGAAGTGGCTTAGTCATGCTGGCCACATGACCCGGAAGCTGTACGCCGGCTGCCTCGGCCAATAAAGCGAGATGAGTGCCGCAACCCCAGAGTCAGCCACGACTGGACCTAATGGTCAGGGGTCCCTTTACCTTTACCTGCACATGCAGAGAAGTTCTGTGGTGATAGCCTTCCTGAGACTGTACCAGTTCAGATTGCAGGTGAGGTACTGTATTCTGAAATGCTGTCTCTGATTTGGAGAGACGGGGAAGATATCCTCCCTTGTTATATAAAAATAGAAAGTGAAAACAAAGCTATTGTACCTGACTTGCTACTTTCTATGTAGAAAGAGATTTTTATTTCAGCATGAAGGAGCCTTCATGCATGTGGTACCACTGCTGAAATTTGAAGTGATACAGTTCTAGGAGGCTGTCCCTGCATGACACATGCACCCTCTCTGACCTCTGTGCAAGTGTAGATCAGCCTTGTGTGGGACTCTATAATACTGCACTTAAAGAAAACTCACTGAGTTCCTAGGAAGCCTAAGAAAAGCATTGCAGTTCGTGTAGCAGCTGTAGCAGAGGAAGCAGCTTTGGGCGTTACAAAGTACCTTCAACAAAATGCTGCTTGGTAACTCCTGCAGGAAGTTTGACACATTGGGATGTGCACAAAAATGTAAGGAGAGCCTTGAAGGATTGGGTCAAGGGCCCATCCGGTCCAGCATCTTGCTCTCACAATGGCCACCCAGATGCCCATGGAAAGCTGACAAGCAGCACATGAGTGCCACAGTACTCTACCCACCTGTGATTCCCAGGAACTGGTACAGTCATACCTCGGGTTGAAGTTGCTTCAGGTTGAGCATTTTCGTTCGGGTTGCACTCTGCGACGATCTGGAAGTAATGGAACACGTTACTTCAGGGTTTTGCCGAACGCGCATGTGCAGACGCTCCAAATGACGCCATGTGCAGAAGCGGCAAATCATGACCCACGCGCAGGCGCGGGTTGCGTTCGCTTCAGGGTGTGAACGGGGCTGCAGAAGGGATCCCGTTCGCATCCAGAGGTACCACTGTATTTAGGCATCCTGCCTCTAGCACTGAAAGGGACTACATGACTAGAAGCCACTGATCGTCTCATCTGCCTGGAATGTATCTAAACCCCCTTTTGAAGCAATCTTAAGTTTGCAAGATGCATGCATCACTGCTACTTAGGCTCCTACAAGCCTCCCTTTTCAGCCACTACCAGATACATAAATGCTGTAAGCTAAATGCACTCGTGACTGCATGTTTTCAGGGCAGCACATACTGTGTGATGTTTCGAAACCACTCTTGAGTTTATTCCCTTTTACACAGGGGCATGTGTTGTCATGTAAAACCTTTGAAAATCCAGGTGCCCTCAGGGGTTGCAAAACAAGGGGAATATAATACACATTTCTTGAAAAACACATTGGGCAACTTGAACAATCCCACAGCCCTTCTTAAACCCTATGACTTATGAGCATTGGCTCTGCACTGGCCTCCGAAGAGTTATACCTAAAGAGTTATACCTTTGATAACCACTTCTTTCATACTGCTGTGCGTACTAAGTTCATGTTAAGGTTAGGTTTAAAATTAAAGGAATAGGGTCATTCTACGCTTTCAGTAGCAGAAGCATGCTGCTAATGAGACTGTGTGCTTTGCTTGCCAGAGTAGGAGAACTCTTATTTTATAAAATAGCACAGACAGTAAACCCATTACCTTCTAGGGGGTCTCTTCGCCACCTCCCCATATTTAACAACTTAAATACTTCACAAAAGAACTTTAAAAGGGTCTGCTGAATCAGACCAATTGTCCATTTAGTCCAGCATCCTGTTCTCACATTTGCCAACCAGATGCCTGTGACAGACAGGCAGGGAAGATTTGAGCACAAGAGCAGTCTCTCCTCATATGGTTTCCACCAACTGGCATTCATAAACACGACTGCCTTCAACCGTGGAGGCTGAGCAATAGCTATCATGGCCAGTAGCCATCGATAGACCTTTTCTCCATGACTTTTCCTCATTCTCTTTTAAAGCCATCTGGGTTCGTGGCCATCACTGCCTCCTGTGGGAGCGAGTTCCATACTTCTTTTTTAAAAATGATATTTTATTAGCGAGTTCCGTACTTCAACTATGAGCTGCATGAAGAAGTCCTTTCCTTTTTCTGTCCTGAACCTTAACATTTCAACTTAATTGGATGCCCACGAGTTCTAATGTTACGTAAGAGGAACAAAAAATTCCTCTATCCGCTTTCTCCATGCCACACATAATTTTATAAACTTCTATCATGTTCTTTCTTACCCGCTTTTTCTCTAAACTAAAAAAAAACAAACCCAAAGTGCTGCAACCTTTCTTCATAGGAAGGTCAATCCATCCCCTTGAACATTTTGGTTGCCCATTTTGGTTACCTGTTCTAGCTACACAATATCCTTTTTGAGGTGAGGCAACCAGAACTGTACACAGTATTCCAAATGCAGTGACACCATAGATTTGTGTAACAGCATTATCATGACAACAGTTTTATTTTCATATCTTTTCCTAATGAACCGTAGCATGGAATTTGCTGCACACTAGGTTGATATCTTCCTTGAGCTCCCTACTATAACCCCAAGGTCTCACTCCTGTCAGTTGCCAGCTCAGAGCCCATGGGCATGTATGTGAAATTATTATTATTTCCACACATTTTATAAACTACCCCTTGCTTAATTTATATTGTGATATAAAACAGATTTTCAAACTGCTATCTGAGTCAGCCTCTCCAAGGCAAGGAAGCCAACTATTGAGGGCTCCCTGAATTTCAGCAACATAAGACTGGGATCTTGCCTGGTAGTTTTCACGCTAGAGTTTGAGAGATTTTCAACATTCTCTTGGTTTACTTTTTCTTCAGTTTCAGTGTGTGTACAGATTTTTAATACCCTATTCCATTCTAATAAGCACCACAGTGATCTTTCTTTACTTCTCATTGCCTCTGTAGATACAACACTTCCAGGATATGGGGAAGACTGACCTCAGACCTCATGGCCTTTTTTAAAAAAATAGAATACTCGTATCCATATAGTGCAGTGATATCTTTTATATTGGCAAAGCAAGAATGCATAGTTAGGATTTCTTGAGATGATCTACTCTTGCCTTATACATTACTTATTGCATTACTTCCAGCAGCCAGAAACCACTTGTTGATCCATTGACAATTTATCAATGGTCCCCTAGTAAATCACAAAACTGCCTAATCCAGGGGTCAGCAACCTTTTTCAGCCATGGGCCGGTCCACCGTCCCTCAGACCATGTGGTGGGCCAGACAATATTTTGTAAAAAAATAATGAACCAATTCCTATGCCCCACAAATAACCCAGAGGTGCATTTTAAATAAAAGGACACATTCTACTCATGTAAAAACACGCTGATTCCCGGACTGTCGGCTGGCCGGATTGAGAAGGAGATTGGGCCGCATCTGGCCCCCAGGCCTTAGGTTGCCTACCCCTGGCCTAATCCCTGCTGAAAAGCATTGGTCCTCAACTAGTGGATCAGGACCCATAACAGGGTTGCAGCCTGACTTAAGGTGGGTTGCAGCAACAGCATTACCACCATACAAATATGTGCTTAACATTCCCAAATGCTTGTTTGAACTAAAGCTGTGTTCAGGGTCTGAAAATGTTGAAGGCTACTGCTATAAAGTACATTTTTCACCCTCAAGATAAAAGCTTGCCCTGATATTGGCACTGCTTTTGAACAAATAATTTTATGAAATGCCAAGCAAATAATACATTATGCTTGCTGCAGGTACGTATTGAAAATGTAACAGGTACCCATTTGTAACATGGGAGGTGTATATTTGTGCTCAGTTCCCAGGCAGCTGTCTACCAGCTCCCATCTGGTACGCCTGCTGAGACCCTTCGAGCCCACAGACTGTCTCGCCAGAGTGGTGCATGCTCTGGTTATCTTCTGCTTGGACTACTGCAATGCGCTCTATGTGGGGCTACCTTTGAAGGTGACCCGGAAACTACAATTAATCCAGAATGCGGCAGCTAGACTGGTGACTGGGAGTGGCCACCGAGACCATATAACACTGGTCCTGAAATACCTACATTGGCTCCCAGTATGTTTCCGAGCACAATTCAAAGTGTTTGTGCTGATCTTAAAGCCCTAAATGGCCTCAGCCCAGTATACCTGAAGGAGCGTCTCCACTCCTATCATTCAGCCTGAGGTCCAGCTCCAAGGGCCTTCTGGTGGTTCCCTCCCTGCGAGAAGTGTGGTTACAGGGAACCAGGCAGAGGGCCTTTTCAGCAGTCGCACCCACCCTGTGGAACGTCCTCCCATCAGATGTCAAGGAAATAAACAACCATCTGACTTTTAGAAGACATCTGAAGGCTTTTTAGGGAAGATTTTTATGTTTGATGTTTTGTCATGTTTTTAATATTCTGTTGGGAGCCATCCAGAGTGGCTGGCAAAACCCAGCCAGATGGGCAGAGTATAAATAATAAATTATTATTATTATTATTATTCAGTCATTACATTGCAAATCCCAGTTTGCTGTGATGTACAAACTTGTTAACTGTAGTTTTAAATAATCCTCCAAACCAGAATTGTAAATCATGGTTTGATCCTTATTTCAAGGGATTGCTCAAACCACCGTTTACCAGTTCAGATGTTGCAGGGAACTAATTTAGAGGAAACCAGGAAGTCATCTATAAAGGCGCATCTAATCCACCTTGCAGCTAACTGGATACACATTAGCAGTCTAGCCTTGGAATTTGCATATGTGAAGCGGACTTAGGAAAACTTGCGATTCTGAATACATTTTTATTCCACAATGGCTGCAATTATGCCTCAGTGGCTAATATTTGTCAGCTCCTGACAGACTGCTAGCTCCTCAACTTGCGTTTGGAGATGTTTGTAAGAAATGTAAACAGCTGCAATATGTCAGGGTAGCAAATTCCCTGAAGGGATAAAGTTTGCTTTATTGCGGCTTTTTAAATCCTGCTATTAAAAAACAATGGGGGATGGAACCATAATTTCTAGAATTTACATGGTAAGGTTTTTTTTATTTACTCTTTCTTTTTTATTAATAAGAATCGCTCCACTTACAGCATAACAGGACGGATGCTTTGTTATCCTCCGCTATTGTCGGTGACAAACTACTCTTGCCATCAGTCTTGTAGTTTATCCACCAGGGAGCCAGATTATGGCCTTGTAAAATGGAGTGCCGTTCCTAAAATCCCTTAATTAATTACAATTTCTTGCTCTCTCCCACTGAATATATTGCTTGTGCATCAAGAGGCCTTGGATTTATCTCCTTGCTACCTATTTGCACATGTCTGTTTGTAGAGCCTCTTTAGAAAAGTGCACCTCTCTTTGTGGTACATCAAGAATAGGGGAATCAAGAATAAGGATGATCAAAAAGTATATGGCATTAAAAAAAACCCTCTTCATCCAGCAAATCAGAATTAGGGGCTGGGAACTGCAAAACAAACATGGAGGGGATGAAATGGAAGAGTGATTAGACTGTTCTTGGCTTCCACACCTTTTCTGTTGCCTGGACCATTGACTCTGTGACTGCTAAATGACATCCCCCCTTCCCAAATGGGATGGATGCCTGGATTTCTTTGATCAATTGGCTAATGGAATATCTGTGTGTGTATGAATAGCACTTATTTTAGGGATCAAGTCCATTAATGAGATGTATCCAAATGGTCTGGTCTGAGTGTGTTGTGGGACTTTTGCCTGGTCCATTTGCATTCAGGTGGTGGCTGGAGGCAACTCTTGCACTTGTGACTTGTATCACCCTCATGACTTGCCCCGAAGCATCTCACGAGGAAAGGCTACTTTGTGCATTTCTGTGCATGTGCTAGAGTGGCATAAGAAAACATTTAAAGGTAAAGGTAAAGGGACCCCTGACCATTAGGTCCAGTCGTGAACCAACTCTGGGGTTGCGGTGCTCATCTTGCTCTATTTGCCGAGGAAGCCGGCGTACAGCTTCCAGCATGACTAAGCCACTTCTGGTGAACCAGAGCAGCGCACGGAAACGCCGTTTTACCTTCCCGCCGGAGCGGTACCTATTTATCTACTTGCACTTTGACGTGCTTTCGAACTGCTGGGTTGGCAGGAGCAGGGACCGAGCAACGGGAGTTCACCCCGTCGCGGGGATTCAAACCACTGACCTTCTGATTGGCAAGTCCTAGGCTCTGTGATTTAACCCACAGGGCCCCCTGCGTCCCTTTAAGAAAACATTTAGGGTGTGCTAATTTTGTGTGAATCCTATGTTGGCATATATTTGAGCTAGATCTCTCCAGGAAAAACTTAGTGAAAAACTCTACTCTCCCATTGCCACCTCCCATCCTTTTTGTTTGGCAGAATGGAGTTATGCTTGCAGGAGGTCCTGTTTGTAGGACTGTAACTCAGGGTGCAATCTAGGAACTGTTTCTTTGTAGTCACCCCTGCTTGCCGACAATAGAATGGACAGTAGCCCTGGGAATTTTCTTGGTCTTCCCTGCTCCTTAAAGCAATGGTCCATCTTGAATTACCACCCCCTTTATTATTACTGCAGATGAACTGTATTCCTGAAAATTGTGACATAATTGGAGGTATTCACTTTATTTAATTATTTTTCTCTCTCCTCTTTCCCGCCCCTTGCTTTTTTGTGTGTGTCTTGTGTAGCTCAGCTGTGAAAAAATATGGGAGACGACAGGCCATTTGTGTGCAATGCCCCGGGCTGCGGACAGGTACGTTTACAGTATACTTTATTACGAGTGTATCGTTGTGAATCAAAGTGGCTGTTTTATCACTAAGGCAAAGAGTTTAAAGCCAGTGTTTTACGTGATCACTGGAGGTAATCAGATCGGAGGATTTGCAGTGCGTAAATCCAAGTTACGACCAAGTGCAAGGGCTCCAAAGTAATGAAATTTGCCTGGCTTTTGTGCCGTATTGGTGTTCTTTTGGTATACCAACCTATAGCCCAATAATATCCATGGAGCCTGGAAAAGGAAAACCTTATTCTGATCTCCAGTTAATGTTCTCTTCTTTGGTCAAATAAGCCTGAAAAAGAAAACACACAATCTAATTTGTTAGCTACTTTAGGATGTTTTTGAAAAGCAGCTTATAATGTATCTGTTTATTAAATGTATGTGTTGGATTGGGCTACTAGTATGGTAGCAAAACAGATTATGCTGGTTTGATGCATATTAGACAATGAAGTCTTCATGCAGTATACATGTATGTAATAAAATGTGTAGCAGCTTTGACATTTTATTCATACAGGCAGCATGGTTTACTTTACCTGTGACCGATGAAAGCAATTGATGGAAGATTGAAGCACCCCAATGACTCACTCATTCCAAATCTACATTAATACACTTTCTCTTCCTTTTAACAAAGCAAAAATGCCCAATGCACCCTTTTTCTTTTCCTCTCGTTTTGCAAAACATTCCAGCCAGTCATGAGTACAGAAGCATTCTGCAAAAGCATCCGGCTCCCAGGGTTGCATTAGGTTTGCCAGGATTCTGTTCTCCACACTGGTGCCACAGAGAAGGCTGCACCAATGTGGCACACTCCAGCATTTTCATGAACTGGTCACCCTGTAATCTATATTCACTATATTACACTTTGAAGTGCTGGGTCAGTCTTTTCTTTGGTCCAAGGGGCACATACACTGTTGGCTAAACCTGCAAAGGCCTCGTGCCAGCAGTAAGCATGGCTGAAATTGCCATTGGCAACCCAAACTCGCTCACTCTGTCCTGCACACAGTCTCCCTATCTCATTAGTGGCGAGAGTGCGATAGGTTATTAAGGAGAGCCTTTTGAAGTTGTTATTTCTCTGATGTATTCAAGGAGAGCAGAACTACTCAGTGGGGGCCGCGTGCTAGAGAGGCACAGTGGGGGGGGGGCAGAGCAAGGGGCGTGACTTGTCTTTAAAAGGGAGGTTACATTCCAGCCATGCCAACGCCGAAGGCTTTTACGCATAACTGTCCTCCATCCAGGTAGGCAAGCAGCATTATCACAGCTCAAGGAAACACTCCAGCCTAAGAAACTCAGTGACTGGAAGTGTACTAAGACTTAACTAATACAGCAAACAGTTAGCACTGTGGCTTGATGGAGTAGCCTCTTTCTCTTGCAAGGTTTTGCAGGTGCATTTCTAGCAAGTCTATTGTATATGTTCAGTAGAGCATAATCTCAGGATTGTGGGTTTGAGCCCCACAATGGACACAAGATTCATGCATTTCATGACCCTTGTGGTCCCTTCCAACTCTGTGATTCTGTGAGCGGTAGCGGAGATATCAATCTGTAAATACATAGGAGGGAAATATTATACGCATGTCAAGACCATGCAGTTGTCTGTATGTCTGAGAGATGTGACCAGTCAGTGCTCTCTACTGTCGTCCACCGCATGTTCCTTGTACTTGCCGACAAATTTTTTTTCTTTCTAATCTGATGTGGGGATCTTCAATGAGCTTTCTATCATCCTTCAGAATGGTGTGCTTGAAGGTGGGTTTATCTGCCTACATTTAGAGAAACTGTGTCTTCAATTTGCCCCTTTTCTTTTCCTTCTGCCTTCCATTCAGAGGGGGGGGAGAGAGAAAATCGTCCTCATACAATTAATGCATACCCTTTTATTTTCTCCAATTGGGAACTAATTTATTTTGCATAATATGATGCATATGGGTTGGGGCTCAGGAATGTACATAATACTTTGAAAGATGGAATGGTTTCATCACATCCATCAATATGCTTTTTATGTAGACTGAGAGGAACAGAATGTCTTATTCTGCCACTTCAGCTTATAATGTGTCATAATGAAATGAAATCTTGGTTTGTAGTTTGTAGATGCTAAAAAGTACACCCTCCTATATACTTAGTGGTTCTTACATAAAACCAGGCTGCTGGATCAGGCCAGTGGCCCATCTAATACAGCAGCCTATTCTTACGTGGCCAAGCAGATACCTGTGAGAAACCCACAAGAAGGAATTTGAGCACAGGAGCCCTCTTATGGTTTCCAGCAACTGGCATTCAAAAGCATTACTGCCTTCAACTCTTAGTTGTCTCTGTCTGTCTCTTAGTAGGGATGGGTAGATCAGTCTGTTCCCAGTGTCTATCAATTACATGTGCTAATGTCATGTATGTGGGCTTCAGCCCAGTATACCTGAAGGAGCGTCTCCACCCTCATCATTCATCCCAGACACTGAGGTCCAGCTCCGAGGGCCTTCTGGCGGTTCCCTCACTGCGAGAAGTGAGGTTACAGGAAACTAGGCAGAGGGCCTTCTCGGCAGTGGCGCCCGCCCTGTGGAATGCCCTCCCATAAGATGTCAGGGAAATAAACAACTATCTGACTTTTAGAAGACATCTGAAGGCAGCCCTGTTTAGGGAAGTTTTTAAAGTTTGATGTTTTATCATGTTTTTAATATTCTGTTGGGACCCACCCAGAGTAGCTGGAGAGGCCCGGCCAGATGGACGGGGTATAAGTAATTATTATTATTAGTAGTAGTAGTAGTACTATTATTACTATTATTATTACATCTCTTCATAAATCCCTGTTTCCATGTTAATCTGATTTTTTTAAACACATGTATGAAAAAATTCTATTTATGAACATATCTAAATACGTATTTTCTCTCAAAGTACACATTTCTAAATATACTTTACCCTAAAATACAATTCTTTGATAAAAATACAGTTTTTACACATTTTTGTATAAGTAGATAAAAGTATCACAAAACTGGAAGAGCTGCTAAATCCACAGAATAATTGGATCAAATCCAGCATAGCACCAAGGTAGTCATTCCACCAGTTCAAGGATTTCTGCTTGTCCATTGGAATTTTCCTCACCTCTCCACGCCCCAAGCTGTCCTAGGAGTTCCCCTAACCCTCTGGTGCAGATTTGGGAAGGGCACAAGGGGGGGGGAGAGACCCATTACTCAAGAGCAGACCCTTACATTGATAGGACTTGTTAGTAGAATACTGCCCAATATGTTATTAGGGGTACATATTGGATCAGTATGCTAAAAAAATGTGAACCATCCCTTCTCTTTACTGGAGTGTTTGGTGGGGTCAGGGAAGAGCAGGAACAAGTAAGAGCAAGTGAAATAAATTTGAAATACAAGCTGAAAAGTATTGCTGCGAAGCCTTTTCGCTTCTGTCTTGAAAGCACGTTAACAATATGAAATGTTCATTCATTATTGCAGCATTTGTGGCACCGATTAACTTGATTCCCAATTTCTTCCATTCTATTGTTTTTTGGAAAGTGCTGTTGTGGTGAAGGGACGGTGACCTAAAACTGATTTTGATGAGCTTGCTATCCCTTCCACCCTATAATCCAAGCTACTGGGCTTTTAATGGGCCTGTAAACATGTTTTTGGTTGCTAGGTCTTTAATGGCTGTTATTTTTGGATTCTGTACATGATCACTTCCCAGCAGTAAGCTTGATGTGACACAGCTGAGTTCTAAATGTGCTGCATATACTTCTTTTAAAAAGATTCAGCTGAAGGTCGTTTATCTAGTTTCTTTTCTAAGAGGACAGGTGACAATCTTTCCATTCCAGCCCCTGCCCTAAAGTGGTTGCTTTACAAGAATGTGTCTCTTAGAGGGAGTGGAGGCAGGGGGATCAAAAACTTCCTGTGCCTGAGACTGTATACAGTCCTAAGTCACATCAGCTTAATTTTTTTTAGGGTATGTGTCTAGCCCTCATGGTTGCAAAGGGGGGGGGAAATCAAGTGCTGCCCTCTGAACAGTTTTGAAACCTTTCAGTTTTCACCTAGAATGTACCATCTGAAATCCTTTGTAGATAGATATATTTTAATTTAAAGAAGGTTTTTTTAACTGACTTCCAATTCCAGTTTGAAGCTCTCATAAGCCCTCCTACTTAGCCATCTAGTCAAATATTGGGGTGTATGGGGGGTTAGGGGAGGGGTAGTAAATCTGGTGGGGGACAGCTTGTGCTCCTGGGATAGTTTGTCCACATTTGGTCCCCACCCTGCAGTCAGCTCTCACCTGTAGCTGCTAGAAGCTGTCAGTATAGAACAGCGGCCACACCCCAGAAATGGCTTTGGCTGACTGGCTAAGCCTGGTGAGGGTAGCCAATGGATCTCAAACCCTTGATGAGTTAAGGACTTCCCCTGCATTGAAAGACAGGCTCTAGCAGATTAGGCGGACAAGACCAAAACTGGGTCCAGTGGTCAAGAAGGAGGTTTCTGCATATACTGTAGAGGGGAGTGAGGGGCAGAGGGGGTCATCAACCTGGGAAAGTAGCCTATCTAGGAGAAGGAAATCTTTGATCCTAAACCTCTGCTGCATTGCTAAAAGGCTAAGGAGTAAACTCTACATAAATGCAGATTGGATCCAGATTTTTTCCAGCACCTACTGTTGGGTATATGAACAGGCCTTATAAGGTCTTCAGGAAACCAAGTTTGAAAATGGGGTATCGATGGCGGTAGTGGTAGTACATACCGCACCCATCCTGTTACTACTTGATTGCCCCTAGTCACTGACAACAAATGTCTAATATCTGCTGGAGTGGAGACAGATTCTTTTTATTTTAATTCTTCCTCCAAAGTGCTTCAGGGGTTGTGGTTGTGATCCATCTCTTTTATGCTTTTAATAATCTTCTGAGGTAAATTAGGCTGGGAGATAACGATTAGCCCAAGATCACCCAATAAGCTCTGTGGTTGGTTGAACAGTGGCTTAATCTCAGTTCTCCTCTGTTTAATTCCAACACTTACCACTACATCACATTGGCACACAGACTATGCTCTCAATTTGAGTTGTTTAAATGTAGTTGAAAAGAAACAAGTCTAAGACTTTTGTCCTTTGGTTTGTGGTGTGTGTTTGTTTTTCAGGCGCTACCTAAGCACTTCATGTGTAGGATAGTATAATCACATTTAAATGAACCCAGGTGCCCATTGGCAGTTCCTGCCCTGAGACAAGATGTCCACAGCCTAAAGTCACTTTGATAGATGTTTGACCAGCCTTGCCTTGGAAACCTCCAAGGAAAACTATTGCATAGTCTTATCTCTGGAAGGTTCTTGGCTGTTTTGGACTGGTAGTTTGAAAGCTATTGTTTAAATTAAACCTGTTGCCCTATAATTTTAAACCCAGAGTTGCAATTTATGGAGTAAGAATATTGTAGAATACTTTACATTTACATACATGTATTTGAGAGTTAGGGAGGTGTTTTCGTTTTGGGGAAATCGGTGGTCTGTTGGCCTTTCCTGCTCTTAGTTGCCATAATATACAAACTTGGATGAGTTTCTGAACATCAGGTTTTCTGCTTATTGATATACTGATATTCAAGAGAAACAGATGCAATCAAAGTGTACCCAAATAGCTATATTGAGGGCTTAAATGCCTTTTCCCCAGGCTATTTATTTCTGTATATTCACAGTAATATAGTAATCCAACCAAATGGATAAAGTTCCGTTATTTACATAAGTTTTACTTTTTCACACAAGACTAATAAAATTGCCCCTCTGTACAGACTGTAATAGCGAGCTTCCTGTACATAATGTTTGAAGGGGAAAGTGTCAGTTTAACATAGACGTTTTGACAGTACTGTGATATCTATGCTGAGAAGAAAACTTGTTGTAAGAAGCAGCTCTGTGTTTTAGCCGAAAGTGTCAAGTGAAATAGATCCAAATAGTTGGCAGAGATACTGGGCATCCCCAATGGCTACTTAAAATAATCTTCTAAAGCTATTTAAAATACTCTGAGATAATAAAACACATCCTCAGTGGAGCTGAATGTGAGCAATAAACTTTAGCGATGTCATTAAAGCAGAAAGGTATTGACTTAAAAATGTATAATGATGCAACCTTCTCATTAGACCTACTGAAATACACTCTTGTATTAACTGTCTTAGAGACATAAAATTGCCGTCAGTAGAGAAAGGAGCTGATGGCCATTTCACACAATAAAATTGCCACATCAGGGATGCAGATGGAGTGGGATCAGTTTGTTTTTTGCTCACGGTGAAGCACCCCATGTTCAATTCACAGCTCAGCTCACCACCATCTGCTTGTAGATGCTTTTTGGATTGGTGTATTTTAGTGGCCAGCAAAATTAAATATAACTGGTCACATAGTAGGGTGCTTCCGCAACATCTGTGCCATCAATACAACTCTAAGCAGGGTACACACAACCCATATCCCTTGAATAGACAAGATACCCAAGATCTGCCACAGGACATACTGAGCATGTTGCAGTACCATAAAACTAAAAACAAATCAACCCTCCCTTTTCTAGCTTAAAAAGAAACCACAACTCAACTGAAAGGTGCAATTCACTCGTTGTCTGGCTGTCACAAAATATAGCAGCTCAATGTTATCGCTATGAATTCCCTTTCCACTCACTTTTTAAAATCCAAAACATATGAAATTTGTAGATGGTGTTATAGAGTATTTAAAATAGAAGGCTGTCATTAGTGCGCTTTATCCAGTACAACTGCCTTGTAGTATAGAATTTTTTTTTATGAGTAGTGCAGTAACACTGGCTGTATTCTGGAAGGCAGAGAATTTAGACAGCTACCAAGGAAAAAAATTGGAACATTTCACTTTTTAATACTTACCACAAATCACCACTTAGAGTCTGATCGCATCACTACTTTTATACAAGCCATTTCCTCAAACAATTGTCTGCTTTTTAAACCCACCTCCCGGAGAATTTATTCCCCTTAAGCCTATGCTTCTAAGGGTGTCATCTGCAGAACATCCAAGAAATCAAAAGCTCAGAACCTGCATGAGGCCAGAAAATGACTCCCCCTCTTTGTGCTTTATTGTATCCTCTTATCTTGTCATATAATAGAAATAATGTTTATGGCACTGAAGCCTCAGCACCACTTGGCATTTAACCAACCTCCAAAAGTAGTTTATTGCTTTGTATACTCTGCCACTATAACCATTATCCCTTAAATCTCTATTGCTTTGTAATATACGAGCCAACAAATGGCTTCTGTGATTGGTTAAACATGGCACTGAAGCCAAGGTGTGTTTTATAGCTGGTATAATACAAACCAATATAGATTATTCCTGTTATACAAGCTCTTGTATTAGAAAGAAGGAGGGGGGAAGAGAGAAGGTGCCCTCTCTTTCTTTCAAGAAGATTTCCAGTGACAGGCTGCCCTTGCTTTCTTCGACTTTTTAGTGGCAAATCACGTGATTGTAGAAAAGATCTCATATAAGTACATTGATGCTTTTGAACACAAAACCTTGCATCCATTTTGAGAGTTTCTTCCTTCCTCTACTTGGATAACTGGGGTGGTAGTTGGTTACTGAGAGTTGATCACATAGCCTAAATCCAAACTAATGCACAATGAGTGTATCTCTGCTAGAAAAGTAAATATGAAGGGTAAGCATCTCCCTTTAACTTTTAAATCCCTGAATTTTACTCTTGTGTTAGTTAGCTCTTTGCCAGAATCCCTCTCCTAAAAGTCCATACTTCCCTACATTTCCCCCATTCCTTTTGATCTGCTTTTAGACAACAGCATTGCCTGGTCTTGTGAAATAACTGCAGGATATGTGGACCAGTTAGGCCAAACTACATACTTTCCCTTCATGTCCAATAACATTGGGAGCAGGAGTTCTCCAGCTGGGTTCAGGAGATCTTTTTTGCAGGATTCTACCTTGCCCCCATACTTCTTAGCATCTACATGGAACTTCAGGGAAAGATCATCCAGAGATTTAGTGCGAAGTGTTGGCAGTACTTTTATAACACCCAGCTCTATTTAATTGGCTTAGGTGAAAATGAGAGAAAGTTCTGAGACAGTGACTGCTGTTGGTAGTGGGCCGGATGAGAGACCAAAAAAAGAAAGAAACATAATCCTGGAAATATGGAGGTGCTGTGAACAGGCGATTTATCTCCTTTGGGAAATAGTGTTCCACTTCTTTTAGACGGGATTGCGCTCCGCTCCCCGTCAAGAATTCGTGACACATTTAAATGGTGCCAAATGCAAGCAATGCTTGCAAAGGAACAATCAGCAGCACAGGCAGGGAGTTAGATCCAACTAATGTCATATGATGTCAGATAATTGGCAGGTGAGCAAACCTGCCCACCTGTCTAATATGGCCTAGAAAGAATTGGCCACAATTGAATTTGGCCCGCCAGCCAAAAGGAACTCTTCATCCCTTCCCTAAAGCATTAGGTTCACAGTCCGCGGGTTCCTCAAGTAGCATTTACAGCATGGAGTGCTTTTTCTCGGTTGGGGGCATTATCCATGTTCTGGTAATATCCACTACTGCAGTGTGTTTTATATATGAAGCTACCTTTTTGAAGACTAGCAGAAAGCTTCAGTTTGATCAGAATACAGCTTCCAGGCTACTAGCTGGGATCAAGTACTGGTCACATAATATCCTATGTAGAGAAGTGCAGTGATTGCCAATCTGTTTCCACACACAATTCAAAGTTCTGGCACTTTAAAATGGCCATAGCTTGAGGCATAGGCACTTGAAAAACTGCCTATTCCCATGTCAACCTTCTTGTATGTTGAGATAATTGACCAGAGGCTGTCCCTGCCATCTGAGATGAGGTAGCTAATGAGTGGTAAGAGAATATTTTCAGTACCCCATCTGGGGCATTCCTTTCTCAGTAAGACTCATCTGGTGCAAAACCAGAATCTGCAGCCGAGAACCAGCTGTGCAGAGACACCATAAGGGCCGGTTCTTATAATTGCATTGCTCTCGTTTTAATGGCTCCAATACAGGGTTGATAGAAAAATGGCCAAAGACATGTATCTTTGTCATGTCGGAATAATCAGTGTGGTCTAAATAGATTTGCTTTGGCCCATCAACAAGGCCCCTACATGCCAAATCTAGGCCAAAGCACAAATGTCAAAAGAACATAAAGAGAGACACTGAATGTAAGTGTTTATGTACAAATGCTAGAAGCCTATGATCCAAGATGGGAGACCTGGCGTGCTTTGGCCTTAGAGGATAGCATTGATAGAGTGGTCATAATGGAAACCTAGTGGAATGGAGAGTACCAGTTGGGCATGATTATCTATATCCTAACCCTATAGAAAGGACAGGGAAGGACATACTGGAGGTGGTGTCACTCTGTATGTCAAAGAGGGCATCAGCTCCAGCAAGCTAGAAACCTTAAAAGGGCCGGACTCATCCGCTAAATTGTTCATAGTGATACTGGGCCCCGAGAGTGATTGAGTCTTGGTGATGTGCTATTATTCCCCAGATCAAAAAAGGAGATATAATAAAGACACATAAAATTAGACATAGGGTGGAGAAAATGGATAGAAAAAGTTTTTCTCCCTCTCTCACAACACTAGAATTCATATACTGTACACCCAAAGAATCTGAATATTGGGAAGATTCAGGTCAGACAAAAGAAAGTACCTTTTCATGTTTCATAGTGCATAGTTAAGCTATGGAATGCTCCCACAGAAGGCGGTGACGGCCATCATTTTGGATGTCTTTGAAACATGAAGGTAAAGGGGAACGGGTGGCGCTGTGGGTTAAACAGAGCCTAGGACTTGCTGATCAGAAGGTCAGCGGTTTGAATCCCTGTGACGGGGTGAGCTCCCATTGCTCGGTCCCAGCTCCTGCCAACCTAGCAGTTCTAAAGCACGTCAAAGTGCAAGTAGATAAATAGGTACCGCTCCGGTGGGAAGGTAAAAGGCATTTCCGTGTGCTGCTCTGGTTTGCCAGAAGCGGCTTAGTCATACTGGCCACACGACCCGGAAGGTGCACGCCGGCTCCCTCGGCCAGTAAAGTGAGATGAGCGCCGCAACCCCAGAGTTGATCACGACTGGACCTAACGGTCAGGCGTCCCTTTACCTTTTACCTATGGAGGTAAAGGCTATCAATGGCTACAAGACACGATGACTCTGCTCTTCCTCCATGGTCAGAGGCGATAGGCTTCTGAACACCAGCTGCTGGAAAGTGCAGGAGGGCAGAGCGCTCTCACACACGGGTCCTTCTTGCTGGAGTGCCATACGCATCTGGTTGGCCATTGAGAACAGGATGCTGGACCAGGCGTGCCATTGGTCTGATCCAGCAGGCCCTATTTAGAATTTGGATTTTGTTGCACAATACACTTACTCTGGAACCATAGTAACAAAACTCGCTGGCTTAATGCCTAAGGCTTCAAGCATCTTGCTAGTAAGGGTTATTACTCCATATTAGCAACAAAGATGGTGTTCCCTCCCCCTTTTGTATTTTGCTCAAAAAGGGATCGCTTTCTAACTGGGAGTGCTGAGCTAATTTTTAAATAATAAGTTTGAAAAGTCATCTGAAGCCAGTGAACATTTATTTTTTAACATGCCTATAACTTAAAAATGGCCAAACCAATTTAAACCAAATTGGATAATAAAGAAAAAGCTCCTGGGCTGAGCTCCTGTATGCCAAGTTCCAGCCTAGAATGAATTTTTATTACCAAATTATAAACCTCTTAAAAATGAGGGTCTAAAATGGAAATGTTGACAGACCTTTAACTACAAGAGCATTATAACGTGTTCTGTGCTCTAAAATATAATGAAAGGCTTAAATATTGTTTAATAGCAGCACTTCCAGTAACCTGAAAGCTTAATCATTCTTACTGTGAGGATTCATTGCAGACCTAAGAACCAGTTGAGCCCCACATGCTGTGCTCTATCAACACAAGCACTTGTCTGTCAAATGAAAATTACTCTGGACAGCTCTCCAGATCCTTTCCTCTTCTAAATAAGAGCCAGTCCATTTGATTACATTCTGCTTTGGAGGTGTCATGAAATGTAAACCTTTAGGCCAGTGTTTCCCAACCGGTGTTCCGCGGCACACTAGTGTGCCGCGAGACGTTGCCTGGTGTGCCGTGGGAGGGAGGCGGGCGAGGCGGGCGGCGAGAGGCGGGGCGGCGGCGGCATCTCCTGCTGGATGCAAATCCAAACATGGCGGGCGCCTCCCTTGCTCCTTTGTAGGCGGACCATCAAGAGAGAAAGAAAAGGAGGCGAAAGAGCGAGAGAAGGCGCCTGCGCGGAAAGAGGAGCAAGCAGTGCGCCTGCGCGCCGCGGCGCCCGAGTGCAGTGAAATTCCGTGAAGAGGGGAGGGGGGCTGGAAAAGAGAGAAAGGAAAGATTTTTCATTTTTTTAAAAAAAAAAAAAAGGAAGAAGGAAAGAAGAGAAAAAGCGGCAGAAGCTGAGGGGAAGGTTTCCGTGAGGGAGAGAGAGAGAAACGCGGGGCTGGCGGGACCCCTCCTCTTCCGCCACGCGTCGCCCGCCACCGCCTCAGAATCTCCTCAGGAGCGGCGGCGGCTGCTCCCCCTCGCCCCCTTCCTCCCCCCCAGCCCCCTCCCAACCCCTGGACAAGGGACGCGAGGCGGCGCCGCTGAGAGGACGGGAAGGCCCCCGGCGGTGGGGTCGGCTCGAGCAAGGAGGGGCGAGCGCTAGCCGGCTGGCTCTAGCCCGGCAAGAGGAGGAGGAGGAGGAAGAGGAGCACGCCGTTGCTTCCACAGCGGCCGCCCCACACTCCCCTCCCCGGGCACTGGCGGGGAGAATGACGGAGCTCCAGTCCGCGCTGCTACTGCGGAGACAGCTGGCAGGTCGGTCCGTCCGTCGGTCGGGGCAAAACACACCACAGCGCAGGCAGGGGCAGGCAGGCCCGTCTCTCCCTGCCCCCCCTCGGACCTGGCCGGCCTGGGGTTTGCACCCCAAACATTCATGTCCACCCCAGCTACACAAGCCACACCTTGCTCTCAGTTCGATCTGTCAAATAACTCACCTATCATTCACATAAAGAACCTAGTCTATCCTCAAATGTCAGAATGTACCTCCTCTCTAGCTTCCCCCACTTCATCTAGGCACTTTCAGCCCTTACTTAACCCACCCCAGCCTGCTTACTCTTCCTTCATTTGCTATAAAAACTAAATACAGAGAGAGACTGAGAGCTGTTGACGAAGAGCTACGTGTGTGTCTTTCTTCGATTCCAGCCAGAATATCAGCTTTGTGTTCAGCCAAACAGGCCCAGGTTGCGCACTGAATAAAGTATTTTATAATTTTTCATATTTCTGTTTACTTAATATTTCATAATAAAGTAATTATAAAATACTTTCTTTATGTTTATTTGATTCCTATTAAAGAGAGTTACTTTATATATAGTCAATATAGGCACAGAGTTAATTTTTTAAACATTTTCTAATGGTGGTGTGCCTCGAGATTTTTTTCATGAAACAAGTGTGCCTTTGCCCAAAAAAGGTTGGGAAACACTGCTTTAGGCCATGATCTGGGGAGGTGGAGAGGAACTTGCACATTGTAGTGTTAAAAAAACAGATTGCTCATTGTTGCCTTTTGAAAAAGTTGGATGGCCACTATCACATCACCAAAAAAAAGAGGAAACGTATGGGGGGAAAAGAGGATACACATTTGCATATGCTGATATACAGAGAAAAATATGCAGATTTAGAAATAACTTTCACACTTCAAATAGAAATACAGTGCTTCTCAACAGAGTGAACAAACTGTGACCAGAAGACTGGGTACCTGTTCAGTCTACTGTCCAGGTGTTAGCTGTTAATGGGGAGCTTCAAAACACTTTCCATTCTCCCTTCTTTATATTTAGATTACATTTTGACTGAATCATCCTTCAAATAGAGGATTGTCCTCCATAGCGCAGGGTACATGGCCACCCAGTTGAAAACCTTTTCCATGTTGAGAGATGTACTCAAGCAATAGGTTTGATACACAATCTTAAACCATCAGCTTCAGTTCTCCAGTTTCCTCAAGGAGGCTGAAAATTCTACTGTGGTTCTTTGCAAAGTACTTCATAAGTTCAATCTGTGAATCACTGCTCTACACAGAAGGCACTTCCATGTAGGATTCCCTGGCGCAAAGGTTCTGGATGGCACACTTTTTAAAATTTTGTATCTTGAGCCTGTATCTTGGGCTTGTATCAGCAGGGCCTTTTATTATTATAATTGTTATTATTAATCTTAATTAATTGCCCTTCACCCCCAAGGTCCTAGTACAGGTTACAATAATTAAAACACAATATTAAAAACAGTTTAAAACAACTTCAATCATCGGAGTAAGGTGGGTCCTAAAATAATACCTTTTAAGTGCCATAGGCAAGTGGTGCATCTTCAGCACTTTATATTCAGGATCACTAAGTTCAGTTACTAGGGCTTGCTGGTGAGAACTTGACAGGCAACTTGCATTCACATCTAAATGTATTAATGGCTGGTGGTTTAATAAAATTGCCTCCCTTAGTAAAAAAGGAGGCGTGCTTGCATGTCTTTTCTTTATAGACTCTTGAGTATCCTGGCAATAGTGATTTGAGCTGATGTGTGGTTTGTGGTTAGCTCTGAGGATTACTGCAATGGTACAGTTTTGCTGTACTCCACAGGCTAGCGAGTAACTGACAATTTTCTTTTTAATTTTCTTTGTTAAGATTTTTAGTGAATAGTTGCATTTGTGCTTTTTTTCCTCAAATGCACTTGTTTTGTTTTTTCCTTCTTGTTTTCCTGTATATGTGTGGCAAATGAAAATTAAGAAAAAGATTAAAAAAAAAAAAGAAGCATCTGTAACCCGAGGTACCACTGTGCTGTTGTTTGGATGGAACAGTAACAATTTCGAGCTTCTGCCAATGGAAGTAGCGGTCAGCCAGTTTACTCAGGAATATTTGGGGAACCAAGTCATTGAAGATCTGGGGGGGGGGGCGTGGTGTGTCTGCCTGTGTTCACCTTGACAGCTGGGTGTCTTAACTCATCAGTTTGAGGTGGCTGTACTACTTGCTTTCTGAAGCACAGTAGACCAAGAATGCGTAGGGGGACGGGGAGATACCTCAATGATCATTTTCATGTCTTCACATTCTGTAGCTGACTGCTGTTTATCAAGCTGGAAGCCACAAAAAGGCCATGAAGTCAAATGTTTTGTATTTATGAGTGATTATCCCTGGCTTGGGGCAAATACTCAGTTGAAGGAGATCAAGCAGTGAGTGTTTGATTTGCATTGCTCCTTAGGCAAGGCACTGCCATCTGTGTGTTTAATCCAAACACCAAATTTAGCACTTCTGTCTCCACCCCCAATTTCAGAGTACTTTGGAATGTCTTAAATTTTCTGCATTCTAAATATATATACAGTAAACCCATAACGTACGTACATTTAAATCGTGCTCATTCAACTTGACATACTGGGGGGGGGGGTGGACTTTGGCAATCCTTCCTGCCATTGAACCCAATGTGTTTTGATTATATGAGATTTTGGCTTTAGGTGCGATCCCTGAAACGTAAGTTGCAGGCTTACGGTATTTGTAATTCTGAGTTTGGTATGGAAACTGATGCACTATAAGCAGGAGTCATCAGTCTTCTGGGATGCGCCTTTTAACCCAAACAAAAATGTGAAACCCAGAAATCACCTTCTTCTTCATGCACATGCTTCTGAACATGTACATGCACACACATCAGTAATATGAATTATTTAGTCCAATTTTGGAATTCCTAAAATCAACAAACCCCACCCTCTAATCCCCTGCTCCAGTTTTACTCGAATTACCGTATTTTTCGCTCTATAAGACGCACCCGACCATAAGACGCACCTTGTTTTTAGCGGAGGAAAACAAGAAAAAAATTATTCTGAATCAAATGTTGTTTTGCATGGCTATCCCTAAGCCAGAACAGCAAGAGGGATTGCTGCGCAGCAATCCCTCTTGCTGTTCTGGCTTCAGCGAAAGCTGCACAGCCTGCATTCGCTCCATAAGACGCACACACATTTCCCCTTACATTTTAGAAGGGAAAAGTGCGTCTTATAGAGCGAAAAATACGGTGTACCCCCCTCCCTGTAGGGTAAGAGGACCAAAACAAAATACAGGGAGGCTGGGAACCCTCTGCATGTGTGCACACTTACACATGTAGTTTGAACACTAAATTCATCTCCGCTGGTAGTGATGCAAAATACTTGAGTCCATTAGAATTAGTCAGGCAATGAAGTGGCACATCACAGTAACAGATGTCGTACTATTTATAGATTAAGATTATCAAGGACAAATGGAAAGTGCCCAGCAATGCTAGGGAATTCTAAAACAAACAAGAAATAACCAGCAGAGTTTTGAAATAAGTGGTTAAATTTTTGAAAGGTTCAGCCCGCCCCTTTTGTTCAAAATAGCATCAGATTTTATGCAGACATGGACAGAATCATCCTCCTTGATCTCAGGAACCATCATGCAAAATTTGATGAGGATATATAAAGACGAGTTCAAGTGCACAGAGAAAAAGACAAAACTATTTTCCAAAACATGTAGTGGATAGCAATTAACGGGACGTGCACATTCTTTTTAATAGCATTTTGGTGCTTTGGTTTTGGTAGCACTATCAAAGACAACTTATTTGGGAAACAATAAGCAACCAGATCTGGCAGTCCGCAGCATTCGAACTCAAATAGAGTAATAATGCTGAGGTTGGGAGACTGGCCCCAGGAAACTTGACATGAACCTCAGTTTTCCAGCTCTAGCATAAGCTTAATGGTTGGACCTGCCTTGATTGTTTTTCAGGCTTCGTTCCATAGAAACCACCAAAATGTAACTTGCAGGGGTTCCATCTTAGATATGCAGAAGTTTCTCAGCAGAGGTACATTTGCTGGGTACTATCAAAGGATAGTGCAGAAAGAGTCTGACAATTCTGCTGCTGTGTGCTGAGGAACAGTGGCGTAGCGTGGGGGGTGCAGGGGGGGCCGGCCGCACCGGGCGCAACATCTGGGGCTTAGGGAAATCCACGGGTTAGGGGGCGCAAATTACTTGCCTTGCCCCGGGTGCTGATAACCCACGCTACGCCACTGCTGAGGAACACTTATTTAAATGACTTTTGAAACCTTGTAGGCTTGGAGATTGTCAGGAATACTCAGATACTAAAAAGGTGTCATTCTGTTTCAATTGTAACTTCTGTTTGCAAATAACGCTATCCTCAAGAGGATAGCTTTTCAAAAAAAAATCTGTATAATCATATATTCCAATTTCCTTTAATTTCTTGAATACCCAGTGCCTAATTCTTGCTGGTTCCAAACATGAGCCTGGCTTCAGTCAAGTTCCTGATAAAGAGTTCAGTCATTCTAGAACCACAATTTTAAAAAGGGAAGGAAATGCAGTTAATCAAAGCAGCCCCATTTTGAAGTAGAAGTCAATTTTGTAGCCACCTCTTCTACTGCCAATATGAATGATTAATAGCACATGAATTTAATTTTGTTGTTGCTAAGAAAAGCACTTTGGATTCCTCTCTAGGTTATTGGTGCAGAGAATATTCTCAGAAATGTCTAAATGGGATGTAATCTCATTACCAGTTTTTTCACTGCAGAGGCAAGACTGTGAAGGTGACTGACAACTGCGACAATAGTGCAGTTTTTATTTTACGAAATAGCCATCCATTCTTGTGAACTGCCATTTTAAATCAATCCCATTTAACAACAGAACAGTGGGAACCTCTAGTTCTGTTGACTGATGCAAGCTGCTTTGAGAGCAGCGTAATTAGATCTGTGTATTCAAAGAGTTCCAGGGATCTCCATTCTTGGTACCGTCAATAACATGCTGGTTTTGTACACTTACCATTTTCCAAACTGGAAACCACAAATACTTGCTTTAAACTGAACCAATGAAAGGATGTAAAATGATATAACTACAGTGGTGCCTCGCAAGACGAAATTAATTCGTTCCGCAAGTCTCTTCGTCTTGCGAGTTTTTCGTCTTGCGATGCACGGTTTTCCATAGGAATGCATTGAAAATCAATTAATGCGTTCCTATGGAAAACGCCTTCCCCCGACCTCTTCTGGCGGGCGGCATTTTAAAATCACCCGGGACAGCGGAGGACTTCTCCGCTGTCCGTGGCGATTTAAAAGCCCCTGGGAAGGCAGGCAGGGGGGACAAAGGCTTTCTCGCCCCGCCGCTCGGCTTCGGGACATCGTTCCGATGCCGGGCGGAGGGGGGAGGCTTTCTCGCCCGGCCGCCCGGCTTCGGGACATCGTTCCGATGCCGGGCGGTGGGGGGAGGCGTTCCTGCCCCACCGCCCGGCATCGGGACGATGCCCCGAAGCCGGGCGGCTGGGGGAGGCGTTCCTGCCCCACCGCCCGGCATCGGAACGATGCCCGAAGCCGGGCGGCTGGGGGAGGCGTTCCTGCCCCACCGCCAGGCATCGGGACGATGCCCCGAAGCCGGGCGGCTGGGGGAGGCGTTCCTGCCCCACCGCCCGGCATCGGGACGATGCCCCGAAGCCGGGCGGCGGGGGGAGGCGTTCCTGCCCCACCGCCCGGCATCGGGACGATGCCCCGAAGCCGGGCGGCTGGGGGAGGCGTTCCTGCCCCACCGCCCGGCATCGGGACGATGCCCCGAAGCCGGGCGGCGGGGGGAGGCGTTCCTGCCCCACCGCCCGGCATCGGGACGATGCCCCGAAGCCGGGCGGCTGGGGGAGGCTTTCCCGCCCGGCCGCCCGGCTTCGGGACATCGTTCCGATGCCGGGCGGCTGGGGGAGGCGTTCCTGCCCCACCGCCCGGCATCGGGACGATGCCCCGAAGCCGGGCGGCTGGGGGAGGCGTTCCTGCCCCACCGCCCGGCATCGGGACGATGCCCCGAAGCCGGGCGGCTGGGGGAGGCGTTCCTGCCCCACCGCCCGGCATCGGGACGATGCCCCGAAGCCGGGCGGCTGGGGGAGGCGTTCCTGCCCCACCGCCCGGCATCGGGACGATGCCCCGAAGCCGGGCGGCTGGGGGAGGCGTTCCTGCCCCACCGCCCGGCATCGGGACGATGCCCCTAAGCCGGGCGGCGGGGGGAGGCTTTCCCGCCCCGTCGCCCGGCATCGGGACATGGTTCCGATGCCGGGCGGCGGGGGGAGGCTTTCCCGCCCCGTCGCCCGGCATCGGGACATGGTTCCGATGCCGGGCGGCGGGGGGAGGCTTTCTCGCCCCGTCGCCCGGCATCGGGACGATGCCCCGAAGCCGGGCGGCGAGGGGAGGCTTTCCCGCCCCGTCGCCCGGCATCGGGACATGGTTCCGATGCCAGGCGGCGGGGGGAGGCTTTCTCGCCCCGTCGCCCGGCATCGGGACGATGCCCCGAAGCCGGGCGGCGAGGGGAGGCTTTCCCGCCCCGTCGCCCGGCATCGGGACATGGTTCCGATGCCGGGCGGCGGGGGGAGGCTTTCTCGCCCCGTCGCCCGGCATCGGGACGATGCCCCGAAGCCGGGCGGCGGGGGGAGGCGTTCCTGCCCGGCCGCCCTGCATCGGGACATGGTTCCGATGCCAGGCGGCGGGGGGAGGCTTTCTCGCCCCGTCGCCCGGCATCGGGACGATGCCCCGAAGCCGGGCGGCGAGGGGAGGCTTCAAAAGCCGTCCGGGGGCTTTTAAATCGCCCCGGACAGTCCCGGGGCGATTTAAAAGCCCCCGGTTAGGCAGGCAGGGGGGACAAAGACTTTTGCCCCCCGCCCGCCTTGGGAAGAGGTCCAGGACGATGCCCCGAAGCCGGGCGGCTGGGGGAGGCGTTCCTGCCCCACCGCCCGGCATCGGGACGATGCCCCGAAGCCGGGCGGCGGGGGGAGGCGTTCCTGCCCCACCGCCCGGCATCGGGACGATGCCCCGAAGCCGGGCGGCTGGGGGAGGCGTTCCTGCCCCACCGCCCGGCATCGGGACGATGCCCCGAAGCCGGGCGGCGGGGGGAGGCGTTCCTGCCCCACCGCCCGGCATCGGGACGATGCCCCGAAGCCGGGCGGCTGGGGGAGGCTTTCCCGCCCGGCCGCCCGGCTTCGGGACATCGTTCCGATGCCGGGCGGCTGGGGGAGGCGTTCCTGCCCCACCGCCCGGCATCGGGACGATGCCCCGAAGCCGGGCGGCTGGGGGAGGCGTTCCTGCCCCACCGCCCGGCATCGGGACGATGCCCCGAAGCCGGGCGGCTGGGGGAGGCGTTCCTGCCCCACCGCCCGGCATCGGGACGATGCCCCGAAGCCGGGCGGCTGGGGGAGGCGTTCCTGCCCCACCGCCCGGCATCGGGACGATGCCCCGAAGCCGGGCGGCTGGGGGAGGCGTTCCTGCCCCACCGCCCGGCATCGGGACGATGCCCCTAAGCCGGGCGGCGGGGGGAGGCTTTCCCGCCCGGCCGCCCGGCTTCGGGACATCGTTCCGATGCCGGGAGGCGGGGGGAGGCTTTCCCGCCCCGTCGCCCGGCATCGGGACATGGTTCCGATGCCGGGCGGCGGGGGGAGGCTTTCCCGCCCCGTCGCCCGGCATCGGGACATGGTTCCGATGCCAGGCGGCGGGGGGAGGCTTTCTCGCCCCGTCGCCCGGCATCGGGACGATGCCCCGAAGCCGGGCGGCGAGGGGAGGCTTTCCCGCCCCGTCGCCCGGCATCGGGACATGGTTCCGATGCCAGGCGGCGGGGGGAGGCTTTCTCGCCCCGTCGCCCGGCATCGGGACGATGCCCCGAAGCCGGGCGGCGAGGGGAGGCTTTCCCGCCCCGTCGCCCGGCATCGGGACATGGTTCCGATGCCGGGCGGCGGGGGGAGGCTTTCTCGCCCCGTCGCCCGGCATCGGGACGATGCCCCGAAGCCGGGCGGCGGGGGGAGGCGTTCCTGCCCGGCCGCCCTGCATCGGGACATGGTTCCGATGCCAGGCGGCGGGGGGAGGCTTTCTCGCCCCGTCGCCCGGCATCGGGACGATGCCCCGAAGCCGGGCGGCGAGGGGAGGCTTTCCCGCCCCGTCGCCCGGCATCGGGACATGGTTCCGATGCCGGGCGGCGGGGGGAGGCTTTCTCGCCCCGTCGCCCGGCATCGGGACGATGCCCCGATGCCGGGCGGCGGGGGGAGGCTTCAAAAGCCGTCCGGGGGCTTTTAAATCGCCCCGGACAGTCCCGGGGCGATTTAAAAGCCCCCGGTTAGGCAGGCAGGGGGGGCAAAGACTTTTGCCCCCCGCCCGCCTTGGGAAGAGGTCCAGGACCTCTTCCCAAGGCGGGCGGGGGGGCAAAAGTCTTTGCCCCCCCTGCCTGCCTTCAAAAGCCGTCCGGGATAGCGGGAAGCGCTTCCCTGCTATCCCGGACCGCTTTTAAAATGCTGGCGGTGGGGAGCAAAGCCTTTCGCCCCCGCCGGCCTTCCTGGACCTCTTCTGAAGTCCGGAGGGGGGAAAAAGGCTTTGCTCCCCACCGCCAGCATTTAAAAAAAGGTCCCCGAGATTTCCCTATGGCCTTTCGTCTTGCGATGCAAGCCCATAGGGAAAATCGTCTAGCGAAGCGTCGCAAAACCCGAAAAACCCTTTCGTCTTGCGGGTTTTTCGTCTTGCGAGGCATTCGTCTTGCGGGGCACCACTGTATCTTATAAAAGTCTGATTGTTGCCTGTTAAAACAAGTATAATGTCACAGTGATGACTTTTTCTGATGCAGCTAACGTCCTAGTCCTAATGAGATGCATTGCACCTCTTTATGGATGCCAAAATACTAAAATACTAATACACTGTAAAATACTAAATTATCAACCCTTGTTTGCTAATATATTAGTCATTCAAACAACCTTTCTCCCTCCCTTCATTCCCAAAGGAAATCCTTGCCAGTCTATCTCCTATAAAAAAGCAGCTTTCGCCCCAACAGACTCTGAATAAATAATATCCAGATTAAGAACCTCTAGCTCACAAAAGTTTTCAAATCTTAGTTTTTATTGAACATATTCCTGCAAAATCTTCCTGCAACCATTTGTATCTTTTTCCTTTGTTACATTCTGTGGTAGCAACATTTTTCAGTTGTGACCAACATTTTTCAGTTGTATTACACATTAAACTCAAGTTTAAATAAAGCAGATTTCTTTCAAATAAGCTATTGAAAAATGAATAGAATCATAGAATTTTTTGCATATCTTGCATATGAACATGATTTGCATGCTTTATTCTGAATTTGCTTATGGGGGGTAGAATTTGGAATCTTCCCTATTAGCAGGTCTCAAGCATTTTCTCCCTGTGGATAACTTGAAAATCGGTGGAGGATATCTTGGTGGACCATATAATAAACTTCTTTTGTTCTATGAATCAACTCAAAACTCACATAACTCATGTTTTTAATATCCATAATATTGCCTTTCCAATGTGATGGATGTGTTTGTGTATTAAATATGAAGAAAAATAACTTACTTTTCTTCAGCACCGGCACCATCATTATCATCAATCCTGTGCCATATTATGAAAATCACAGGCCCTAGGCTAGGCCACCAAAAAGGGCCATTTTAACTTGTCAGTTTTTAGGGGAAAGTTGGTAGACTGCACAAGTGACATGTTATGATCATTATTGGATTTGAGGCAGAGCCATGTAAGCTTCTGTAATAATCTGGCCTTGGCAAATGGTCTTGGATCATCACAATCAAAAAATAAACCAAATGCTGAGCCAAATACAGATATTATTGACCACAGCTTTTCTGTAGACCCCCTGAGTGGTACACAGACCATGGTTTAAGAATCTATATTTTGCTTTCAAGTGTCAGTGTAGTGGCGAGAAGAAGGAGGAAATTCGGAAGTGATGGAACATACTAGTGAACGGCTGAGTTATTTGTGACTAGGGGAACGGAATTATTCAGTGTACAGAAGCGTCAGCTCCTGAATGCTAGATTTGTTTACATGGACATTCTTGGTTTTCATAAATGCGTCTCTGCATTCATAGGGACTACTTGCTTTTTGAAGACAATTAAGGTCGCCCTGTGGCCTGTCAAGTGATTGACAATCCTTCTGTGTGTGAATGCATGTTCATATGTTTTTTTAGTAGCACTCGTAAGAGCAGGTGACTTATCTACCCCCCCGCCCCCGGATCAACACATTGGCCTCCATTAATAGATGAACATTTCCGAATCCCTTTCAGGTATGATATTAAAATAATAATTCCCCTGTCTCTTTGTTTAATTCCCCTGTCTCTTTGTCTCCAGTCTCATTCCTCTACTACAGTGGTACCTCAGTTTAAGAACAGCCCTGTTTACGAACTATTCGGTTTATGAACTCCACAAAACAGAAGTAGTATCCCGGTTTGCTACCTTTACCTCGGTCTAAGAATGGAAGCCAAACGGTGGAAGGGCACTGGCAGCGGGAGGCCTCATTAGGGAAAGAACTTCTTGGTTTAAGAATGGTTTCTGTTTAAGAACGGACTTCCGGAACGGATTAAGTTCTAAACCAAGGTACCACTGTATTCAGTATTCTACCCCATACATCATTGGCCATTGCTCTATGTACTCTGTACTTAAATTTAGGCGGATGGGTTCTGTTCTGGTTGCCCAACTCTAGCCACCAGCAGCACTAAGAAGAGATTATTTGTGATCTGATACAGATTGCAGTTGAGGCAAATGAAATACACACTTTGCATAGCTTCTTTTGCTCTTCTACTAGTCCCTCTATTAGGGGAGAAGTCTTATTTCTGACTGCTGCAAATCCTTTTATGCTTTCTGTCTTCTTTGCTCTCTTCAAGAGAATCTGAGACTTCCCTGGGTACTAGCTAAAGATATTTTTAAACTGGTTTAAGCAGCTTTAAGGACTAGTCACTAAAAAACATTTTTCTTAGGGCCTCATTTTTTAGGATGCTGCAATCTGCATTCTGTTAGCAAAATCTGTGTGTGAACAGCAGAATCGCAATATACCTACTGCACTACTATTTACTAGTAGTGAAAGCAGCTGTCTAGAAAGAGCTTACTCCGAACAGTGGGGCTCTTTCAAAGTGAATGCATTCTGACTTGAGAAAAATAGTTTAAATAAAAATACTCCTGCTTAATAGGTTTGTGAATCTGGCTCTTCTTGTGAGAGAGGGTTATATCATCATATATGGGAGCAGCAGAGCACGACCAGCAGTTCGTATACCTTTTCATTCCCTCTTCGTGTATGAAAGGATTCAGAAACCTTTCACCAGCTCCATCTGCACAAGACCTCGGAAATGCAGCCAACTGCTGTAAAGCATGTAACAACATGGTAGGGCCTCTGAGATATTTTTGGCTATGCATACCAAGTCAAAAAAACCCATGAGTGAAAAGTTCAATGAGATCTTTATTTGTACAGGGATGAGGGAGAATTTGGTACTTAGGTCAATGCAGATTGGGGGTTCTGAAATGCCTTTTGTTTCCCGTAGGCATCTGAATATGAGCTGCTTAAACATTCCTTTCCCATTTTTGGAGTGCAGCCCCCTCCTGTAATTTGCTTTATTTTTAATACAAATAAATGTGTTCCTGTATGTTCAGACTGTTGGGGTTATGCTTCTGTAATGTATTGTGCTGGCTAGAACTGCTTCTCTCTGAGCTCATATGTGAGACATTTCTAACTCCATATTAACATTCACTGGGAAAAGAAGTGTAGATAAATATAGTAATAATTTTAGCTATAGGAATCGGCTGCTTTGTATCGCTCTTCCCCACCTCTAACTGGTTTTTCTAAAATAAACTGGGATGCATTCTTTGAAGCTATATCAGTTAGGTGTTCTTTAGTTGGGATGTAACATTTTAAAGAATATACTGTTGGGCTAAAGTGCCTAATAGATTGAAAGGTTGGATTTCTCACAGATTTTTGCCAAGTTTTTTTTATTATTATCTCAAAATTAAACTACTACGTTTACTGTCATATCAAATGAATCAAGAGAGTACCTTGCTCTGAGTGCATCACGCCCACAAACCTGTGACTTTATTTCATTTTAAAGCTGTGTATTTTCCTATGCGCACTCTTTATTATACGGTTTCACTAGGAATTTTCTTTTCTGTTAATTTCTTTTCTATACCACTTTATACTTTTAAGAAAAAAAGGTCAAAGAGCTTTACAAAACATGAAAACATAAAATGAAACAACTCAGAATAAAGCATTACAAAAGAAATTCAAATATAAAGTACACGTCCCAGGCAACAAAATTGACAGGAAACTAAAATGTTATGTTAAAGATTTCAAAATAAAACATTGCAAAAGAGGTCAACTACAGAATGCACATTTAATGGAGCAAAGTTTGCAACAACAACAAAAAAGCTCAAACATTTCAAAACAAAATATAAAATGCACATTTAAAACAGCATAATTAACAAGAAAATAAAGGTAAAGGTAAAGGTATCCCTGCCCGTACGGGCCAGTCTTGCCAGACTCTAGGGTTGTGCGCTCATCTCACTCTATAGGCCGGGAGCCAGCGCTGTCCGCAGACACTTCCGGGTCACGTGGCCAGCGTGACAAGCTGCATCTGGCGAGCCAGCGCAGCACACGGAAACACCGTTTACCTTCCCGCTGGTAAGCGGTCCCTATTTATCTACTTGCACCCGGAGGTGCTTTCAAACTGCTAGGTTGGCAGGCGCTGGGACCAAACGACAGGAGCGCACCCCGCCGCGGGGATTCGAACCGCCGACCAAGCGATCGGCAAGTCCTAGGCGCTGAGGTTTTACCCACATCGCCACCCGCGTCCCAACAAGAGAATAAAATATTATAAAAAGCATAGATGGCTGCTGCTGCCAATTCTACCAGTGGCGGTTCATGGCGATCAGTCGGTGGTTGTGGAAGTTCAGGCTCGATGACCTGTCTACTAACATGGCCAAGATGGTCTCTGTCCTCAGCAGCCTCAGCTTTTTCTAGATGGAGTCAGTCAAGGCCCCAGGTGGGAAAAGGCCTGCAAGGCAGGGAGCAGGTCCCCCAAGACTCACAGCCAAGAAGTATTCCCACTTCCAACCCACATAACTTCTATTCATATTGTACATCTTGAAGATCTTGTTTCTTGTGTGATGTGGCCATTAACATGCTGTTGCAGTGTTTAGTTTTCTTCTCATGCATGCCTGCAACCTGGGTGTGGAGTCTGGAGATGGTCTCTGGGTGCGTTTTCTTCTTGATTCCCATTTTATTTACAAATAAAAGTGTGTACATGCTGCTTTTAACCTGTTCTCCATAACTCACTGAGCAAAGGAAATGTGTCAATTGTCTGCTTGTGAATTCTGACTTCATTTCCATTTTCCATCTTCTGTATAGGAAAGAGTGCTAAACTCAGCTGTTGGCTTAAGGCAAACAAAAAAACAAAACAAAAAACTTGGAACTATTCCTATTTGCTTTGGAGTTGGCAGTTACCAACTTTCTCAAGCAAGAGCTGTTAAGGAAATCCTAACAGCTGAGTGGGTTTTGGGGTAACCAGACAGTTTTGTGAAGCATGTGATGTATCCTTCCCTGAAAAATCTCCCCAAAAAAGAAGCAGGATGAGGTTTCTGTGGAGTGGAGTTGGGACAGTGCTGGCCCATTAACTGACCTTGCCCTCCGGGTCCATAGATTGTGGGTCACCTGCATTTGTGTCTTCCAGACCATGGGAAGAAGACATTAGGATTTTCTTTGTTAATATGGAAAGGTTAGATTTTCTTTCAATTTTACATGAATTCAAACATGACATACCTTGTGATTTAGCCTACGATTTAGTCTACAGTCACGAGACTTTGCAAAGCTAACATATATTCAAGAGTTTATTCGTGTTCTTTTTTGCTTCTTGATCTTGATCAAAGCGTGCAAATGTTCAGAAAGCATGAACAAGAGCTTTTCTGAAAGAGAAAATGAATAGTTGGAATCTCTTTAAGCCTTATGATCTGCCTTGTGGGAGCATGATTTATGACTTCTGACTAGTGTGGGGTTTGAGAGCCTATGTTTATGAACAAAAGGGATAATGGCAAAGGTAATACCATTGAGAAGAGGGGAAAGTTGACACTTGGACTGACCAGATTGCAGTCATATTCACAGACTGCAGAAAATGGTGTTGCGCGCGCGCGCACACACACACACACACACATCTCTCTCTCTCTCTCTCTCTCTCTCTCTCTCTCTCTCTCTCCTCTCTCTCTCTCTCTCTCTCATTGCCCACAGGTTTACCAATCTGTAATGTATTTAAGAACATGAGGAGAGCCTCCTGGTTCAGGCCTTTGCCCATCAAGCCCAGCTTCCTGTTATCACAGTAGCCAAGCAGAATTTGGGCACAAGAACACTCCCCCCTCCGGTGGCTGCCAGCAGCTGATTTTCATAAGCATTACTGCCTCCAACTGTGGAGGCAGTGCATAGCACTCCCATGTGAAAACGTTTGATCAGAAATCTTGTGCCTCTCTGTTATGTTCAAAAAGCTGTGCATGGTTAAAGGTGCAAAGCCCCCAATGCAGCGCTCATGTTTGCACATTGTGAGCCCCACATGTGCACCAGAAACACAGGAGGCAACTCCTAGGGGCCGAGAGGTATTCGGCCCCCACAATAAAATATTTCAGGGGTCCTCTTCCCCCCCCCCCCATTGATGGGCATTGCCATTCAAATAGTGTCTGTGCACCTTGTCATGTGATCGAATGTGCAGGGCAGGGCTTACTCCCGCCCCCTTCAATATTTTATTCAAGTTGGCACCCCTGACCAGAACCACAGGGGAGTCACTGACTTGAAACAACTGTCTTGCCTGTTCTGGAAGCTGGTGGCTAAGCAAGTGAGGGCACACATTCTAACAGTAAACAAAATATTGGGAGTCTGGCAGGGACATGTAGAAAATCGGGCAAGTGGGATTTCATAGATCTTGCTGTTCTGAAGGGAACCCCCGAGGACTGCTTGAAGGTTAATCTCTTGAGAAATGTGGCATCTTGTTTGCCTCTAATACAGTCTTAATGATACATGCTGACAAACCAAGCCGCTGTGTTTTAGAGCTCCCAGCTGTTTCTCTGGAATAATTTTTATAGTCTGGCAAAAAAAAAAAAAGCAGCATGTGTTTTATAAAAAAATCATGGTTCTAAGATTCCCTTGAGAGTAAACATTTACAAATTAAGAATTGTTTGTGCGAAAGGAATAGGGTATAGGGGACTCTGAAAGCCCAGCAAAACAGAGCTATAATTTAACCCGCTGTAGTAAAACCTTGTTAAATAAAACCACTGTGTGATGTCGAGCTAGGGCAAGGCATGTAAATAAGTTGGTGCTTTTTAAGACGGTTGTATTTCCAAAGGCTTGGATGTCTGTGGTTGTTCAGAAATGCTTAGTTCACTTGCTAACACTTGGGCGTTTCTTCTTAAGAACTGTTGGGGAAGCCTTCTCCCATGCCTCAGGGCATGTCTTGGCCACTGTCAGGTTGTGCAGAAGAGCCTCCCCAACAAATCTTGATACACAGATCTTAAGAAGAAACATGGGACTTCAACCATGCCAACAAGGCCACCTGGCAAGGGGTGGCTTTATGTTTGGAGGTGAGAATTTAAAGGATTTAGCCCAACTAGAAAGGAAGAACAATAACTGTACAGCAATGGTAAGTTTAAAGAAGCAGCATGAGCATAATTGCAATCTTATTCTTGCAAATGGTCACTGCTGTTTTGTGATTTTTTTGTCCAATGTGAAGGAAGTAACAAGGAGAACTGTGTACACCAACAGATATACGGATGACTTGGGTATGGAGCAAGTGTATGGACAGTGCTGGACCTTGACCTCAAAGACCTCAGATTCTTGCCCAGTTAGGAAGTGACTAGAGGCTTTGGATTAGTCTTTACCTCTCAGCATAGCTGTCAACTTACAGATTTGAAAATAAGGGACCAGCAGCCTTGAAAATAAGGGACCAGCAACCAAAATAAGGGACCTGCAGCCTCACCTGTTCCAGGCACTCCAGTCTTCCTGTCCTCCTGCAGTCTGGTCAAACTCATGCTGATAGCTTCAAGAACACTGTCCAACCAACTTTGTAACCAGAGGTTCAACAAAATAGAATCTGAATCACATGCACCACAAGGCCTATGCAGCCTCAACTTAAGATGGCTCCCCGGCCTGGCTTGGCAATGCAAAGTTTGCAGCAGCACGTGCAACAAAATGGTGTCCAGCATTCAAAAAACCCCTCAGCTTGCATTAACTAGCCACACACAAGGCATGCAAGCTCCACCCCCCAGTTGTTCTTAGACTTCTTATTGGGTGAGCAACATAGCCAAGCAACACAGTTGGCGCCTCCCTCCTCCCTGGCTGGCAGGGAGGGAGAGGAGCTGCTTCCTTTGAAATTTAAGGGACAACATTTAAGGGACATCCATCAATAAGGGACAGCAGCGGGACATGGCGCTGGAATAAGGACTGTCCCTTCAAATAAGGGACACTTGACAGCTATGCCTCTCGGCCTTCTTCCCGACCTGATAGCATCAGTAGATGATGTTCATCCAAGCAAGGTGGTGCTTGGATGAACATAATAAAAGTCATTCCCTCTAAAATTGAGCTTGGGTTCTGTGCCTATTCATTTGGAAGCAAAACAGTCACCCCAGGATAAGCATACTAAGAGAATGCCGAAGTACATAAAGGCAGGTAATTTTCACCCAGAATTGATTAACAAGGAGCGTTCACCTCTACATAGTTCCATCCTTATTTCAGACATTGTAATATATTGTGATGTTTAGCTGGTGATATATTGTGATGTTGGAAACCAGGTATCTCCCAACCAAGGACCTCCCAGAGTTTTCACACTTGAAAAAGGCTTAATGCTGGGCTGAGACTCCTGTGACCTTCCATCTGGACCTTCCATAATATCCATCACCCTTGGCTATTGGCCATTGGCTATGCTGGCTGACATTTGGAGTCCAGCATCTGGAAGGCCACAAGTTCCCCATTCCTGCTTTAAAGGAATCAGAACCTGATTGGAGCCCTGAACAAAAGCACTCCTAGAGGGCTGCAGGTCCTACTTGTATTAGAAATAGTTCTGTAGCATAATAATTTGGAATACAGTGGTACCTTGGTTAGCATATGTCTTGGTTTGCATACATTTTGGATTACAAACATGTCAAACCCGGAAGTGCGTGTCCTGGTTTGCAACCTTTTTTTGGATTACAACCCATTTTTTGGGATTACGAACAAAATATTTTTGGAGGCCCCATTGGCAAAAGCGCGCCTTGGGTTACAACCTGTTTTGGTTTACAAATGGACCTCTAGAACGGATTATGGTTGTAAACCAATATAAAGTTAAGGTAAAGGGACCCCTGACAATTAGGTCCAGTAATGGCCGACTCTGTAATCTCACTCAGTAATCTCACTTTATTGGCAGAGGGAGCTGGCGTACAGTAAACCAAGGTACCACTGTACTAATAGCCATTGCATTGCTAGTAAATATATATCTCTGCTTGCTTTTGTTCACAGTAATGTAACCAAAGCATTGCCTTTTTAAAGAAATCTGCCTTTTCTAACAAGGCCTGATCCAGGGTATTGCACAAAGGAAAAGAAGTCCTGCCCATAAACTTACTTGTTCCCTTTATCACAGATTGAGACCACAGTGGGTCACTAGTTACCACAATGGTTCATCTGCTAAACTACCTTGAAGTAGTTTACTTAAGCCTGATGACAGCTAGACAGTTTTCCTTAAAGTATCTGACTTTCTTCATGAGACCACTGTGAAGCTGCCATAGACCCTTGCCTATGGGCCCCTCTTCGTCTCACATCCTAGATATTGGTTAACAGGGCAACTATTTATGCATGCCTGTACAGAATTAAGGTCTACTGAGTTCAGTGGGACTTAGATCCAGGTGATTGTGTGTAGGATTGCAGCCTTAATGGCAAGTACAGTACTAGCCAATCCATTAGATATTTCATGGTTTTGGAGATACAGAGGTACCTTTTGAATTATGGAAGTTTCTGTTACCTTAAATGAGTGCTTCAGAGCATTGGTCATTTTTAACCCAGAGGAAATCTCCCTGGTCACCAATGAGCTCTCTACAATGAGCTGCTTATTTCACATTTGTCAATATTTTAGAAAAACAAAGACCAAGCTAAGTTTATTGCACCAGTTTTGTATTTTTAAAGGATTGGCATCCATTTTAATGGCCATAAAACTTCAAGTAGCATAAAACTTAAAGGAATTTATCTCTTTCTACAAATAGAGATTTTTTTTGTCTTTAGCCTATTTTATTATTCCCATTTGAAACAGATGAATAACCTGTTTGTGTTCTGAGCCCTTTCTACATCCTGACTTTTTTTTTTTTAATCCCATAATTCATTTGCCACTTCAGATGGTACGTTTCAGCTTTGGACAGCTGCAGAAGCGTGGAAAGGAAAGAGGTTACTTCAAGATCAAAATATAGGTGCATTGGCAAAATGACATGGAGAAAAGCTTCCACAAAGCTCATTCGCATTGTGACTATCAATACTGGTCTTGTCGCTACTCTGCCTTTTTATTAAGAGACTGCATCTGGAAAGTAAAATGCTTAAAAGCCTTGGCTAGGACTAGTTTCAAAAAGCAATTAGAACTGCAAATTAGAGAAGCACCAGGCGCAGAATTGCATTTGGGAATTATGAAGCAATGAGCATGGGAAGACTTTCTGGAGTGGACTTTATCAACACACTCAGTGTGCAGTTAGGATGGGTGTACTGGGAGTTTGCTAATGGACTTGCCAGACTTAATTCTCTTCCAGCTGAAATCTCTCTCTGCTCCCCCTCCTCCTGTTGTGAATCATGAGCATTACAAAATGTAAGAATTTAGGAGGAGAACGAGGAAGTAGTTAAGCACTCGCTTAGTCTTGTCTGGATTTGTAGTGAAGCAATCATCAACCTTTTCGTTGTGAAAAGTTGACAGGGTTGCATAACCCACTTGCAGATGGTTAGTAGTAAGTTGTGGTCATTGTGGTTGAAATGGAAAGTCGTCCTGCAAGTTGTAACTTTTACGTTTTCTGTAGATACCTTTGTTAAGCGGAGAGATGGTGAGCTTGAAGAATGCTTTGGGCGCATTTCCACATACCAGTATTTCATCACTGCCTGACTTCCAGGAATTCTACAGTGGTTGTTAAATGTGGGCATCATCATCTTTGCTGCTGCTACTTAAAAAATTAAGTGCTAACAGTGCGGTAGGCGCCATACCAACCAAAGAAGTTAATAATTGTTCTTGCTCAAGAACATAACAGTGCAAGTCTTCTACCTAAGGCCTGGCTCATGGGGTGGTGGGACTTCCAAAATTTTGCAACATAAGCTTGTCCTCAATTAGTGTAGAAGGAATAATTTTGAAAAGCTACTTTACTTTATGAATAAGAAGCAAATGCTGAGTTTGCAGAGAAACTAAGCAAACTGAAGTATGTCACCATGTTTCTCATTCAATCCAGGGTACAGAAATCCTTGGGTTTTGAAATGTGCATTTCTTTGGGAGGATAGGGCGGAGTGTTGAATTAAGTTTTACTTTTTCAAGTTATTAAGGACTACAAGTTAACCTAACAAAGTTGCTGAATGTTCCTCTCTGCATAAAAGGTTGCCATTTTATCTCCTTTCTTTGCTTCTGTTAATTTTACCCTTGCTACCACAGTACCGTCTTTGGGAAGTTTTAAGTGATATTGTTGACTATGAAGGTTGCAATCCAGTGCACACTTACCTGTAGGGTAACCTTTAGCAATAACTAAAAGCTAAAGGTAACAAGGTTTGCAAATGTAAAACGGCTACTCAATAAAATTTTCACAAATGAAGCAAGTAAAATACTTAAATTGACTATGTATTCCCTAACTCCCGACAGTATAAAAATAGCTTTAGATTAACCTTTAATGAGGAATGTTAATTGAATGCAAATATTTAAAATGCCTTATATTCTGCAGACAACATTGGATTTACAGGGTAGAGATATTTGTATCGAAGAATGATGGATTGTTGGTGCAGTGGGTTTATTTTTTAATCTATGCCATTTCTCCCTAGTAAAATACATCCAAAGGTAGATGTACAAGCAGCATAGACATAATTGCAGAAACTATCTCCTAGTAGAGGAATGTTCAAGTGCTGTGATGTGTGTAGAAGCCATAAGCTGCTCTTCGGTTAACCAGAGTCCATGAAGTATAAGTAACTTTAACAATGATTTGTCAGTCGTATGCAGGCAGGCTGAGCACTTGCAGCTTAACCAAGTGATCCAGAACTCTGAAAATAAATCTTGTCGTGGCATGCTATCGTCTCCCTTGCATAGCCTTGATGTGAAAGAGTTGACTACTTACGGGTGAGAAAAGTGTTCAGATTCATCACCTGTGACCTCATTTATTTAATTTTCCCTGCCACATAACATTTTTGAAAAGCAGTTACTTATCAGGGCTTCTGATGGGGAATGTAATCAAATTTTGACTTTGCCAGGTCACACGCACAAGAAATTGTATGCACTAAGCTTGCATGGTTACAGGAACAATTGAGTTTGTCAGCCTTGCAAGGTGGAGCAGTTGACTATGGCTCATCCACCTGCCCCCACACTGCCATTCAGAAGACATGGTGAGCCATAAACCATCTACTGTGAACTAGCAGCATACCACTGCATGCTCCCAAATCAGCCCCGTTGCAGTCCTACCCTGGCACAAGCTTTGGCTTATCATAGAATCTCAGTGCTTGTGGTTTGTTAGGAAGCCAAGATTTGTTCTTGGCCTTTTGTTCACAATTTGTTGAGAGAGACGAATCTTGTAAACTTGTTCACAGTATGATTTTTAGCTTACTGTGTTGCCTGAAACACAGCCACAGAATGCCTACCACTAGTTATGGCTAGCCTGCTATGACCTTGCAGCTAAAGGTAATCTTCTGCAGGCGTAATATGTGCACTTCTACCATGAGTGTCTGTACACAGATACCGCACACACTTCCATTGTTGTCCATTATTCAAGGTCTTGCACAAGGAAGGTGTGTGCGACTTACGTACAGTGTTTGCCAGAGAAATCCGAATATCAGAATGGTTTGCACCAGTCCTAACTGCTCGTGTTAGCACCTGCTGGCAAAACTTTTCTTGCTTGTGTTTAATTGACAAGGCCAGGCTGGATGCCAGAGATATTTTAAGAGACTCATATAGCCTCGGACTGCACACGTGCTCAGAGCTGTAGACAAATTAATCGATTTCCATGTTTTAATAATTCTGGGCATCTTGCAAAAGACTGAGCTGTTTTTGACTTATACTTTTTTTCACTTTAACGTCCAGTTGTCTATAAACGTGAAGCTTGCTTGAGAAGGATCACTGAGTCGGGGATTCAGGAACTGTGAAGCCTTTGCAATTTGTGGTTCTTGTAATAAACAGTAGGATTTTGCAAGAGGGCCAGAATCCAGTCTTGTTTTCTTTAGTGAATATAAAATACTTTCCTGCATCTCTTCTTCCCCCATTGACCCCAACACACACAATCTGTTCCAGGGGTGGTCAAAGTGGTGCCCTCTAGATGTTTTGATCTACAACTCCTATCAGATTCACCCGCCATGGCCAATTGTCAGGAGTGATGAGAGTCCACCAGCACCTGAAGGGCACCGGGTTGGCTATCCCTTGTAATTTAAAGCAGGCAGTCTCATGAATTGCAGTCTGGGTCTGCATGTGGCTGGTCAGCTTGATGCTGTTCCTTTTCTTTATGTGCTGTAAGAGATGCTTCACATTGTGGCTAAACTAGATGTGACTTGGGTGGAGGCATGTTTGCATATTCACACGTCTTCCCCACGTATAAAGTGCATGTCTAATTTTGCAACAAAAACTGCATGCTGCACTTTGTTGCTTGAACCTGCTTATCTACAGTATTGTTACGGAAATTACGGGTTAAATGTTACAAATATTATGCCTGAATGTATCCTTTCAACTTGACAGCTCAGGGAAGCTACCTAGCTTTAAACATTATATAAAATCAACTCCTTTGCCAGTTTCCTCCATTCCAAAGCTATTTCCCCTTGAAAAAGGACTCCAGGAAGTGCCCAGAGGTGACAATTGCTGGGCTCATTGTTAACCAAGGGAAGCCAAATCTCATCACCTGACTTGCCTCCGGCTCTAGACATGCAAAGGAACTTCTATTGTACTTTTGGGTGGTGGGTACTTAAGACATATTTGTCTATGTCTACCTGAGTCTTGCCCTGCCATGTCTGCTTATGCTAATCTTGTACCAATGACTTGTCTGGACATGTTTGCCAAGCTTAAACCCCTCCCCTTTTGTGACATGTCATGATGTAGCAATGATGTAGCAATGATGCTGTACGAACTGTATTCCGGGATATGGTGGGGAAATTTTAAAAGTCTTTGTCACCCCATCCTTCGGGTTCAAAAATTCCTCTTTGAACCTGTTGCACAATAAACTGATCTACAACTATTTGCTCCGGGTGGTGGCTGGACTCCTTCCTTTATTCCGCAGGGACCTGCGGGCTCGAGCTGGGTGACTGAGCAGCCTCACACCTATATTTTTCTGTAACAAGTATCATACCAGCTGTACATAGATAATTTGAAGGTACAAAAGAGAGATCAGCGGGCACCTTATAACAGGTATACTTGCATGTACATAGGACTTCCTCTCTACTCTCTCCCCTTCCTGCTTACCCCTCCAGAGCAGATGGGGTGGGGCAAGGTGAGGGAGGGGAAGTCCCATTTTTGTTGTTGTTTAGTCGTTTAGTCGTGTCCAACTCTTCGTGACCCCCTGGACCAGAGCACGCCAGGCACTCCTGTCTTCCACTGCCTCCCGCAGTTTGGTCAAACTCATGCTGGTAGCTTCGAGAACACTATCCAACTATCTCGTCCTCTGTTGTCCCCTTCTCCTTATGCCCTCAATCTTTCCCAACATCCGGGTTTTTTCCAGGGAGTCTTCTCTTCTCATGAGGTGGCCAAAGTATTGGAGCCTCAGCTTCAGGATCTGTCCTTCCAGTGAGCACTCAGGGCTGATTTCCTTCAGAGTGGAGAGGTTTGATCTTCTTGCAGTTCATGGGACTCTCAAGAGTCTCCTCCAGCACCATAACTCAAAAGCATCAATTCTTCGGCGATCAGCCAGTTGAGGTGGAAATCTTTGCTCTAAAAGGATGGCTTCATTGGATATAACTTGCTTTTTCAGTCTATAAACAACCACTCCACTGGTTGCCAGTGACAAGTTAAAATTGCCTGCAGAAACCAAGCAATGCAGCTTTTGTAAATAAATGTTTGGTTTGTTTGTTCTTTCTTCAAACAACGGATGTGTCCCAAATGCTTAACGTAAGTATATTTAGGCAGACAAATCAGTAAAAACGTTCTGTACTAGCAAGGTCTATGGACTCTTTTTATTTCAAAGGTGGTTGACCTACATTTTAGAGTTACAAAGAAGAAAAATGTGGCGATAAATTTCAGTTTAGTAGATTACTGCAGTTATTACAATTACTGGTATACCATCTTTAATGACCAGGGATGCAAGTAAGGTTTATGTAAGCGGTGTTGCTATAAGCGTGTCTTCCTATGTAAATAAACTGAGAAACAAAAACAAGATGAGTTTAATTTGAAAGGTCAGAGGATTAGAACAACATAATAAAAATAATCGAGATAATGAAGCTGGAGGAAGTAAAAAAAAATGTAGTAGATAATAAGCTGCAAAAGCCTTAAAAATGTTTTGAGAGAGATAAAAGGAGATAAAAGGAAGAAAAATATCCTTCAATAACCAAACAACAATGTTAAGAGAGATTAGCAGAATTTATTGCATTTTATAAATTTATGTGTGGTTTGAGGCATCCACAGGACAAAGGCTTCAATGAGTTCTTTGCCAATACAGACATTCCTAAATTTAATTGAAGATCATATTGTATTTTTTAAAAGTCTCATAATTTTTCAAGAGATAAAATAAACAAAGCAGATGCAGATAAAATCAAATAATTTTCTATGATTAGATAGGTTCTGAACCAAATATTATGAGGTGTTCATTAATTAAAACTTCTAGTTAATACCATACTCCATACAAAATGCTAGGAACACCACATGATATGAATAAATCCTCAAGAAAAGGAAATGCCTGAGATTAACCAGTTGATACAGGCCTAATTTTCTGCTGAGTGAGGATTATTATGAAAATCTTAGCACATTTGGCAGAATCAATAAAGTGGTAATCAATAAAGTGGTAGGAAATTGTTTGGTGACTATCTGGATTTGATTGTAGAAATATTTTCTTTTTAAAAAAACAACCATAAATCATTAGATGGACATTGAACATAATTGCTAATTATGGGTGGGGGAGTTATTGGGTTGTTTTTGTTTTTATTTTGATTGTGTATTTTGTGCTTTTTTGTTGTGCTTTTATCCTGAGAACCGCCCTGAGACCTGTAGGTATAGGGCGGAATAATAATAATAATCACAAGGGGGAATCATATTGTGGAAGAGACTTTTGATAAAGTCAGATAAACTATATCAGTTAGAAAACCTTCAACCTTTCAACTTTAAAATTACCGTTTGGGTGGAATGCATTAATAGGATTTATAAATACTTTACCAGTTAGTGGTCAAAAATCAGAAAACATAACTTTTATAAAGAGGGACTTTCAGAATGACTGTACCTCTATCTGCTTATTTACAATTAATATTGAACTATCCACAAATATCATTGTCGGGAAAAGTACAGATACTACACTTGATTAACAAAAGGTACAAATTTAAAATATTGTGCTGTCAGTGGCATATTTTCAATAATAAATATAATTTAAGACTATAATCCTATGCACACTTACTTTTAATCCTGTAAACAGTTTGTTCAGTTAGCATCATGTGTTGTTTGGGCTTTCCTACTGGTAAAAAAATGTGGTACTTCAAAATGGTGAATAATATAAATCCTTACAGTTAAGGAGTGGTTATAGGGTAAGAGAGAAATTTGCAGAAATGATAAAACATTAAAAAAAGGTGGTACAGCTGTGGGAAAACAGAATTTTGAGATATGCTAATTCAACCCATTTCATCCACATGCTTTTTTGGGGGTTATAAAACTCCTCAGTCCACCTTAAACCTGAAAAGGGGGTGACTAACAAACACGACTGCTCCCACATCATTTTGGCCCTGGTACTTCTGATTTACACAAGGTGACAACATGGGGAGTTCAGGCCTTTCAAATGAAAGACCAACATTCTAATCACAGTGTCTTGTAAAAATAAATAAATAAAATCCACTCTCAAGCTCAAGAAGTAATGCTATTTTTGGCCTCCTGACCATGACTCCACTTCCCAGGTTCTGAGTCATAAAAGCTGCTGAATTCATAACTACTTTAAAAAAAAAGAAAGAAAGGCTTGTTTGCTTAACTTCTGCCGAAAACATGTAGAGAGGGAATGTTGCAGCAGAAAGATTACCTAGTTCTTGATTTCTGTGTTTTATTAACCATAGTTTGGTAGTCACTCCATACTTGTATTGTATTTGGGTTTAATGTTTTAATGTAATAGGTTTTAAGTTTCTACGTAGGACAATTTTGGATGGCGTCATAGTTTATGAATTTCAGAAACTAAATACTTGTGCATGTCAACCTGTCATCTAACATGGCAGCTGGGGAGATTAGGTGGGTTACATTGGTCTGTGCTAGGGGCGTCACTGATATATAGTCATGAAACATATGCTACTTCCTGCTTTCATAAGCGCTCCTATGATGTAAGAATAGGCAGGAGATTAAAACCTAACGATTATATCCATTCAAGGATATTGGAGAGGGGCGAATCTTTGGTAGTAGATATGATTGTGAAGATGTGAAGATGCCTCTGTCGTACCTCAATTTGGCTTCTGTTAAATAGGTTTGCAATGTGCTTTAGTAATAGACCGACAGAATCTTTATTTTTGAGTGCAGAACTCAGATGGTAGGATGCAAGCAGGTTTATAAATGCTCTGATACAGTTGGCTTGTTTGAGGTTATGTGAGAATTCTATGGCTCAGCTGTGTTTGCAAAAGTGTTAGTCACCATTAGTCACTTCCACTGGGTAACGCTTTTGTCTCATTCAAAACACCGCATTTTCAGATGTATTTCTGTTGAAAAGGAAGTCATGGCTTTACATCTTCAGTATTAAGTGGGCAGCTGAAGAGAAGGGTCAGGATTCTTCTTTCAGGCACCCATCCTGAAGCGGCGCTGGTATAGGTTTTGCTGCTCTCTCCTCCAAGCAAGCAAAACTACTTCTGTCAATCTGAACGGCCTGTGTCTTTGTGGCAGGGAGAGGAGAGTGTGGAGGATAGAGGAAGTATCCTCTAACTGCTTGGTTTTAGAGCACAGGCTATATGTAACCCATTCATTTGCTGTTGGGTGGGAGCACATAAATGGAAGGAAAGCTCCAATGCATTATCTTTTTGTGCCCATGAGCTCCACAGATTCTGTTTGGCATGGGACTACTGTGTGCATAATTGCTTATCAGGGAGTATTGCAGAATAAGATGCATCTGTCCAACGTAACCTATTCAAGCTGTATACACTTTGCTCCCGGTCTTTAATAAGACAGTCCTACTCCACAACAATGAAGTGCTGCTTTCTGCTTTATACATAGGTTTTCATAGAGAAGTGCAGAAAAAGAAAATCCAAGTGACTCAGAATAACCGAGCCAAAGTTGGCTTGTTCAGGAACACTGCTAATATTATTAAAGCTTTTCATTATTGTTAAAGCTTTTCATGTGAAGCCAGTAAAGGTAAAGGTACCCCTGCCCGTACGGCCCAGTCTTGCCAGACTCTAGGGTTGTGCGCTCATCTCACTCTATAGGACGGGAGCCAGCGCTGTCCGCAGACACTTCCGAGTCACGTGGCCAGCGTGACAAGCTGCATCTGGCGAGCCAGCGCAGCACACGGAACGCCGTTTACCTTCCCGCTGGTAAGCGGTCCCTATTTATCTACTTGCACCCGGGGGGTGCTTTCGAACTACTAGGTTGGCAGGCGCTGGGACCGAATGGCGGGAGCACACCCCGCCGCGGGGATTTGAACCGCCGACCATGCGATCGACAAGTCCTAGGCGCTGAGGTTTTACCCACAGCGCCACCCGTGAAGCCATTACTATGCGATAAACACGATGGTCTTTTCTACTGGGTGACTTAAAGAGGATTCCTGTAGCTCAAACAATGAAACTTAAACATTAAGTCAAGCATTTTAAACCTAGCTCATGTGAGCGGGGAGGCGTATGGCAGGCATGCATTGAGTGTATTTTTCCAACTTGCAGCTTAAAGGGGGGGAGCAAAAACTCGCTATTTTTAATTTTGTTATTCCTGGCTCAGAGTTAAGCAACGGGCATACATTTTCAGATAGTGAAATTAGGCTTGCTCATAATGTATATGTGCTGCCGAAGCAAGCACGACTTGGCTTGCTCGTAATATAAATAAGTGTTGCCCAGGAATGTAGCTTGTATTTCTGATATAGTTTATGAAAACAAAAGAACATGGATTAATCATACTTCAGGATGTAAGCACATTTTTTCAAGTAAAAGGCATATATCCACATGGGTCCCTGGAACTGTCAGAGCCAAAAATAACATTTTAGAATTTAAGCATGAGGCAACTTTCTGGGGCTGTAGTGCACATAAATGCATTGAGCACTCTGTTTCCCAAAGGAACGTGTCTCGTTGTGGGTTTCTTGATTTCAGCAAGCTGCCAGTAAAATTGAAGGAAAAGTAATTCACTTTTTCAGTAATGTTCATCTGAAATTTCTAAAAGGCACTGTGTGTTTTATACCTTCATTTTTATTTTATTTTTTTATACAGACATCCTGTTGCAAGATGGAAATGGTGGGTTTGCAAAGGAACAAAAGAAAGTTGTTTCAGTGTATTGCCACAGCACAGTCTTTTTCCAACCAAGATTGTTCATTAAGTATTCTTGGGTGCTCACCATCTAGCAAGTATGTTAAATGGAAATAGGTGCTTTAATTAAAATGTGCCCACTATGGTTTGGTGCCCCCTGCTGCTGTGGCAGCTGCTCAGTAATTTTTCAAGCACAATGCATTAACCACTCAAACAACACGTTGTAATAGGTTAGTGATAAGGCCAAGAAAAGAAGCCTTCTGTCCTTAGCAACACTTCACCCAGAGGTTCACAAACATTGCTTGACTTTCTACCCATTATTTGAGGTTGCTTTCAGCCCTCTCCCTCCATACAGAGTCCTCACAGCGTAGGGTTGCCATATTTCAAACAGTGAAAATCCGGACAGAAAAGTTGTTGAACTTTTTTTTTTTGCAAATTCATAAGAAACTGGAACCCTATCCAACTGCAGCCCTGTCGTAGCATATCAGATGGCTTGGTAGAGAGGCAGAATATTTTCTCATTTGTGCAGGGATTTGAAGAAGGTCAAAAAATGCCCTGGGATTTCAAGAAAGTAAGCCACAACAGGAGTCTCTTCTGATCAGCAAGTTGAGACTCCTTTCTTAGCTTTTTGTCAGCTGCTTGATAACTTGGAGGACTGGGTTTGTGGAGCCCTGGCCACACCTATGTTTCAGGTAGATTTGTTTAATTTGTGGCTGAGTTCTAAATCCTTTTAAAAAATATTGTAGAAATATTTCATGAGCCCGCTGTTCACTTAATGCAAATTGGCTGGGCTTCAGTTGTCTTGTGCTGCTATTATACATTACCCATGGACCAAAGAAGAAAGAGCCACAACAGGGGCTTTGGGATAATTAGGGACAAAGCTTTGTAACTTTGTTAAAATCTATGACACGCAAAACATCAGTTGAATTCCAAGATAGTCAACCCTTTCCCAAAGGTTGAGACAGCACAAATTTGCTTCTGTTTCAACCCACGTTCTCGCCTCCAGGTTTGTAGCAGCCTGCCAGGATTTGTTCTGCAAGCTTCCTGGCAATATACCCTGAAGGTACTTTGCAGGGCAGATAAGCCAGTCATTTTATGACCTGTTGCTTTCTATGAGATTTTATAAAAGCAGGATAACATGATTATGATCGGTGCTGGCATTATGCTGAAGTTCCTTTGCATTACAGCTTTTAGCATGATCTCACTGACAACAGATACAAGTCAGCAACAGTAAGCCAACAAACGGACAGGGCAGATTGACCCTCTAGAATGGGCAAACTGTGGCCCTCCACAATGTTGTTCAACCACCATCAGGCCTAGGCAGCATGGCCAATGGCTGGGGTGGAGTTTCAGTGCCACCTAAATACTGATTTCTTCATCCATTTTTTCTGGAGGAAATTAAGCTGAGGTGTAAAGTGGATGAAACTGTTTTGTTCATTGCTGCTGATATGAAATTAGCTTAATGTTATGATTATGTTGATTTGAGTGACTTTATGAGTGATTTTACTGTTTTAATGTGAACACTAGCTGAGAAAAACATTACAGCCCAACTTACAAGACAATTACATAAAACAAGCTGAGATAAAATCTTCCTTTTCTGAATATGGCCATACTCTCTTTTCTTCCTGATACCCAAAAACGCTGCTATTAGTCCTCTCTTTTTTTGAAGAGCAGGAACACAAAAACTAGTTGCAAAACATATTAATGTACATTTATAAAACGTGTTGTTCCAGAAATGATATTTGGCACTTGTATTATTCCAAACACTTGCAGTTGAAAATTCAGACCGCCCTGCTTCTGTTTCTCCTTTCTCTTCTCATTGCCTTCCCCAGCTTTTCACAATGATCTTCAGGTCAACCTATTAGCTCCTGACCCAGGATGTGAGTGCTGTTCCTGGGATCTATACTGTCTCAAGAGTCTCCCAACAGGCACCTACAGGGAAACATGTGCTTGCAAAGGCTTTCCTTGGCAGCTACAGAGTGTACAGGGGTACCTTGGGTTAAGAACTTAATTCTTTCTGGAGGTCCGTTCTTAACCTGAAACTGTCTTAACCTGAAGCACCACTTTAGCTAATGGGGCCTCACGCCACCACGGCACAATTTCTGTTCTCATCCTGAAGCAAAGTTCTTAACCCAAGGTACTATTTCTGGGTTAGCAGAGTCTGTAACCTGAAGCATCTGTAACATGAATCATCTGTAACTCAAGGTACCACTGTATACATAAACATACAAATTAGGCTTGAAAAAAGCATTCTGTAGATTAAGGATAGCTCAACTGATAGAGCATAAGGCACTTAATGTCAGGGTTATGGGTTTGAGCCCCATGTTGGGTGCAAGATTCCTGCATTGCAGGGGGTTGGACTAGATGACCCTCACTATCCCTTCCAATTATGTGATGATGATGATGATGATGATGATGATGATGATGGTAATAATAATAGTAATGATAATAATTTATTATTTATACCCCGCCCATCTGGCTGAGTTTCCCCAGCCACTCTGGGCGGCTTCCAGTCGAGTGTTAAAAACAATACAGCATTAAATATTAAAAACTTCCCCAAACAGGGCTGCCTTCAGATGTCTTTTAAAGATAAGATAGCTACTTATTTCCTTCACATCTGAAGGGAGGGCGTTCCACTGGGCGGGCGCCACTACCAAGAAGGCCCTCTGTCTGGTTCCCTGTAGCCTCACTTCTCTCAATGAGGGAACTGACAGAAGGCCCTCGGCACTGGATCTCAGTGTCCGGGCTGAATGATGGGGGTGGAGACGCTCCTTCAGGTATACAGGACCGAGGCTGTTTAGAGCTTTAAAGGTCAGCACCAACCCTTTGAATTGTGCTTGGAAACATACTGGGGCCAATGCATCTCTCTCAGGACTGGTGTTATGTGGCCACTCCCAATCACCAGTCTAGCTGCCGCATTCTGGATTAATTGCAGTTTCCAGGTCACCTTCAAAGGTAGCCCCACGTAGAGCGCATTGCAGTAGTCTGTGTATTCAGTAGAATATGCTGTGGTATGTGCTTGTGTGTTCTGTTGTATGCGTGGTGCCCAAAACAGTTATTCCGGTTTGCATATGTAACTTTAAGAATTGTTAACTTTTAATAACGTGAGCTTATTTTTCCCAACTCCATCCCATTCCTTTTTCCTTGTGTGTCATATCTTGTGAGCCTGAGGACAGGGACTGTTTTAGTACTTGTTTTTGTATGGTGCTCTGAGAACCTTTTCTGTAAAAGGGTGGGTTATATATACTGTAAATCATCATCATCTGTGCCTCTGATCAAATGTTCTCTTTCGAGGAGTATGTATGAGTTTTGGGGGTTATTAAAACAGGTTTCAAATGGACTCTGTGTTCACAAAGCCCAGGACTGAATGAATCCCCCATTATCCTTGTAACAGGTGCAGTTAGCATGTTATCGTTTTCTCTCTCTAAATATTTGAAATCGGTCTTTCTGGTGTGGAAGAGAAGACCACATGCCTACAGCTCCCAGAGCCATTCTCCACTTCTTTTTAAGTGTCTGAAGGGAGTCCTTCCAGAGTCTGAACTTGTCAGTTGGGGCAAGAGATTAAAATGCTAGTACTGTGGTTCAGACTGTTATCCTTTCATCTCACGTTCCATCGCTTTCCCTTCTGTGTGGAGAGGCATGGTTTAGGACTGAAGTGCCATGGTTAGTCTCCAGGTTTTGGCATTCATTAGAAAGCAGCAGAATCTGTTTCAGTTTGCACACAATAAACATTGCAGAGCAATTAAAATCCTTTGTAAGCTTGCAAACAAATGTGGCTTAGAACTTGTGTATCTTGTCCTGGCAAGGCTGGTAGCAGTTGGATCTGTTCCATGAGTCTGATAATAGGTATCCGAATTCCAGGTAGCTAAGGCTGGGTCAGACAGGACAGGACCTGAGCCAGCTCCCAATGTAAATCCCAGGGGCAATGAAAACTGTTTCAACAACACTCTGAGCTCAACTGCATGCCAAAATAGTGAAGCAGTTCTGCATGCCCTTCTCAGTTAGGTATAATTTAAGGGGCAGCATCTTGTCTTGGAGGCTGACATTCCTACTTGGCCAGATGGCCTCCACCTATCCCACTGCCTTTTCTGCTGGGAGCTTAGGGTAGACCAAGGGGCTGTAGGCAGTTCATGACTTTATGGACCCGTAAATCCTGGTTCATCCTCATTTTGAATAATCTGAATTCTGGGCTTCAAAAGAGCATCTTCTCCCCCTGGGTGGCTTGCAGAGCATTTTACTTTGAGTGGACCTCAGACCAGCTTCTGGGTCTGTCTTGTATCACTCAGCCAGAGTCCTACTGCACACACATCTCCATAGACATCTCCTCTGCATCAGAACTTCTGTACAGTATGTGGTTTCTGTATTCTGGGACATAAGGGCATGAAGAGAATTTCTAAGATTAAACAAAATGTAGCTGAAGATCAGAGTAGAAGCCACAGTCTCCATGACTGAGCTTTACTGAGCAACATGGATTACTTCTTCAAATGCCATGATTATATGGCAGTGACAGTGCTTTGATTACCAATCCCTACTGAAATATGGCACAGTGTTACAGCACTTGAAAGGGGAAAAAACTTGATGCCACAAATCCTTCAATGGTGGCAAATAAATGAGTTTTGACTCCCTATTACAGTGTTTTATGGTCCTGCTGCCACTGCTTGCCATTCTGCCAAAGTAAAAACTCCATCCGCTAGTTCTGTACCAGATTGTGGTGTCAAAGAAATAGGAGTTGTAGATGTGGGTTTTAATTTTATTTTCTTCCTTGAATGTTTTGTTTTTTAAGCTGCTTTTGAAATAGTGGCAGATTTGCTGGTAAATGGTTTACTTGCTATCTTCATTCCATACCTTCCAGAGAGAATAAATTGCTTTCACACTGCTTTTGCTCATCCTAACTACTTTCAAAATTCTTAGTGCTTTTTGAAGTATTGAGCTGAAGTCATAAAAGGCAAAGGAGTGATCTGGAAAGTATAGTTTGCAACAACATTCATTAGATGCATAGTGTGGGGGGGGGGGGGGAAATCTGGCATGTATCACCAAGACCTGGGTGGTTGAGGAAGGTGGGCTTGATCTCACCCAGCTCTGCCCAACCAGGTACTCAGCGCAACACTATGGCAGACCAGAGGGGTAGAGAAGGTCGCCATGGTCCATCAGACTTCTGTGACCGTCACCAAGGAACCACATCTCTTAGTAGCTGAATTGGAGGACCTGTATCTGCTTTTGGGCCAGAGAGGCAGTCTCCCTGATTGCTGGCCAAGGTGGTCTCAAATGTGGTGTTGTAGGAGCCAAGGACTATCTTGTTTAGTGACCTCAACATTCACACTATGGCTGCTTGTGAGCTGACGCAGAACTTCATGGCCTGCATGATAACCATGGGGCTGTCTCAAGTTGTCATTGGTCCGGCACATGGAGTGGGACATACCTTCAACTTAGTTTTACTCCTGATGGCACAATAAGTGGTCTGATAGTGGTCTGAAAGCACCTGTCTGCTTTAAAAGGATTTGGTTCTGTTTTGAAGAGGCCGTCAGTATTGGCAGGCAATTCACTGGAGCAAATTGTTGTTCAGTGGGGGAAATGAAGTAGTAATAATTCTGATAAATGAAGCCTTGATATATTCAGTTTGGTGTTCAATTCAGAGTTTGGTCTAAGTTTAATATGACATTTAGAGTTAAGAGCACACTTCCCATTTGAAGAAAACTATTTTGGTTCATTTGTGTTTACTATATTATGGAATAAAAACAAAAAATGTTTAAAACTATTTCTTTCTGAAAATGTAGTAGCTTTTATTTGTTCACTTCCATCAATATTGCAAAAGGTCTTTATGGATGTTTTGGTGACATGCAAATATTGCCCAATTTTATTTTATCACCTGCCTTTTATAAGATTAATCATAGTTGGCTGTCTTCACCTTGAGCTCTCGTGTGGGAAATCCAGTATTACCAGTAGAGTCCCAGAGACCAGGACCAGCTGTACTTTGTTCCTTCCTATAATAATATTGCAGGTGGAACATAGCATATTTTGGCACATGAGATGTAAAGGCCCTTGTTCATTGGGAGTGATGATTGAGCTCTTGCATTTCTGTATTTGTAGCCATTGGCCACTGATCTTGAGCCAGCCTAGCTCAGTCATGTTTCATAAACTGAGGACCAAATCGCCTTGTAGATGCCAGCTCTGTTTGGCACAATTCAGGCCATTAACTGATCCTACTCCTACCCCTCCATTGCCAATAGTAAATAATTTCCCTCTCCATTAGTCAATAATAAAGTGGCACATTTTGCAGAGCACTGCAGAGAGAATATTTCATGTTTCCTAGTCTAGTGCAGTAACTACACGCTGTTGCCTTTTTTCTCCCCTTTTTAAATTTTGATTATTAAACCCATTTCTCTCTATTAGCCAGGAGCTCAACGTGTAATGGCTTTCCCCCTTCCATTTAGAGAAAATGTGTTCATGCAGCACTTCTCCCACAATCTGGCCTGTTCTGTTTTTGCTTTACACTTTGTAGTGATTATATTGTAGCCGCTGTCCTGGGGCAGTCCCACCCCACCCCAAATCCTGGTGTAGAATGTACAGTTATAATATTAAGTGTGTTTGTGCACTTATTGTTCTCTCTTTCCTCTCCCCTCCTCCCTGCCATTTTTCATTTTAGAGGTTTACAAATGAGGACCACCTGGCTGTTCATAAACTCAAGCATGAAATGACACTGAAATTCGGTCCTGCCAGAACGGATTCAGTCATCATAGCAGGTACGTGTTACAATCTAGGTCAGTTTGGAAAGTGGCACGTTTAATACAGTCCAATTGTAAGATCAATACCAGAGACCAGATGCACTGAATATTATCTTCTCTACTCAAATTGTGACCTTCATTTATTCAGAAAGAGGTGGGAGGAAGGAATAAAGAAAGAAAGCGAGAGGCTTCTAGAACTCTGCTTCTTTATGTATTGTGGCAATACCAGGTTTTGTGTTTAAGAGTGAAAAATGTACAGACAAAAGGCTTTTCACATTTCTTCATACTTTTTTTCAGGGTGATAAACAAAAGCTTACGAGCTCTGCTTCCTTCCCTCCTCCCAGGTGTCAATTTTCTGAAGCTTTTAGGCTGTCACTTAATAAATTTGAAACTCCATCTCATGCATTGGCTGTTGCTGGGAGTGCATTTGCAGAGTCCAGATGAGTCTCTCTCAACAGGCACAGTCAATGCAACCCTTTATACAAGATTTCAGGAAAATATACCTGGCTGTCTCAACAGTAGGCTATTGCCATAAACTGTAGGCTGTTGCAGGAATGTCCCCGCACCCTGTCAATTATCCTTCATTTGTGAATCCTTAAAAGGAAGTGGCAGGGTTGCAATCATTGAATGAAATGGCTTTTTCTCTATTGATTAGTGAAAGAAGAAAAATATTCTGTTATATGCAGGAGTTTCTACTTGAGAATTAGTCTGTGCCGTGTTTGATTACTGTTAATGTCCTCTATGTGGGGCTGCCCTGAAGGACAGCCCTGAAGCATCAGTAGGTGCAGAATGCAGCAGCAAGAACACTTTTAAGAGTTTTGTCCTCCAGACATAATACACCGTTCCATGCCTGGAATGGTTTATTACACTGTGCCTGGAAACAGATAGGCAACCAATTTAAGAGCCTGGTTTTAACTTTTAAAGCCACAAATGGTTTGGGACCACACTGTCGAGAAGGACCACCAAGTACACGTGTGTGTGTGTGTGTGTGTGTGTGTGTGTGTGTCTGAGCCTTAGGATCAGCATCAGAGACCCTGCTCTCTAGTCCAGCAGTGAGAGCTATGAAGTTAGCGAGTACCAGGGACAGGGCTTGGTACTAGGGCTGATCGATATATCGTCCAAAACAGGTTTGTAGTCAACATCGTGATAACCGTTTCATAATACTGACTTGGCAATATACTCTCTTTTTCCCCCCATTTTTTTTTAATTCATTTTATAACACAAATAAACAACACAGACAGAAAAGCAAACAATACAAACAGATTCTTGTCTTATCCTTATTTTTTCTAAACATTGTTAGATGGGCTTCCCCAAGTCCCCCCATCTGATTTTCATTTTACCTCATCTTTAGCAGTTTACATATATCATAATTTCTAACCATTTTTTCATATATTTTTAATCACACTTAAAAATCTTCACATTTCACTTACAAATAATACTGTTTTAAAATACGCTATCGTCTACTTATAACCCTACAGCCTATATCCACTTCCATTATTTAAAAATACACTATCTTCTACTTCTAACCCTATAGCCTATATCCACTTCCATTGACTTGGCAACATACTGTGAATCACAATGTTTGTGTGTGCTATGTAAAAAATCACGATGTGGGGAAAACTGTGAAGGTGGTCATCACTTCTCTCATGATTCCTGCTGCCCCTTGTTGCTCTGTTCTATAAAATAACAGTGGTACAGTGGTACCTTGGTTCTCAAACTTAATCCATTCCGGAAGTCCGGTCCAAAGCCAAAGGCTCACTTTCCCATAGAAAGTAATGCAAAATTAATCCATTCCAGACTTTTACAAACAACCCCTGAAACAGCGATTTGATATGAATTTTACTATCTAACGAGACCGTTGATCCATAAAATGAAAGCAATAAAATGAAAGCAAATGTACTATAAAATATATAAGAGAGTATTGTCCATGGTCCATGGGGTCACAAAGAGTCGGACACGACTAAACAACTAAACAACAACATTGTAGATGATAAAAATTAAAATTAAAAAAAATTCTTACCTGCACTGATGATAATCATTGTTTAGATGGGGGGCTTTTATCCATTTCCGCATTCATACAATCAATCAATCAGTAGCTGAACTGGGTTCCGTACAGTCACAAAAACAAATTAATCGAAAAAGCCTCAAAAACAAAAACACAAAATAAATAGCAAAAACAAAAACACCAAACTTAATCCATTCCAGAAGTCTGTTTGACTTCCGAAATGTTTGAAAACCAAGGCGCAGCTTCTGATTGGTGCAGGTGCCCCGGAATCAATAGCCGACAGCTGCACCAGACGTTTGGCGTCCGAAAAATGTTCGAAAACCGGAACACTTACTTCCGGGTTTTCGGCGTTTGGGAACCAAGGCATTTGAGTACCAAGGCATTTGCGAACCAAGGTACCACTGTAACAATATTTAAAATATTAAAAGGCAATTAAAAATGTATACCGTATTTGTGCGTCCTATGGGGCAAATGCAGGCTTTCGCTGAAGCCTGGAGAGCGAGAGGGGTCGGTGCGCACCGACCCCTCTCGCTCTCCAGGCTTCAGGAAGCTATCCGCAAGCCTTGGGAGACCAGCGGGAGTTTCCGCCGGGCTCCCAAGGCTTGCGGACAGCAGCCTAAAGCCCGAAACCCAGGGAGCGCAGCGGGGCACACCCCAGGCTCTGGGCAGCTCTCCGCAAGCTCCGGGAGTGATGGCGAGGTTGAGTGCAACCTTGCCGTCGCTCCCAGACCCGTGCTGGGGTCGGGGGAAGCTCAGGCTTCCCCCACCCCCAGCCCGGCAAGCTCCGGGAGCGATGGCGAGGTTGAACACAACCTCGCTGTCATTCCCGGACCCGTTCTGGGAGCAGCTCGGGCTTCCTCCACCCCCAGTCCGGCAAGCTCCGGGATCAATGGCGAGGTGGAACGCAACCTTGCCATCGCTCCTGGACCCGTTCTGGGGGCTGGGGTTGGGGGAAGCTCGGGCTTCCTCCACCCCCAGCCCGGCAAGCTCTGGGATCAATGGCGAGGTGGAACGCAACCTCGCCGTCGCTTCCAGACCCCCAGCCCCGAGGCTAAAAATGAAGCCAGGACAGCTAGCGGGATCCACCCCGCTCGCTGTCATGGCTTCTTTGCTCTTTGGGGCTTGGGGAGGGAAATAAATTTTTTTCCTCCCCCCCCCCAAATAAGTGCGCCCTATGGGCTGGTGCGCCCTATAGGGCGAAAAATACGGTACGTTTCAGGCTTCTGAGAAGTAGCAGTTGCCTGGACAATACCCCGTTAGCCACTACATAGTTTCTTCTTTCAAACATTGTGATATATCATACTGTTGAAAACCAGATATTGCCCAGACCTACTTAGCACAGGACCTTTTCTGCTGATCCAGTCTGAGGAATATCTCTCCAAGAAGCTACATATCTACCTCCTAAAAACTTTTTATTCCAGCTTGTTTTCGGTGATTTTTATGGCATGGTGGCTGTTTGTTTGTTTATAAGGCTTTTATTTAGATAAGCAACATGGAAAACAAAGGTGAAAAAAGTCAAGTAAAAAAAATCCTACCCAACCTAACCCATCCACCCACACTGTTAACAGTTCATCAGTGAATGCTGGTATGTTTGATACCATTATGTTTGGTTAGAGGCCAATCAAACATAAGGGAGTACAAAAAAAGGCAGAGTGTAGCAGATAAGCAGGGGAACATATAGTCTTCTAACCATCATGTCTTAACAACCAGATATGTAAAGATGCTGCTGGCAACACCTGATTCACATGGCACTGTGTTTTAATAATGTATTTATCAATTACTGTTAATTGAGTGTTGTTGATTGCTTTATTGTTTTAATATTTTATAATTTTATTGTTTTTACTGATTGTGCTGTAAGCTACCTTGGGAGGGTGAACACCCTAAAAGGTGGAATAAAAAAAATTCTTTGTGAATTTTTCCCCACAAATTTTTTTATTGATTTTCCACATTTATCACAGAATGACATAACAAAGAAACACAAAACACACAACAAAGAAAAACACTCTACAATACAATAAAATAAAGCACAAAAAAGATTATTCCTTCTAATACCTACCGGTAATTCTCATAACATTGATAGCTGACTTCCTCAAATCCCCTCTAACTGAATTTCATTATATCACATTTATAACAGTTCTCCAAGTTCATATTTCTAATAATATTAACTCCTTTCATTTACTAATCTCTTCTCCTTTATTAATCTTCTAATCCTTAGTGTTTACTACCACATATCCTTATTCTACCCCTAGGCCTATTTGTTACTTCCAAGGATTTTCTATTTATCTTATATTACAGTATTTAGCTAAATATTCTTTGAATTTCTTCCAATCCTCTTGTGTCTCCTCTTCTTTCTGCTCGCGGATTTTCCCAGTCAGGTCGGCCAGCTCCAAAAAGTCCCAACATCTTCATCTGCCCAAAAATTCTTTGTGAATTAACATGCATGTTTCCGTTTGCTTGCCGTATACAGGCAACGACTGTTTTGTGCAGGGGTTGCGTTCCTGACCACCCCTCCCCGCTCATTGGTGGAACATATGTAAACCTGCCCATGCCCCGTTATGCCCCCTTTCCCGAACACTTCCAGGGGCAGCTCGATGCCCATATGCATGGTCACTCATCAACTGGAAGCGCTTAAAAAGATTGTTGCCTGTATTCCACAGGATGGATGTAGGAAAGAGCTTTTGAGCCTTCTGACAGTTATAAAACTTGTAGAATTTTGGCAGGTGTGGTTTATTTCATTCCGTCAGCACTGACAGGAAATACCTCTTAGGTGCACTTATTGATACAGTACTTTTTTTCTTTTTTTTACTCTTGCTATATAAAAAGTTCAGAAGTCACCATTTGGTTCTGTGTAGCCACTCTCTTCTCGCCAGGTGCTAATGTATTACAAGCAGAATCCTTCTTCCTCTTGGAACTTTTTCTTCCTGACACAAAGGAACTGCTGGAAGAATTGTGCATAGTAGGAGTATTGTGGGTATGAGCAGCTGGAGCTAGGACAGAGCAAATCGCTTTTTCACGGGTTTTTTTTAGTCCTTTTGTCAAGCACAAAATTATCCACGGTGCTCCAGTGTTGACAACTGCCATCATCTCCAGTTGTGCATTGTGGTGCTGATAGCGACCATTTCAAGGGTAGGAGATGCAAGTCATTTATTCCTCTTGCGGCAGTTATGCAGTAAAATAGATGAGTCACTCAGAACTCCTCTCCAGTCCTTGCAAACATCCTGAAAATATCAGCCCACACAGCTTGTCTCTCCCAGCAAGAACAAATCAGACTTTTCTCTCTGTGAGACCATATAATGTAATTTGCAAACAGAAGGTTCCCTTGAGATTCTGAGCTTGCCAACCTAGTAAAAAGTCCAGCAAAATCCGAGTTATGTGGACCTAGATTTTCACCAAGGCACTCTGTATCCCATCTTTCTGCAGCTATACTACACCAAGGTCCTTTGTGGGATGGGGTGGGGTATGGCTTTAGCCTTCATGGATTTGAAAATAAGCTGTGAGCAATTTATTGTGACTATGTATAACTAACTATGTAATTGCTTCCCTTTCCCATAGCTAACAGCAGCAAAACGAGTTATGCATAATTAGCATATCTATCCAAATATACATAATTCAGATCACTGTTTTACTTGATGCAGACATAGTAAAAAAAATAATCAATTTTATCTTAGTGCAGAATGTACACCACACCTTAGGTACAAAGCAGAAACAAGTTCATGTAGTAGTTGGAAGTAGGCATTCAGGAGCAGAAGTGAAGCAACTGGTGCTTTCTAAATAGTCACTCTTCCAGTTTCTCTATGGCAAGTAAGATTCATCTCTAGGCAATTAAGAATAGGTGGGTTTTTCGGGGGGCGGGGGTGTTGGTAAAGCAATTAATTTCAATTCATTAAGATTTTTGTAAATTGGAAGAGAATTGGTGGTTTAGGCCACTGATGTGCCATAAATGTTCTTAAACAGATACGTAGGAGCTAATAGTAAAAATAAAAAAGTAAAAATAAAAAGGTATAAAAAGAATTGTAAAGGTAAAGGTACCCCTGACCGTTAGGTCCAGTCGCAGACGACTCTGGGGTTGTACGCTCATCTCGTTCTATAGGCCGAGGGAGCTGGCGTTTGTGGCCAGCATGTGGCCAGCATGACTAAGCCACTTCTGGTGAACCAGAGCAGTGCACAGAAAGGCTGTTTACCTTCCCACCAGAGCGGTACCTATTTATCTACTTGCACTTGACATGCTTTCAAACTGCTAGGTTGGCAGGAGCAGGACCGAGCAGCGGGAGCTCACCCCGTCACGGGGATTCGATCCGCCGACCTTCCGATCAGCAAGCCTTAGGCTCTGTGGTTTAGACCACAGCACCACCCATGTCCCTCTTAAATTGTAGATTGCCTTAAATTTGCACTTAAAAGATATTAGTGAGACCATTAACAAAAGGGTGAAGCCCTTCACAAGTGACAGATATGTTTTCTCAATGATATTTAGGCTGGGCCAGATGGAATGGGCCAGAATACTTTTATATGAGTTAACCAAGGCTGTGAGCCCCTTAAAAAACACTGAGGTGACCTGATCAGCATTTAATTCCTACAGTGCAGGGATCAGTTGGCCAATGGTGTTCCCCATGGGGAATTTAGTTGCTCAGCTGATCCAGTCATGTCTGCCTGCCCCATATCTGACATCACATACGATGTTAGCTGTATAGTGGGTTGTTTTGGGGAAAACAGCCTTGCAGGTCAAATTGGAACCTGTGCCAGAACTTCCCCACTGCTGTTTTAGAGGAACAATCTTTTTAGGGTTGTCAAGCAGTACTTGTTATCCAAGAGATATGCCCCATGCTTAAAGGATCCTGGAGCATATCTTTTAGGTCATGTGGCAATGCTATCTAGAGCAGATAAAGTGTCAGACTTCCCTTTGGCTCTGTTCTTCTCACAGTTGTATCTTCTAAAATTGCCCCTGCGTCCAGCTTTTTGCCCAGCCCAAACTGTCATTCCACCCGTACAACCACCAAAGTGGACATTTATTCTCCCCAACCCCGTGACAATACAATATTCACCTGCATAGTGAATTCCATATTCTGCCCATGGCACCAGCAGAAGGATTTCTTATGATCAGATTTGTGTGTGTAATTTAACAGAGATATTAAAGTTTTAAAACAAACCATCACAGCTTCTTTCTTCTTCACCTGCTCTAATACAAATCAATACTGTAGTCGAGGTGACAGTTACAGAATACCGAAGCACGAATATTCAGAAATGTGGCATTTGTGTAGATGAGTGGTGTCAGGTGTTATCATTTGGGTTGAGCCCATGTAGCGTTAAGGTATCAGAACCATACACCCAGAAGCTTTCTCTTATTTCCCATGTTCTTGGCTTAGATGGCAATAACTGAAAAATCAGAGATGTGCCGACTATCTGAATTGAAGTGATCTGCAGCTGGCTGTTCCTATTCTTTTATTAGAAAAAAATTCAAATATATGATCCCTGAAATGTGTGTGTAAAATGTATAATTTTAGCCACCTAAATACAGGCTGAAAACAACATTCAGGAAATTCTATGATGAATAAATAATCCCAGGCTTCTCATTCTGTGAAGTGAATATTTTGATTTGAACTTGTTTTTCATTGTCTTTTTCTCTTGCTCTCTAAACAGATCAGACGCCGACACCAACTCGGTTTTTGAAGAACTGTGAGGAAGTTGGCCTCTTCAATGAGTTGGCAAGTTCATTTGAACATGACTTCAAGAAAGCCACGGAAGATGATGAGAAAAAGGCAAGAGGCTAAGGGTTTTCATTGAGCTAAAATACTGAGAGCTGTAAGGGAATTTGTTGTTCCATAGTGTCCTTAAATTATGTTCATCTTGGGATTTTAAGATGCATGCATCAGCAAACATTACGAGCCAAGAGGGTTCATCTACTGTCGCATTTTGCTGTAACAGTGGCCTGCACTGAGTGCATCATATGATGCCACATGGTAGTCGTGAAATCATGGCATTATATTGAGTCAGATCAATAGGCAATCTAGTTTGGTACTATCTGCGCTCACTTCCAGCAACTTTCCCAGATCTGCCATAGTTTTGTCTTCATCTTGCTTCCCAAGCTGGGGACAATAGCTGTGTGCAAAGTTCTTATTTGTAGCCCCATGCCTTTGGTCCAGGGGACGCGGGTCGAGGTGACAGTTACAGTGGGTAAAACCTCAGTGCCTAGGGCTTGCCAATCGCATGGTTGGCAGTTCAAATCCCCGCGGCGGGGTGAGCTCCCGTCGTCCGGTCCCAGCGCCTGCCAGCCTAGCAGCTCGAAAGCACCCCCGGGTGCAAGTAGATAAATAGGGACCGCTTACCAGCGGGAAGGTAAATGGCATTTCCGTGTGCTGTGCTGGTGCCGGCTCGCCAGAGCAGCTTCATCACGCTGGCCACATGACCCGGAAGTGTCCTCGGACAGCGCTGGCCCCCGGCCTCTTAAGTGAGATGGGCGCACAACCCTAGAGTCGGACACGACTGGCCCGTACGGGCAGGGGTACCTTTACCTTTACCTGCCTTTGGTCCTTTTTGCTTGTGTTTTGCATACAGTGGTTCATTCATTGCTTATAGCAGTCAGATGGTTAAGAGCACTTTGAGTAAAAACAACAACAACAACAGCCACATCACCTTTCTGTTTTGTGAATGCATGCTAGCATTTAAATGCTTGATTGGCATCAATAATGACAGGCACGGTAAGTACCACAGATACTATGTTTTCTGCCCAGAGAAATTGCATTGTAACTAAACTGAAGTTAGTGGGTTGCTGTGAGAGGATGAAACACAGGGAAGCTTCCTTACCCCCAGTGTTGAGATCTGACCTTTATCCAAGCACTGGTTCCAGCTACGACCATTGAAGCAAGAAGGGAGAGGGATCACTTCTGTAGGCTATTTTTCACCCTGGAGTAAGGAACAGCAGCCCACCTGTCTGCCGGTGAACAAGCATGGCATTCGGAGTACATTGAAATGTCTTTGTCCTACTTGAAATGAAAAGGGTACCACTTTTGGAATGTAGAAGCTAGCCATTCTTATTATCAGCATAATTAAATATATGTGTATATATAATTGCATAATTGTTATATTAAATGTAATTATATCTAATTATTATATAAATAACAACAGCAGCAGCAGCTGTTTGAATGGCTATAGTGATCTGGAAGCTTGAATTAAGTCTTCAGGCAAAACTCTTTTTCCAGTTTATCTGTGAACTAAATTGCCTACCACTAGATTTCCAGTAGAGAGCAGAATATTTACCATGTTGACTAAGTAGAGAGATTTTCTTGCATTCTTTACAGGGGGGCTTTAAAAGAAACCTATAGGAGGGATTATTATTATTATTATTATTATTATTTTATTATATTTGCAAACTTTGGAGCCCGTCCCAGCCATTGCTGAAGTTAGGTTTCAGAGCAGCCATGTAAGGAATGAATGAAATTGCAAAGCCAAAACAAAATATATGCACTATCCAAGTTTATTCCCAGAATTCTTTGAATATCAGTTTTCATGAAACTACATTTAAAAATTGTTCAGGGTTTGTTTTGTGTTTCAAGGCATTCTGAAAAGAAAACTTGGGTAGCACATCTTTAGTGCAACTCCTTTTGTTTTGTTTTTCTCCAGACTGAATTCTGCTTGCTAAACAAGTAGACCTCTGTATTCAATCATCTTCTCAGCTGTGTAAATCAAATTACATTAATGTCTTTCCAAAGACTGTGTCTTTGGGAATTCAGATATATAGATATAAAATACCTCTTGCTTTTCTTTCTTTTGAAGAGGCCCCCAAAGCAGCTTACATAGTTACAATTACGTGGCAAAAAATTAAAACAATACAGGAAAACAAAACAAATCCATTTAGCAGCCAAAAATTAAAGAAATGATGACCAGCTGGGCTTTTATCCCTCTCACTTAGATATTTTCTATGTAAATCAAAGAAGTAGCATGGATCTCTCAGCCATGTATTGCTGCAATAGTCTCACCTTTCGGAGCAGTGTCATTTCACAGTGAGGTGGTCCTTCCCTGTTACATTTTTTATTATTTCAGCGTCGAATCTTAATCTTAGCATTTATTTTGAGGGTTGTTTTTTTAATGAAATGGTAGACAACCCACAGTCTAGCCAGATATTTTATATGTTAAGACCACCCATAATCCTGGTGTTGTACTGTTTTTAATAGCTACCATTATGAATTCTTAGATTGCTGGAAGTTTGTTTCTTGTTTAATAGGGCTCAGGCTTAATATTTCTGACCTCCAACAAGAGACTGCCGCAGTTCAAAGCTTGGCTCGGTGTCAGCAGGCCGAAGGAATTACCCCTTCTAGTACTGACTTGGATTGTTAGATCCAGCTGGTTTGCTATTCAGAAAACTTGGCAGGGGCTGCTGGGCACATTCATGAGATGCTTTGAACATTTGGCTGAGTTGACTCCAGTTGCTGGAGCTCGTTTTAGTTCGTGTGGGATTTTATTTTTATTTATTTTTTGTCCTGGATAGCTCCAGCCACAGAGTTTTTTTCTGGTAATTAAATGCAGAGAGGGTATTTCCAGACACGCTGCTTTGTGGGTGATTGGTCTTCCCAGTCACTGCGCTAGTCATGTGTAATCCATGCATTTGGGATGCCAACCGTTGTGCCTTCGCTCCTAGATTCTGAGGCACTTCCTTTGCACGCAGCAGGAAGCAAAATGGGCATGACATCTGGAAGCACATGTAGCAAGGGAGGCAGCTGTTTGTGTTTATTCCATCCTCCCAGTTGCTCAGGTTGGTGACATTGCTGTCTCCTCCCCTTCACCTAAATTTTGTCCTCATAACAAGCCCGTGAGATAGTTTAATCTGAAAAATAACTGGCCGGTGAGCTTCTTGATGAAATAGGCATTGAAACAGAAATCCCCTCCTCCATCCCTAGGCCAGCATTCTTAACTGGCATATGTTGGTTCTCTCTGGGAGCTCTAAACTTTTTCCTTAATTTTAAAATGTCTGTAGTGGTAGTTAGTGCAGGTTATTCAAAGACATGAGAAGACATGAGTCTTTGTTGGAGCAGCTCCTCTCATAATAGTTTATGCTTCCTCTCCTGTCTGCATTTTAACGTACAGCAGTACCTCGGAAATCAAACGGAATCCATTCTGGAAATCCGTTCGACTTCCAAAATTTTTGGAAACCAAGGAAGCTCCTGCAGCCAATTGGAAACCGTGGACAGTGCCGGATTTATGTATAAGCCAAACAAGCTATAGCTTAGGGCCCCACTCGCTTGTGGACCCCCAAAAAAATTCAAGGAAAAAAACCTGGATGTATATTTCCAAAAATATAAGATAAAAAGCAAATAAAACGAAACCTACATACAGCAACAGTGTTTTGTGTTGTGTAGGCTCCTATTTGTTATGTGCAAATGGCTTTAGATACCTATTAGGTCCATAAATTACCGTATAGCATATATTCAACTTCATGGATCACTGCCCCTTCATGGATCACTGCCTTGTCGTGGCGAAGGGGCTTGAAGAACTCAGAGAAGCTATGAACTATGCCGAGCAGGGCACCCAAGATGAACAGGTCATAGTGGAGAGTTTTGACCAAACGTGATCCACCTGGAGGAGGAACCGGCAAGCCACTCCAGTATCCCTGCCAAGAAAACTCCATGGACAAAGACAACAGGCATATAAAAGATATGACGCTGGAAGATGAGCCCCTCAGGTCGGAAGGCGTCCAACATGCTACTGGGGAAGAGCGGAGGGCAAGTACAAGTAGATCCAGAGCTGATGAAGCGGCTGGGCCAAAGCCGAAAGGACGCTCAGTTGCGGATATGCCTGGAAGCGAAAGGAAAGTCCAATGCTGTAAAGAAAAATATTGCATAGGAACCTGGAATGTAAGAACCATGAACCTGGGTAAGTTGGAGGTGGTCAAAAATGAGATGGCAAGAATAAATATTGACATCCTGGGCATCAGTGAACTAAAATGGATGGGAATGGGTGAATTCAGTCCGGATGACCATCATATCTACTACTGTGGGCAAGAAACCCGTAAAAGAAATGGAGTGGCCCTCATAGTCAACAAAAGAGTGGCGAAAGCTGTACTGGGATGCAATCTCAAAAATGATAGAATGATCTCGATATGAATCCAAGGCAGACCTTTTAACATCACAGTAATCCAAGTTTATGCACCAACTACTTGTGCTGAAGAAACTGAAATTGACCAATTCTATGAAGACTTACAAGACCTTATAGAAGTGACACCAAAGAAGGATGTTCTTCTCATTATAGGGGATTGGAATGCTAAAGTAGGGAGTCAAGAGATAAAAGGAACAACTGGCAAGTTTGGCCTTGGAGATCAAAACGAAGCAGGGCAAAGGCTAATAGAGTTCTGTCAAGAGAACAAGCTGGTCATCACAAACACGCTTTTCCAACAACACAAGAGACGACTCTACACATGGACATCACCAGATGGGCAGCATCGAAATCAGATTGATTATATTCTCTGCAGCCAAAGATGGAGAAGCTCTATACAGTCGGCAAAAACAAGACCTGGAGCTGACTGTGGCTCAGATCATCAGCTTCTTATAGCAAAATTCAAGCTTAAACTGAAGAAAGTAGGAAAAACCACTGGGCCGGTAAGATACAATCTAAGTCAAATCCCTTATGAATACACAGTGGAAGTGAGGAACAGGTTTAAGGATTTAGATTTGGTGGACAGAATGCCTGAAGAACTATGGATGGAGGCTCGTAACATTATAAAGGAGGCAGCAACGAAAACCATCCCAATGAAAAGGAAATGCAAGAAAGCAAAGTGGCTGTCCAATGAGGCCTTACAAATAGCGGGGGAGAGAAGGCAAGCAAAATGCGAGGGAGATGGTGAAAGATACAGGAAATTGAATGCAAATTTCCAAAGAATAGCAAGGAGAGACAAGAAGACCTTCTTAAACGAGCAATGCAAAGAAATAGAGGAAAGCAATAGAATGGAAAGAACCAGAGATCTGTTCAAGAAAATTGGAGATATGAAAGAAACATTTCGTACAAAGATTTCCATAATAAAGGACAAAAGTGGAAAGGACCTAACAGAAGCAGAAGACATCAAGAAGAGGTGGCAAGAATACACAGAGGAATTATACCAGAAAGAAATGGATGTCTCGTATACCCCAGGTAGTGTGGTTGCTGACCTTGAGCCAGACATCCTGGAAAGTGAAGTCAAATGGGCCTTAGAAAGCACTGCAAATAACAAGGCCAGTGGAAGTGATGGTATTCCAGCTGAACTATTTAAAATTTTAAAAGATGATGCTGTTAAGGTGCTACACTCAATATGCCAGCAAGTTTGGAAAACTCAGCAGTGGCCAGAAGATTGGAGAAGATCAGTCTACATCCCAATCCCAAAGAAGGGCAGTGCCAAAGAATGCTCCAACTACCGCACAATTACACTCATTTCACACGCTAGCAAGGTTATGCTTAAAATTCTACAAGGAAGGCTCAAGCAGTATGTGGACCGAGAACTCCCAGAAGTGCAAGCTGGATTTAGAAGAGGCAGAGGAACCAGAGACCAAATTGCAAACATGCGCTGGATTATGGAGAAAGCTAGAGAGTTCCAGAAAGACATCTACTTCTGCTTCATTGACTATGCAAAAGCCTTTGACTGTGTCGACCACGGCAAACTATGGCAAGTTCTTAAAGAAATGGGAGTGCCAGATCACCTCATCTGTCTCCTGAGAAATCTCTATGTGGGACAAGAAGCTACAGTTAGAACTGGATATGGAACAACTGATTGGTTCAAAATTGGGAAAGGAGTACGACAAGGCTGTATTTTGTCTCCCTGCTTATTTAACTTATATGCAGAATTCATCATGCGAAAGGCTGGGCTGGATGAATCCCTAGCCGGAATTAAGATTGCCGGAAGAAATATCAACAACCTCAGATATGCAGATGACACAACCTTGATGGCAGAAAGTGAGGAGGAATTAAAGAACCTTTTAATGAGGGTGAAAGAGGAGAGCGAAAAATATGGTCTGAAGCTCAACATCAAAAAAACGAAGATCATGGCCACTGGTCCCATCACCTCCTGGCAAATAGAAGGGGAAGAAATGGAGGTAGTGAGAGATTTTACTTTCTTGGGCTCAATGATCACTGCAGATGGTGACAGCAGCCACGAAATTAAAAGACGCCTGCTTCTTGGGAGAAGGGCAATGACAGGCCTAGACAGCATCTTGAGAAGTAGAGACATCACCTTGCCAACAAAGGTTCGTATAGTTAAAGCTATGGTTTTCCCAGTAGTGATGTATGGAAGTGAGAGCTGGACCATAAAGAAGGCTGATCGCCGAAGAATTGATGCTTTTGAATTATGGTGCTGGAGGAGACTCTTGAGAGTCCCATGGACTGCAAGAAGATCAAACCTCTCCATACTGAAGGAAATCAACCCTGAGTGCTCACTGGAAGGACAGATCGTGAAGCTGAGGCTCCAGTACTTTGGCCACCTCATGAGAAGAGAAGACTCCCTGGAGAAGACCCTGATGTTGGGAAAGATGGAGGGCACAAGGAGAAGGGGACGGCAGAGGACGAGATGGTTAGATAGTGTTTTCGAGGTTACCAGCATGAGTTTGACCAAACTGCGGGAGGCAGTGGAGGACAGAGGTGCCTGGCGTTCTCTGGTCCATGGGGTCACGAAGAGTCGGACACGACTAAACGACTAAACAACAACAACAACAACATATATTCAACACAAAAAACAGTGACAAAGGACAGCTGGACATATAAAGGGCCCCATTACCTTTAGTAGCTTATGGCCTCATCAAACCTAAATCGGGCCCTGGCTGCAGAAGTTGTGTCAGATGTTCGGGTTCCAAAGAACATTTGCAGACCAGAACACTTCTAGGTTTGCGGCGTTCAGGAGCCAAAACGTTTGACTCACAAGGCATTCAGGATCCAAGGTACGACTGCATTTACTTTATGTAGTTAGAGCATTTGTACCCTACTCTTCAGCCAAAAAAGGCTTTAGAGCAGCTTGCATACAATCCAATATGATCTAAAACAAAAACATGACATGCAAGGGACAAGGACAGTGAGAAAAAAGGAAAAAGTCAAAATCAAAGCTTGGGCACCAGTTTCCTACACCAGATGTTCCTGTGATGACCAGCTGGCACAGTTGGGGGGAAGGAGGTACCTGATGGAGCTGGGCCTTCAGCAAAGCTCATGAAATGAGACCTGTTTCTTAACCCGCCCACTGAGGCAGCTGGAATGGCTGCCCCCCAAATGACCATTGAGGGAAGAGGAGGCCTGATGGAGCTGGCCTGTCACAGCAGAATCAGTGGAGTGATCTGTGGTTCACAACTTTCCCAATGAGTTGTCTCCTGGCTAGTGACCATCCACTTGGTACTCCACCGGGGACTAGAAGAATCTGTTGTAGTGTGTATTGTTTATCACCAACATCATCTTTTTGGACTTCCATCAACTCGTCTGCTAATTCTCCGTCTTAATCACTTCTTACACATTCCCTAATTAATATTGCACTACTATCACATCGTAGTCTACCTTATTTTTTAAACAATATTTCTCCTCTTAATTTTCACAGAACTTCCTGAAAACTCATATTATCTAAGGCACACCAGTTCTCTAAGAGAAGGGCTGCGGCCCACATTTTAAGTGGCTTCTCATAAAATGGTCTGCTTTCAAGTTCATTTTCCACACAGGCCACTTTTCCCATACTGCTCTAGGTTGGCAACGGGGGCAGGGGGGGAGGAGAGGCAACATTTATCAGTGGGCTACGTTTAGCCAAGGGGGCTTCAGTTGCAAAGGCCTCCTTCAGGCTCCCTAAACCTACAGTGCGCAACTCTCATGACTTTCCTCTCAAGTGTACGGGTGTTAAACTGTCAAGAAATTAACAAGCCTATAACCCTATGCAAATATATTTGCTCCAGAATCTGGAGTGGCTTTCAGGACCTTTTACTCGGCATACTCACTTGGAAATTGCTCTCTCCGAAATCAGTGGCATTTTATTTCTACAATATATATATATATATTCAGAATTGTAGCATTCATAAAATAAACTATGGTTTATCTCCATGCTTTGCAAGGAGGAAGCCCCAAGAGGCTCATTCCCTGGCATCCAGAGTTTAAACAAAAAAATAAAAGCATTGAGGTTACTCCCTGCCTGTGATTTGGGGAACCTTTGCCAGTCAGGATAGATAACTCTGAGCCTGTGCTAAAGAACAATGGTTTCAGGAAGTGCCACACAGCTCATAGTTGGTATTATGTTGACTCAGAAGAAGCTGGTACTATAGAAGTGGGGGCTTGAGGGAAAATTATAGTAAGCAATGGAGGTAGGAGATTAAAGGAGGATAACCCACCCTCAAAGTATAGCACAGTAGAAAGCAGAGGAATTTAGCTGGGGAGGGGGGGGGAATTAACAGCCAAACAAAGGAATGAGAAGCAACAAGAAAAGATATACGATCCATGTTTTTTCTAGGTAGCCACTAAAAGCAGTTCCCTGACTTGAATACACCAAATGATGGCTTGCTCCTCATGCTCTTTTGCCTGTTTCTTCCCAGCACTCATTATACCTTGTTTTTATCTTCTTGGCATGTTCCAGAGGAGCTCCATCCAAGAACCGGAGGAAGCATTGTGCTGTTTTTGATTGCTTGAGGACTACTTGATGTGCTTTGACTCTTTCCTGCTTTGCCGCACACTCCCAAGTCCCTAGCTTTGCCATTTCCTTTTGCTATTGCTTTGACCCATTGATCTACGAAGGCAACAAGCTGCTGTTAATAAAATTGGAAAGGGCCATGTAGCGCTGTTGAAAATAGGTGTGGTGGCATGGTTCCAGGTTCAGGCATATGGTGAGGTTTTATTACAATGGGCTGGTCATAGATTTGCAATAACTCGTATGGCTCTCTTGTTGGCTTTTGATAAATCAAGCAATAATTCAAAAATGACTTATATAGTGGGTTGCAGCGCTTCTGCGAATGAAAGTGCCTTTTGTGACCGACAGGCATTTTAGCTTTCTTTTCATATTGCCAAGGCTTGGCGGAGGATAAAAGTCAGGAGAAGTTGCTTGGGTGAGAATTAACTCGCAGAATCTCAAAAACAATGTGTTGCTTTAAAAAAAAAATCCATCTTTGATATGAGTTGCTAGAAAAGCCATGCAGTGTGGCCTTCACCTGGGAGGAAAAGGAATACGCCTTAGTGAAGGGCAGAGCTGCTCCTGCACCATACATGGTATCTTTGCTTCTCCATATTGACATGCAGACCCAGTATTCTGAGTGCTGCCTCTCTTAGTGTGCAAAAGCCTGGAGCTGGGGAAGGTGAACAGATCAGCCAGGCAGCCTGATGGCAAAGCCCTAAAGTATGTATTCTGCTTTTCCATAGTGTTCTGGGCCCCTCGATATGTCTCTACCTTCTACCCCAGACCTCAAAATAAAAGAGGAAGAACCAGTTGAAGTGGACTCTTCCCCTCCAGACAGTCCGGTAGCGAGTCCACAGTCACCGCAGGCCAAGGAGAAGGTGAGCTTTCGTGAGTCGTCTTTTCATCTGTTTTTAATGGCATTCACCCACTTGTAAAATTTATATTAAAACAAACAAACCCGCTTCTATCAGAAATGGCAGATATGTGTTCATTATCTTTTATGGTTATACTGGCGTAGTTGTAGGAGATTCAATAGAATGTGCCCTTTTGGCCCCCGCACACAGAGGGCTACTGCTAGACTTCTATAATGACATGAGAGTGCCAGTTGTAAGAGCCAGCTTCTCCATTTCATGGGTGGACACATGAAAGGTGTGTTGATCATGCAAATGATGGTCAGCTATGTGTCTCCCCCACATGCTCCAACAAGCAACATGGGCTGGGGGTGGCTGCAAGATGCACCTGAAGCAGGCCCATAGAGTAAGAAAAAGCTTTGACAGAATGAAGTTTGTAGAAGCTTGATTGGTGTTAACTATTTTTAAAGCTCTTGCCTCCCTTGATAGAGGCATTGGGCTTGGATTCAGAGGACCATTTTCACTATTCTGGCTCCCTGCAAACTGAGAGGTGGCAATCTACATCTTCTAGCTTCACTGTAAGCAAAGTAGACAGAAACAAACATACAGAAAATGCGAATTTGTTGAGGCCTGGTAAGAAGATGCCATGGTGCACACTGTTATCTGAAGCCACCCCAGATTACTCCCTATGTCAGGAGCGTTTTGCAGATTTACAGTCCTGGTGCATTCATCAGGATTTAGTGTCCCAGCCGAGACACTTGAAAAGATAAAGGGAGTTTCTGCTCAAAGTTCTGTGAGTCGTTGAGGCACTTTGGTGAAATGGATTGCTTTGTAACTTTTAATGGCCTTCATTTCTCGCCTGGAATGTATCCTGCCGATGTCCTGCAAATCTCATCCATCCGCACTTCTCTATTATTTTGCAATTAGAACAAATTATCTGGTATGATGGCACATGATTTTAAAGCAACTGGGTGTGCCTTTTGAGGCCAAGTGATGTTCTTAAGTAATACTTGCATAATTTATATCTAGTTGCAAGGATGTGAATGGTTTGGGTTCCTTCCTTTGTGTGTGTCCCCCCTTTTTTTACTGTTGAATTTAATGTATATTTACGAAGCTTGTTTGCTTCTTGCAAATTTCAGCCTATTGAGTGTGTGATTGTTATCTCATGCTCGACACAAGATTTAGCACTTTTGGTTTCTGTGGGTACAGCTGAAGTTAAGTTTCTGTGCTTCAGATTTCCCAGGAGCGGTAGTCCTAGGAATAATGAAGGTTGGTAGGAGGGATGCATTATTAGTCCCACAAAATGATAATGCCTGGCATTCATTGAGTATGTGCATGTTTCTTAGGAGAGTGCTTCAAAGCCTGTTATCATTTCTACGCCTACTCCAACCATTGTACGCCCTGGGTCACTTCCACTGCACTTGGGATATGATCCTCTGCATCCCACTCTCCCTTCTCCAACTTCTGTCATCACCCAAGCTCCACCTTCCAACAGACAGCTTGGGTAAGTAAGGAGATCGTGAGTGGGGGGAGGTGTAGGGACCTTAAGAGGCCTCATATTGGGTAATCAGTGAATGGCCAGGAGTTTCTCCTGCAAATCTCATGATTTTAGATTTTGTAGAATTTGCCAGTTGTGTATGAACCTGCACAAGAGCAGACACGAAGGGGGAAATAGGAACCCTGGGACTGTTAAATCATTTAGTACATGAAGAATTGACACAGAGAGACAGCAAATTAAAGATTGAGATGGGACAGGGAGAACCATCAAACTTAAACTATGTCTCATGCATAACACTTTTGCCGCAAGTTAAGGCTTCAGCTTCGTATCTGTCTACTTAAAAAGTCTCCAGTGTCACTCCTGCAGTCTCCTTCCCTTGAATAGAGGGAGGCTGAGCAGTCTTCTTCTGTAAAAGGCTCCAGCTTCTTGGACCCTTACTTGAACTGTTATTGCTCCCTCTCTTTAACTTTAGAAAACCTTCTTACTTGAATTTGTGGCTTGTTCAGGTTTCCAGATCTAGCTAGAACCTGCCTAAGACTGGGATCGTCATCTTCTGTAAAAGGCTCCAGCTTCTTGGACCCTTACTTGAACTGTTATTGCTCCCTCTCTTTAACTTTAGAAAACCTTCTTACTTGAATTTGTGGCTTGTTCAGGTTTCCAGATCTAGCTAGAACCTGACTAAGACTGGGATCCAGGGAACAGCTCTTGTCACGAGGGAGTTAAAACCTCTCCTTCCCAGAGGCCAAGAGCCAAACTACAGCAAATGCATGTAGATGTAATAGATGTAATACATACACGATAGATGTATTTTTAAAAATGAAAAAGACAGGATTTAAGACTTTTGAATGAAGAAATGGTAGCTACTCAATTATTCCCCTCTCAGCTACAGTCATACCTCATGTTACGTCCTTTCAGGTTACGTCCTGCAGCAACCCGGAATTACCAGAAAGGGTTATTTTTGGGTTTCACCTCTTGCGCATGCACAGAAGCGGCGAATCGCAACCCGCGCGTGCGCAGATGCACCGTTCCGGGTTGCGCTCTTTTCATGTTGTGAACGGGCCTCCGTAATGGATCCCGTTCGCAACCAGAGGTACCACTGTATTTTTTTATGCTGGAAGCGTTAAGCAGCCCCCCTCTTGGCTATTCCACAACTTCTGTGTGACCTTCCATGGCTTTTCTTCCATATATGAGATCCGTTAGGAGGTTGCTTCACGTCTCTGCCGTACGAAGACTAGTTTGGCCCTGAAATGGATCCTCTCTCTAGGTAATGACTTCTTTTCCTGCAGGGAGGAGGGGATCTTTGGATGGGCTGGCCCTCCAAGGATCCCCCTCCATTCCCTGCACGAAATGGACCTTCACAGTAGGCCCAATGTTACAATCTCAAAATGCCTCCTTCAGCTAGCAGTTCAGGTACATCTGGAGAGCTATCTCTCTGCAACTTGAGACCTCAGTAAGTATGGCTCCTATTTAAAATACTACTGCCAACCCTACATGGCCCTTGGACCATCTACTCTTGTAATTGCACATGCACTGGGGTTGAAAGGCCAGTGAACTTTACACCTGACGAGAGGGCTCTCTGCCGGAAAGCATCTCTCTCTCTCTCTCTCTCTCTCTCTTTTGCACATCTCTCTAATCCATAATAGGCTCAGGTGATGGATGCTGGTTTGAAAGTTGTAATTATCAAGCCAAATATCAGGAAATTTGAATATCTTTGCACATTCTGTCTAAACCTGAGCAGATCTATGTAAGCTGGGAGCACCTGTGCTTTTGTAACCCATGTATATTCCATTGGCATGGAAGCCAATTATTATCAATTCAAAAAAATTAATGTTTGAAAAATATTACGTTTGCTAACTCTGCTATTGCCAGAGCAGAGATGCTCAGCTTTTCAGTGGAGAGTTTAGGAAGCGGAAGGGGGCTCTGTGTGTCACATGGGATCAGCTGTGTCTCAGATGTGTTGGGTAGGGGATTTCTGATAGTACTCACAAACTGGACTGCAATATGTTTTGTGTTTGTCTTTTGTTTTCTCGCAGATCTCCCACCAGCTCTGTACCACTTGTCATGCACCTTGTGAATGGACAGACCATGCCCGTCCTTCCTGGCCCTCCCGTTCAGATGCCTTCTGTCATATCGGTAATAGAAGCTTCCAGCCTGGCTACTTTTGATAAAGGAAGGGACAGTTTCCCCCCTTTGTAGAGCATATGCGATCACTTTAATTTGCAAAATTGACATCTCTCTCTGCCCCTCCATGTGAGATAAGCCTGGGCTAGCGGGGAGGATGTGGGGGTTGAGGGAGCCACCAGCCTGCAAGTTAGCAGCACCTGCCAATCACATTGCTGGGGGGGGGGGAGGCTCAAAACTGAATCTTCATCAGAGCAGATGGCAGACACTGTTGGTTCCAACGCTGGGAACTGCAGGCTCTCTGATTAGCTAGCTCTATGCTGAAATCATTCAAGCTTACAGAGAACATGTTGGCCTTTCCAGGCCAGAAAAACTCCCTCTCTGGCCTCTTCGGGGCATGAAATGGTTATTTAGCTTTTATTTCTGCAAATGAATTTTCTTGGGGTATGTGATTGACAAATGCAAGTACCTTCTGGTGCAGTTTGCATTGGTTCTGCTGCTGACTGTGCTATACAAATCCACTTTTCTCTTTCTTTGTGGGTGTACTTTTCATCTATTTAAGTGTTCAGGAAGTTTCTGCCATGTGTTGGAAATTAGAATTGTCTGAGGGGAAGCTCTATAAATCTGAAAATCTAGTTTGGGCACTTAACTGCCTTTTCTCCAGGTTATCTCAGAAATACTGCATGAATTCTAGCTGGCCACCTGTCACTTTCTCTCTTCTACTCATATGGAAGTTGTGTGCCCATTGTAAAAATGCAAAAAGAGTGGTGCACCCCACAAAGAATTGCAGAAAGGAAAATAAATCCCAAGGGTGTCCTCAGAAGCTTTTCTCTGCATTGTAATGATTAGTAGCGGTTTTTATCTTGCCCTTAGTACGAGGAGTTCAGGCAGGTTTATATATGGTTGTTATGTATTTCCATAATAGCAACCCTGTTAAATAGATTAGACTGAGAGAGGATTATGAGCCCAACATCATCCAGCGAGTTTTGTTGCTGAATGAGGCTTTAAGCCTGGGCATCTTCAGTCCAAAGCCCCCCTGAAGCCATTAAACCACATTTGCTCTCCAAGCACAATACTACTGAATTGATATGGTGGGGTTAGTAGTCAAGCTGGCCTGGATCCAGAACTCTACTCTTTTGTTGCTAGAAGTACCTAATTTAATGGTAAAAGCTTTCTGTTGGCTGGATTGCACATTACTGTTTTGCAGTGCACATTTAAGATATTGTACACCTAAAAATCTCAAGCATAAATGGGAATATTAGATCTAGGATTGGCCGTAGCTCAGTGCTGAGATTTGCTGCAGCATAATGCGTGAAATGGTTCAGAGGAAACGAAAGAAAGCATTGGTGTTTTCTCTTTCCTGCAATGTCTAACTTTTCTGAAACTGCCATTGGTACTCCTCTGCTCTCTTAAGCTGCTCCAATGTTTGTTTCTTTTTATCTCTCAAACACTGGTGATTAGATTTCTAACATGTACAGCTTATCAAGCAAGCTTTCTCGCCCATCCCTTCTCCTACACTGTAGGAGTTAATCAACAAAACTGCTTAACTTATACAAGGTGTTTTCCATTCCCCTTCCAACTTATAGCTGGCAAGGCCTATATCTGTGGTGCCAAACATTCCTGGTATTCCCGGCCCTCCAATTATCAGCAGCGGCTCCATTTCACCATCAGGCCTTCCAGTGCACTCAGAAGCTAAAATGGTGAGTTGCGTTAGATAACAACAGAATCGGCAAGCTTGCCTAGAGTACGATTTTAGGAAATGAGATGCGGCCGTGGTTGGCCCCCCCCCCGACATCGCCCCCTAACACAGTTTTCTCATGGGGGATAACCTCAAAGCATGTGGTCACTCGATGCATGTGGTCACATTCAGGTTGTTGTTTTTCTGTTAACACTTTCTGTTAACACTGAAACCACTAGCAGTTAAAAGAGAGTGCCGTATACTTTACCTTCTCCCCTAAAAGACAGCACTTTGTAGTCTGTCGGTGCAAGTTGCATAGCCTATAACTGGATGGGATAGCGTATATCCTTGTAGGGAAAGGTAAAGGGACCCCTGACCACTAAGTCCAGTCGTGTACGACTCTGGGGTTGCGGCGCTCATCTCGCTTTATTGGCCGAGGGAGCCAGCTTACAGCTTCCGGGTCATGTGGCCAGCATGACTAAGCCACTTCTGGCGAACCAGAGCAGTGCACAGAAACGCCGTTTACCTTCCCGCCGGAGCGGTACCTATTTATCTACTTGCACTTTGATGTGCTTTCAAACTGCTAGGTTGGCAGGAGCAGGGACCGAGCAATGGGAGCTCACCCCGTCACAGGGATTCAAACCGCCAACCTTCTGATCAGCAAGTCCTAGGCTCTGTGGTTTAACCTACAGTGCCACCCGTGTCCCATGGGAAAGTAGAGTGGGGTAGAAAAGGGCAGGATAAGGAAAGGGCAGAACAGAGAGCAACATTCAGATGGAGGCAACCCGGGCATTCTTGTGACACCTAGGTACATTTATCAAGCTCCCTCAATTTTTTCCCTAGCGGATATTAGACACTGTCAGGAAGGTTCAGTGCCCAAAATACATTATGAAAACTAGGGAAGAGGGTAGCTGTGAATATTGGCAAGGTGAATGCTTGTCCACAGAAGTAACCTGCGGTTTCTTATGATTTCTAGATTCACAGATTAGTCTTTCAGTCTGCTCTTCACTGCTGCTACCGGTGTCCCTGTGCTACAGACCTTGGGGAGGAGAGTAGGAAAAGAGGGAACAAACATGAAAATGAATGAATCTCTGCCCTTCATTTTCAATATAAAGCAAAAAGCTGCTATAAGTAAATAGAATTCTAACCTCAGGGCCTCTTTGTACTTTAGTAAGGGAGCCAACTGATCGATAAGATTCAGGTGATGCTGTCATCGTAAAGAAAAAAGACACATCTGTTCTCCAAGTAGCTTTGCAGTCTAAATTTAGAAACTGAGTGGGAGACGACAGAAGGGCAGGGAAAGGTGCGAAGAGAGGTGTGCGGGTTGCACACAAAAACAAAGGATGATTTTGGAGAGTCAGACAATGAACGTGAGCAAATGCATTGATATACGTTTAGTTTTCAATTAGCTCAGTTGTCAGTTTTAGCTGGGACTAGATGTTGCAAGCTGCCTGTGATCTTCATTGAAAATGGTAGCTACATGTATGGTCCCTCCCTCTGCTTGCATCTATTGTGTGTCCTGACATCATGATGATGTCTTGCCTTGAAATAGAAACCTGGCTATTAGCAGCATTTCCTAAAGAGTCTGGCCAGGCTTCATTCTCAACAGCCTGCATCTTTGTAGTAAAGAGAGACGGGGGTGTATGTGTGTATTGGTAAAAGAGAAATAAATGGTTGGGCCTCTCCTGATTTTGTTTTGTTTTTGTCCCCCTACAGAGGCTAAAAGCCAGTCTGACGCAAGGAGTTACTTCCTCACTAAATGGCAGTGGCATGGTGGTGGGTTCAGCAAGCACAATGGTGACGTCTCATCCTGAACAGGGTCAGATACTCATCCAGCATCCTGATGCACCTTCTCCAGCCCAACCACAGGTCTGCTTGAAGCTGGAACACATCAAAGCAGAACTTGGGACAGGGGAGCTGTAATATTCTGGGAAGGGGGGCTTACCATGGACATTTGAATTTGATTTGGCTGCAGTCACACCCTCAGCTTGTGGTATGACATCTGATGGGAAATCCACTGGCTGCTATCAAATTCAGAGGCTTTGTGTAAAAAGAACAAGTTTCGAGTATTCATGACTGTGGAGGAATGAGGGGAAATTGTTTGGGTGGCTTTTAGATAGATGCTCGGAACGAAACAGAGAACTTAAAGGAGTTGAAAATTGATAAGACAAAAGCACAATTACCCTCTCACTTTTGGTTCCCATTGTCGTACACAGTCAGGTGTGCTTTTGCAGGCTTTTGAAACACTGCAAAAACCTGACTGAGGGACGCGGGTGGCGCTGTGGGTTAAACCACAGAGCCTAGGGCTTGATGATCAGAAGGTCGGCGGTTTGAATCCCCGCGACGGAGTGAGCTCCCGTTGCTCAGTCCCTGCTCCTGCCCACCTAGCAGTTCGAACGCACATCAAAGTGCAAGTAGATAAATAGGTACCACTCCAGTGGGAAGGTAAACGGCGTTTCCGTGTGCTGCTCTGATTCGCCAGAAGCGGCTTAGTCATGCTGGCCACATGACCCGGAAGCTGTACACCGGCTTCCTCGGCCAATAAAGTGAGATGAGCACCGCAACCCCGGAGTCAGTCACGACTGGACCTAATGGTCAGGGGTCCCTTTACCCTTTAAAAACCTGACTGATCTGTCTGCTACTGACAGTAGTGTGATGTGTATGTAACCATAGGCAATGTTGCCTCTTCTCGCATTCCACCATCAGGTCTTCAGAAAAAAAGTATTGTCAGTCTTTTAGTAGCCAGAAAGTGATGGTACATTACTCCACACAGCTCCCAGTTCATTTCCCATGTCACTGTAGATGCCTTGCATCTACATTCTGCTCCACCACCACCAGTGAGACCCAACCCTCCTTTTTTCCATTTGCCAAATATACTCAACCAAGGTTGTTGATTCTGCAAGCAAAAAGAAGCATAGAAATGTTATATGCATATAATTCATTTGTATGGGGTTTCTTTTCCCCCAGTTGCCAGATTTGGCTTTTCTAGCTATAGAATCTGAGATGTTTTGGCACTGAGTTCCAGATCCCCTGAACGGGTATAGGAAGCCTGTTGCCTTTCAGAGAAGCTGCGTCTTTCACCCCGTTGCTTCTGTCACCACTGCTGCCAGACAGTTGCCAGTTAGGCATCACAGGCAATTGGGACACAGTCTGGAATATCTGTTTTCAGATCTTCTCTCTCTCTCTTCCTGTTTTAATGACTTGGGTTTAAATGCACCCCATTTGTTCCTGCCAGCTCACCAAATGCCAGCCTTCCATCAAAATCACCACCTGCTCTGTCAGCTAGACAGGCTTCCAGAAGTTTACTATCCATATGCTGCCTGACTGACAGTGAGTAGTAGCAAAGTGTAAACTGGTCTGCATAATTATAAAGCCCATTTGGTGGGGCTGAGCTAAGGTGGGAACCTGCAGATCTGTTTTGCTCTTGGCAGCTAGTTTTCTTTGTTCTCTTGAAATAATGGAAAAGGTTTTCAGTGTCCCTGTTGGTCCCACAGAACAAGAACTGCAAAGCAAATAGGTTAAAGGCTTAGAGGATTATTACTCCACATGACACAGTCCCTACTGGGTTAAAAGAAAGAAAAGCATGAACACAATCAGTATTTGAGTCACTTGCACAAATCTTACATTGCTATTTTGCCTAAATGTCCTGGTGAGAGTTAGTGAGGATATGAGATCAAGAATCGGGGAAATTGTTCTGCGTTGTTACTAATTGGCCGCTGAGTGTTTAATGGGCTGCCCTGCGAGTGCACAAACTGCCCAATTAATCTTGTTCGTTAATTTCGGCAATTCTTTCATTCTTCAACCCCAGGTTTCCCCAGCTCAGCCCACGCCTAGCACAGGAGGCAGACGGAGACGCACAATGGATGAAGATCCAGATGAACGCAGGCAGCGTTTCCTGGAACGGAACCGGGCTGCCGCCTCCCGCTGCCGCCAGAAGCGCAAGCTCTGGGTGTCATCCTTGGAGAAGAAGGCGGAGGAGCTCACAACACAGAACATCCAACTAAGTGTAAGTGCTTGGAACATATTAAATACTTTTCTTTCAATATTACACATACAGTGGTACCTCTAGTTACGAACTTAATTCGTTCCAGAGGTCCGTTTTTAACTTGAAACTGTTCTTAACTAGAGGCGTGCTTCGCTGCACTGCCAGCACGATTTCCATTCTTATCCTGCGGCAAAGTTCTCAACTCAAGGTAACTCTTCCAGATTAGCAGAGTTTGTAACCTGAAGCATTTGTAACCTGAGGTACCACTGTACAGTGGTACCTCGGGTTACATGCGCTTCAGCTTACAGACTCCACTAACCCAGAAATAATACCTCGGGTTAAGAACTTTGCTTCAGGATGAAAACAGAAATCGCACTTGGTGGCACGGCAGCAGCGGGAGGCCCCATTAGCTAAAGTGGTGCTTCAGGTTAAGAATGGTTTCAGGTTAAGAACGGACCTCCGGAACAAATTAAGTACGTAACCAGAGGTACCACTGTATCCACATTTCAATCACACACAAAAATACAATCTGCTTAGCTTTCATCTCCTGATTGTACAGGTGAAATGTACCGCATTTTTTGCACCATAACGCTCACTTTTTTCCTCCTAAAAAGTAAGGGGAAATGTCTGTGCGTGTTATGGAGGGAATGCCTACGGATGGCATGCCTGCGGATTTTCCTCCTCTAAAAACTAAGTGCGTGTTATGGTCGGGTGCATGTTATAGAGCGAAAAATACGGTACTTTTCCATATCAACAACACCAGTGCAAAAGCGTATCTGAACAGACAGGGCAATGCCCACTCCCTGTAGCATCTCAAGGAAGCAGTCAGCCTTCAATGGGGGGCAGAAGCAGCTTTCCCCCATAATGTCATGCTTATCTTGGGGGGATTTGAATGCTCATACAGACTGGGTAAATTGAAGATTTGTAGATCAGTCTGGATACATATACTGGAGGGTGTTTCAGCAGATAGCATCCAGATTGATAGTTCCCAAAACTGAACTTCATACCACTAACAGAAACAGTCAGGTGGCTTGCTTCAGAAGCAGACTTAGTAGGGAAGGAGAGAAGCTGGGCTGACTGATGCAAGTCTGCAAACTACTTGGCCTTCTCTTGATCTCTGAGACAGTTGGGAGGCTCACAGAATACAAGGCAGACATCATCACCATCTTTAAGCAGGCACGGGATTTCTGATCCAGTTGTCCTCTCCAGTATTGATCCATGGCAGTTACTGGTAATATCAGGACTGCCCTTCTTTATCCTCAACCACAGCTTTACAACCTGACTGCTTGAAAGTTGAAAGATGGCAACCCAGGGTCATCTCAACTCGTCTGCTGTCCTGTAACTCTTCCACTGTATGCACCTACAGTAATGCATGGTGCAACACATTTAGGAAATGACATTTTATTTTTCCTTCAAGATGGTTTGGATTCTTGTATGTGACCAAATACATAGACAAGGAAAGTTTTAGCAGTTTTCAGTATCATTGGAAGCCTAGGGGCACAGACGGTTGCTTATTAACCCAGATCAAGAAGTTCTTTACTGCTGTTAATGGATTTCATCTCTCGTTGGTCATGCCATGAGCCTGAATGTGGTGTTGGTGTACTTCCCCACAGTTAGTTTGAGCCCTTAGCTGCAGCATCTTCGAAGGTCCTGAGTTCTGACATGCAAGGCCTTATCCTTAGTATTCTTTACATTCGCCTTATGCAACCAGTAGGAGCCTTCTTGTTCTCCTTTAGGCTTTATTGACCTGCAGAGGGGTTCCTATAGCTACTCTATCCTTGCATTATCTTTGAATATGCTACCTCTAATTCCAGCTCTCTTGGTTAAGGAATGGTTCCCTTTTCAGCCTTCTGGGAGAGAGCCCACGCAAAAGGATACCTTTCTGTGCCATCTGCACATCAACAGAGGCAGCCTTTGGGTGCAGAGTTCTTAAACCTTAGGGCTCAATTACAGCAAAGGTGTGAGAGTTTTCTTCCCTCCCTGGGATGCTCTCCTTTTTTAATATCTTATCACCTAATGTCCTCCTACCAGGTGGACTTCTGTTCTTGTAAGCAGTGACTCAAATCCTTGCCTAAGTGCATGCAGCGTGTTTTTGCTTTCACTTTTCCCACCACACCGAACCTTGGAAGGCCAGTTTCTCACGTTTTATCCCATATTTTATGGAATTTTGACCTAATTTGATTTGCTGCTGGAGGTCGTTAGGGGCCACTTAGTTTGCAGTTTTTCTGTGGGATTTTCTTCCCACTACATACATTACTTGGCTGTTTTGGAAAGTTCCCAACTTCCAGGAAGAAGGTTTTAGCCTTGCCAGGCTGGTCCCTGGGAAGGGGACCTAATCCAGCGGTGGACATCCTGTCTCCCTGTGAAAGAACGGAAGCAAGGACTTCCTTTTCACCCAAAAGGACTCCTCTGAGTTCTCTCTGTGTTCATTGAATTAATCTCCCCAGCCATTCATAAGTGCCTTCAATGTTATCTTTGGAGTGCCGCAAAAAGACTGCTGTGGCAGGGTTACAAATGCAAGCAGCTTCTGCTCAGATGTTTTAAATGCAAGCTGTGACCTGTGACCCCTGCAGAGGCCACTTCTGCATACTAGGACCTAAGAATAGCTGCCACAATCCATGCAACTGTATTAATAAAGGTTGGATGTATTGCGGTGTTCCTGTCCAGTTGGTGCTGTGGCTCGTCAGTAGCTGCAATCTGCCCTCTTGACCAAACAGCATTTTGGCCGAGTTCCTTGCATGGAGGCTTGTCTTTCATTGTATTTCAGTGATGGAAACGTGTGCCTTTAAACATTCTAGCAAGCTGCATGTGTGTGAATTTTAGCCCACCCCATCCCATGAACTTGAAGTGGATAACTATTTCTGTAATAATTAGAGCATTTTATATTGTGATTTTACTATGTTTAAATATGCACAGTTGTTCGAGGGATCCCCCCCCCAATTGATTGTCGCTCCCAGATTCAGAGGCAAAAAGCACTGCTTAAGCACAGAGTTAAAACCCTAAGATCAGATCAGTTATTTAAATGCCAAAAATGGAGCATTTCCTGCCTCCGGTAACCAGCAAGATGACTCACAACACCCCCCATTTTATACAATACCTATCCCGAACAATTAAGGACAAAAGTTTGAAAGGCTGGACATGAGAGCACATGCAATGAAGATAAATGTTTCCTTTCCTGCAGAATGAAGTTACATTATTACGGAATGAAGTTGCTCAACTCAAACAGCTTCTGTTGGCTCACAAAGACTGCCCTGTCACTGCATTACAGAAGAAAACACAAGGTTATCTCGGTAAGTGGGGAGCCTCTGAACATACTTGCAGAGTCAAAGAGGGTAGGCTGTGTAGATGTTTCAATCTCAGTACCTTGGAATTCGAACGGAATTCGTTCCAGAAGTCCGTTCAACTTCCAAAACGTTTAGAAACCAAAGCGCGACTTCGGATTGGCTGCAATAAGCTCCTGCAGCCAATCGGAAGCTGCAGAACGTGCGTCAGACATTTGGGTTCCAGGTGATGTCAGGAGGAGCCACATATGCAAATTATTTACACCTGCTTACAGAAACGTCCAAGGAGGTAGCAGCAGCCAAGGCAAATCTGAGGGCAAAGGAAACAAACAAATACAGTCGTACCTTGGTTCTTGAACGAAATCCGTTCTGAAAGTCTGTTCAACTTCCGAAAACATTCAAAAACCAGTGTGCGGCTTCCGATTGGCTGCAGGAGCTTCCTGCACTCAGTCAGAAGCCACATCAGACATTCGGGTTCCAAAAAACATTCACAAACCAGAACACTCACTTCCGGGTTTGCGGCGTTCAGGAGCCAAAACGATTGAGTTGCAAGTTGTTCCAGAACCAAGGTACAACTGTAAAGGTTCATCACTAGGAAGCCAGAGTAGATTAAAGGACTATTTCATAAGAACTAACTAGATCAATCTGCCAAGCAGGAAGATGAGAGCCATAGGGTTAGAAAAGAGGTCTGAGGTGGAGATGTTAGCTGCTCAAACATTAGCTCCCCAAATCTCTGACTGAATCTCAGAGTTCGGCTGGGCTATAATAGCAGGGGCTAAATCAGGGACAGGGAACCTTTTTCTTAGTTGAGGGCCCTATTTCCTTGGGAGGAGGAGGAGGAGGAGGAGGAGGAGGAGGAGGAGGAGGAGGAGGAGGAGGAGGAGGAGGAGGAGGAAGAAGAAGAAGAAGAAGAAGAAGAAGAAGAAGAAGAAGAAGAAGAAGAAGAAGAAGAAGAAGAAGAAGAAGAAGAAGAAGAAGAAGAAGTTATTTATACCCCGCCCATCTGGCTGAGTTTCCCCAGCCACTCTGGGCGGCTTCCAATCGAGTGTTAAAAACAATACAGCATTAAATATTAAAAACTTCCCTAAACAGGACTGCCTTCAGATGTCTTTTAAAGAGAAAATAACTACCTATTTCCTTCACATCTGAAGGGAGGGTGTTCCACAGGGTAGGCGCCACTACCGAGAAGGCCCTCTGTCTGGTATCTGTATCTGTATCTGTGTGCTGGAGATGGAGATGGAGTCAGAGGCAATAACAGATGGAGACCAAGACAAAGGTGTCCTGGATTAGCTAAACTGGAATGAAGACTTCCTTGCTCCAATTTTCCAAGGCTATCTCAGATTCCCAATCCTGAGTGCAGATGCACTCGAAAGTAAACCCCACTGGGTTTGATGGGGATACATAATACAGATTTTATCTATTTTAATTTATTTAGAACAACAGACAATTACAACTGCTATTCTGGAAAGAAAGTGAAGGCAAATCCTTTGTGACCATAGTATGTGTGTTCACTCGTACACAGAGAAGGGAGCTTGTGGAGGGGGGCGGGGGCCTTCTTTTCCCATGCCATACAACAGGAAAAATATGCTTTTTTAAAAAAAATCAATAAATCGTTATTAATTTTTTTAAAAAAATGGCCCCTGAATTGTTCTGAGACTACAAAAAAGCCCCACAGTTTACTTTAAAGAACCAGGAAAAATAAAGAGGCAGCTATCAGGAAGGAAAGAACTCTGATGGGGTAAAAGAATAGGGCAGCTGCTGAAGATGTCAGGGGCGTGCAAAACCCAGGCTGCAGGTTATCCATCTGTGGGCTAAAGGAAAATGCAGGGGAGGTGTTCCTCCTCCTGCTACTGCCCACTATCCATTCCTTTCATTTGAACTGCTTCTTTACCCCTAACCTATTTATCTACCCCCTGACTCGACCACCCCATTTCCACAGCCTGGGTTCTTGAAGTCTCCTGCATCAGATCAGTTAGTAAGATCTGGGATCTGTGTAACCCTTTGATGCTGGAGACAGGACAGACTTTGGGCCAGATCCTTCCTTGCCCTAATATTTGTAGTGCCGTTTTGGCAAAACAGCTTAGCTTGGCTGCTGGAGATGCGGAAGAGAGTAGGAGGGAAGGAACAATAATACATGAGACAAGAGACTGTTTGCGCTGCAGAAGGCATCACTGCTGTGAGTATTGAGAAATGCCACTTGCCTGCAGTGAACACACATTCGCGCCTTGCAGAGCTCTTGGCATATGCTGTTTATTTTGATTCACTGCAATGACTCACCGTTTGAGAAATGTGGCAGTGAAACCAAACTGACTCCCTTCTGCCTCCCAAGGCTGTTCCTTTGTGTACAATGCAAGAAGGCCGCATGATTCTTCCACCACCACGCCTGTTATCATTTAGAATTTATCATTCGTATCATTAGTCTTTGTTGCCCGCTTGCTGCAGGAATAGAAATTCAGTTTGCATCTGCATATTAAAAATGAAATTATCTCTCTCTTGCACATGCACACAGACACACAGTCTTTTTTTATTATTGAGATTTGTGACTAAGCAATTCCTTAAACAAAAATGCCAGAGGGCATGGATAGAATTACAGCTTCCTCGTGCACAGTTGGGTTATATTATTTGTGATACCTTGCAAGTAATTTTTATGTTAGGGCGGGAATGCCAAAATACCATAAACTGCAAGGAGACAACAAGGCAAAACAACACAGGATTTGCAGCACACTATGCTAAAGGTTTGTTATTGTTGTTCAATAGGACATGAAAGTAAAAGCCGGATACTTCGTTTAAAATTTGAGTAAATAATACTGAATGGCATGTGAATATTGGTTTGAAACAGCACTGTCATGTACCTATTGTAAGGCTGGATTTTCCTCCTGTGTTTCTGGATACACAGGTGCACTCCGGGGACAAAAGTAGCAACTCGTGACAGTTTTTCGCTGCTTTTGAGCTTGACCACAAGTCAATAAGTGTGTTTGTACTAGCTTGTTTTCTGGGATGTATACCAAGAACAGATGGTGCTATTCACAGTGGATTCCGAGTGAAGGCACTGATCACGGTTCCATTTTCAGGTTTTGTTCCAGGAAAAGTTTCTCTCTAAAGAAGGAACAAGCTTGAATCCCCATGATGTTCCACATCATGGTCTAAGACTTCACATAGAATATTGGATCTTTGAGCTGGAAGGGTTCCCGCATCCCACTTGAAATAGAGCCTTCTTGAGTTGGCAGGTGTGCTGCTGTCAACGGAGAAGAGCTCTGTTCAAAGCTACTGGGGTGTCTGCTTCTTGAAACCGGGGGTCTTGCCCTGGCAGAGTGAGCTGTGTTTTGAGTAAGCTGGAGCTTCTCTCAGCCATAGGTCTTCTAGAAAGCAACACAGACTTGGCTGTTTCTTCTTCTTCTCATAATGAATGCTGAAATCATGCTGCTGAACCTCTAGCCGCATATATATGCCCTGATAATTTTGTTGCTGCTTCTTGAAAAACTGGGAGAGAGTCCTCTGGCGGATATAGAGAAATAGTTTCTAGAACTGTGAAGTGGCCATGTTTAGCTGCTGCTGAAAGAAGGTGGCAGACAATGTTAAGAAGGCACAGTGCTGGAAATTCATCATGCCTTGTACTAGTGATTGAAGGACTGATTAAAGCCTGGTCCATCCAGGTTCTCATAGGGGACTTAGCCCGTTCTGTTTACAGGTAAAAAACAACTTACAAGATGGCCCAAAGTTGGCATGCCACCTCTGTTCTCCCAGCCTTCTTCTAAGCTTATAAAGTATTCAGTCCTTGCAGTGTTTATATGGGGCGCAGCCATGGGGTTTTTTATACAGTTCCCCCTGAGAGTGACAAAATATCACCATGTTCCATCACAAGAAGCCCCGAGTGCATGCTGCTCAGGCTATGGGCGAATGGATATCCTATTTTATAAATGTTTTTAAAGCAAATTGATTGTGGGGCAGAGACAGTGCATAACCCCCAGGCTGCCTCATATCAGAATACACTCAATTGTGGATTCTGAAGACGGCCACCAGTCCAATCTGGGTCATGATCTGTCTTGATGATCTGTTTTGGAATCCTAGTAGGGCAGATTCCTCCTCCATCTCTACCTTGTATGTCCTGAAGGAGGCAAACCATGTCAGCGTTCCTCCGGAAAAATCTCCAGAAGATGGATTTGTCACAGTGACAGGTGACACATGGTATGGATTGTGCTGTCTCCTCACCTGAATTTGCTATGGAGTCCTGGATGAATTATTTATCCTACACTAAAATGTGGTGGTGGCATTTGCTGAGTCAGTA